>NC_052159.1:86506977-86829677 GCF_902713615.1 Scyliorhinus canicula | reverse complement strand
AGGCATGGAATCCAATATGTAACAGTAACCACTAATGTGTGATTCAATACTTCTTTTTGAGAAATGCTGACTTTGGTTCACTGAAGTAAGCGAGTTCTAATCTTGGCCAGACACCAGAAATTAGTTGACGTGTCCAGACATATCGAGCAGCATTTGAAGTGCTTTTATTTTGAATTTCAATCACAATCTATGCAATAATAAAGGAGCAACTGAGATAGTATTTGTAGTGAATTAATTGTGCACAATGATGACTTGCACTTATTAATGCCATTGATACAGCATTAGTATTTGTAGTGCATTAACTGACTGCAATTGTGCAATGAAAAACTGATGTCTGTTGAAAGGAATATTTGGGGAGGATATTGTACTGGAAAAGCCTACAGAGCTGAGGGTGTAGTACTAGAGATTCTGAGGCCATGAATAAAACTATAAACCAGCAAAATAAATTCAGCTTCTCATTCCCCCCCCCCCCCCCCCCCCCCCCCCCAAAAATACCTAAGTAGGTCAGCAAAGACATTTTCAATATAATTGTTTTCCTCAGCTGGGTGGGGGGAGGGGGAGAAAAAAATGATTGGTTTGTAGCCAGATTGTTTGTTCTTTAAAAGCATGGTAGTGATGGTAAATCAACAGTAGAGAAAGATGAAGGCATTTTCAAGGTTGTGCAAGATAGTATTTGATGAATCCCTGTGAATAATGATTAAAACTGAGGACCGCAAGATCGCCATGAAATGGATACAAGTGAATTGTGGATCATTTACTTTAAATGGGTGGAATAGACGAAAGGAGGACAGAGATAACAGAAGAACTCTAGTGAGACGGTTTGCAGGGTAAAAGGAAACCACTTGTATAAAGTGATTTCTGTATGATTATCTAGTGTAATTTTCTAAGATAGTCGAGGAATAAACAGTTATCCTGGAATATTTAAATAACGATCATATAGCCGGGAGCATGCATTTACGCTAATATTTATTATTTAGGACTGTTCAGATAATTTTTCTTCACTTGAAAGGATAGACATAATTGCTTTCAGGAAGGATGGGGAGGGAATTATCTCTGTAAACCTTTAAGAAGCAGGTGAATGGGCTAAATGGTTTTCCTTTACTGCAGCAAACGCACACAATCTATTGGTCAATAGTTTCTAAAGCAGCAAGCTTGACGTACCTTTGACATAGAAATGGCTATTGTGGGCAGCACAATGGTTAGCACTGTTGCTTCACAGCGCCATGGTCCCAGGTTCGTTTCCCGGCTTGGGTCACTCTGTGGAGTCTGCACGTTTCCCCATGTCTGCATGGGTTTCTTCCTACATGTCCCGAAAGACGTGCTTGTTAGGTGAATTGAACATTCTGAATTCTCCGTTAGTGAAGAGACGAGGGGATTTTCACACTAACTTCATTGCAGTGTTAATGTCAGCCTATTGTGACACTAAGAATGATTATTGTTATTCTGACTGCAGCTGTTAACCTGCTTTGAGGAAGTCTGAATGTTCCGAAACTGAATTATGGGTACTAAATTCATGTTCTTTCTAAATGTAAAACACACACGCATGATCTCCAGTGCAGTTGTAGTGTCAGGGGATTGAGACTTGGAAAAGCAATGAGCAGGAAAGAGACCATATTTTAATGCAGAAATTGTTCCCCTGTTTAAATCTCCTGGTAACCTACACAGTAGTAATTGATTCTTGGTTGGGTGCTCATTTCATCTGATCAGTGGGGATAAATTTGCTTGTAGCTGAAAATGCATTTTTAAAATGTGAGGTGTTAATGTTGAAAATGCAATGAATTTCAGCTAGCCTAACTCAGTTCAGAGGGCTGTAAAGTGCCGAAGTTGGAAGATGAGGTGAGGAAGATGAGGTGAAATACTCCCAGTTTATGTTGGGTTTCAGTGGAACGTTTTAGCTGGCCAAGGGCAAATGCGAGCAGAGCAAAATGGCGAACTGAAGTGACCGGAAGGTCAGGTCATGCTTTGATTTCACGAAGTTGCAGCAAAGCAGTCATCCATTCTGCTTTTTGAGGCAACAGTTCTGAGTTTGGGAGACCAAATGCAGAGTGGGTGACTGCTTTGCCTTATCTTCCAACTTAGGCACTTTACAGCCCTCTGAAGTGAGTTCAACAATTTGAGACAATGAACTTTGTCTTCCATTTTAAATCCTTTCTCTCCCTGCCCCCCCTTCCCCCCCACCACCAAGTGCTAGTGTGTACCTTGTTCTCCTGTTTTTTCTTTCGGACAGTGCTGACCCTTCTTTCTGATATTGACATATACTGTGGATCAAGCATTAGGGCAGGATTTACTGGAGAAGGCGGGGGGGGGGGGGGTTGGGGGGGGGGGGAAGGGAAGGGAAGAGAGGAGGAGGAGGAGAAGAAGGAGAAGGAAATCCATGTTGTGTGGATCAGTCCTACATGACACCATGGCAAAGTCTCCCAGGCGTGTGCATCACCGAGTAGCTGCGACGAGGCATTTCAATCACACACTTGGCTTACTATCATTGCCACTCTTTGTTTGTGTTCCATGACATTATTTTGACATTTAATCTCTCCTGCCCTGTAACCTATCCCTGACCACCTATTTTGCTCCATTGCCCCCTCCCTTTTTTTCTATAGCATGAAACCATCACATTTTTGCCCCTTTCCAGTTCCGAAGAAGAATCATATTCAGACTTTTATTTCTCTCTTCATGAATACTTCCAGACCTGTTAGGTTTTTCCAGCATTTCTGTTTTTTTTTATTTGGATTTTCTGTCGACTGGTTAAAGCTGAAAGATTTGTCTATTTATTTATTTATTTATTTTTCTTTTTGTTTTTTGGAATTGTAGTTGTATAAGTTAACCAAGGTTTAAGACATCGCAGGAGATCCCAGACTCGTGTCATGTTCCTCGTGTGCGATGTGGGAGCTCAGGGACACGTCCACTGACCCCGGCTCTTTCACGTGCAAGAAGTGTGTCCAGCTTCAGCCCCTGTTAGACCGCTTGACGGCTCTGGAGATGCGGATGGACTCACTTTGCCGCAATGCTCAGGACATCGTGGACAGCACAATTAGCGAGCTGGTCACACCGCAGGTGAAAATTACTGAGGGAGACAGAAAATGGGTGACCAAAAGACAGAGCAAGAGTAGGAAGGTGGTGCAGGTGCCCCTGCGGTCATCTCCCTGCAAAACAGGTATACCGATTTGGATATTGTTGAGGGTGTTGGCTCACCAGGGGAAGGCAGCAACAGCCACGTTCATGGCACCGTGGCTGGATCAGCTGCGCAGGATGGCAGGGCTATAGTGACGAGGGGCTCAATCGTTAGGTGAATAGTTAGGTAGTTCTGCGGATGCAATTGAGACTCCAGGATGGTATGTTGCCTCCCTGGTGCGAGGGTCAAGGGTGTCTCTGAGCAGCTGCAGGACATTCTGGGGGCGGGGTGAACAGCCAGCTGTCGTGCTGCACATAGCCACCAATGATACAGGTAAAAAACAGGATGAGGTCCTACAAGCTGAAATTCGGGGAGTTAGGAGTTAAACTAAAAAGTAGGACCTCAAAGGTAGTAATCTCAGGATTGTTACCAGTGCCACAAGCTAGTTAGAGTAGGAATGTCAGGATAGATAGGATGAATGCGTGGCTTGAGAGATGGTGCAAGATGGAGGAATTCAAATTCCTGGGGCATTTGACCCGGATCTGGGGGAGGTGGGACCACTACAAACCAGACGGTCTGCACCTGGGCAGGGACTGGAACTGATGTCCCGGGGGGGGGGGGCGTGTTTGCTCGTGCTGTCTGTTGTTCAAGATGAGATCGCAAAGCACTTGGAAATGCATGGTAAAATAGGACTGAGTCAGCACGGCTTTGTCAAAGGGAGGTCATGTCTGACAAATCTGTTAGAGTTCTTCGAGGAGGTAACAAGCAAGTTAGACAAAGGAGAACCAGTAGACGTGATTTATTTAGATTTCCAGAAGGCCTTTGACAAGGTGCCACATAGGTGACTGTTAAGTAAGTTAAGAGCTCATGGTGTTCAGGGTGAGATCCTGGCATGGATAGAGGATTGGCTGACTCGCAGAAGGCAAAGAGTGGGGATAGAGTGGTAGAGATAGATAGGTTCTTGATTAATAAGGGGACCAGGGGATATGGGGAGAGGATTGGCTGACTGGCAGAAGGCAGAGTTGTGATTAAAGGGGTCTTTTTCAGGATGGCAGTCAGTGACTAGTGGTGTGCCTCAGGGGTCTGTTCTGGGACCACATCTTTTTATAATATACATTAATGATATGGAAGAGGTACTGAAGGCACTTACTACTGAAGGCTCTGTTGCTAGGTTTGCAGATGATACAAAGATCTGTAGAGGGACAGGTAGTATTGACGAAGCAAGGGGCCTGCAGAAGGACTTGGACACGTTAGGAGAGTGGGCAATGAAGTGGCAAATGAAATACAATATGGAAAAGTGTAAGATTATGCACTTTGGAAGGAGGAATTTAGGCAAAGGCTATTTTGTAAATGTGGAAATGCTTAGGAATGCAGAAGTACAAAGGGACTGAGTCCTTGTTCATGATTCTCTTACGGTTAATGTGCAGGTTCAGTCGGCAGTTAAGAAGGCAAATACAATGTTAGCATTCGTGTCAAGAGGGCTAGAATACAAGACCAGTGATGTACTTCTGAGGCTGTACAAGGCTCTGGTCAGACCCCATTTGGAGTATTGTGAGCAGTTTTGGGCTCCATATCTAAGGAAGGATGTGCTGGCCTTGGAAAGGGTCCAGAGGAGGCTCACGAGAATGATCCCTGCAATTAAGAACTTGACGTATGAGGAACGTTTGACGACTCTGGGCCTGTACTCATTGGAGTTTAGAAGGATGAGAGGGGATCTTATTGAAATGTACAAGATACTGCAAGGCCTGGATAGAGTGGATGTGGAAGGGGATGTTTCCATTTGTAGGAAAAACTACAACCAGAGGACACAATAAAGGGACAATCCTTTAAAACAGAGATGAGGAGGAATTTCTTCAGCCAGAGGGTGGTGAATCTGTGGAACTCTTTTCTGCAGAAGGCTGTGGAGGCCAAATCACTTGAGTGTCTTTAAGACAGAGATAGATAGGTTCTTGATTAATAAGGGGATCCGGGGTTATGGGGAGAAGGCAGGAGAATGGGATGAGAAAATATCAGCAATGATTGAATGGCGGAGCAGACTCGATGGGCCAAGTGGCCTAATTCTGCTCCTATGTGTTATGGTCTTATGGTCTAATCAACCATGCTTAGAATTTAGATGGTGAAAGAACTGTATGGGGACGGGTCTGAATAAGCAGGTATAACCAATGCTCCCAATGGATTGGGATATGCCTCTGCCCGAGTCTCATTATACACACACCAAGAATTATTTTATGTTGAAGTAATTAACTAGGGGGCTAGGAGGGATAATGGTGAGCTGCATTTCAGAAATAAATGCTGCTGTCCATGTTTGAAAATGGTACTTATTCAGCATTTTTATGTGGTCTTGGCTCAAATTGTAATGCTTGTTCAGGTGCAGTCTAATTCTCGTGTTTGCAACATGGGAACTGTTCTAATGGCTTTTTTCTTTCCTCCCTACCCTTATTAGCCTTTTGCAGAGACCCTACAAACCTAACTTGGACTTTGTGAAAACAATAAATACTGTACAGAAATCTTGGACAGCAAAAGTTTACAAAGAGTATGAAAAACTCACCATTCGAGACCTGGTTAAGCGAGCCGGTGGTCAGAACTCGAAGGTCCCGAGGTAGGTTTTGTAATGCTGTGAAACAACGTGATGTAAATTCTGCAGTCGGCCTTGGGTTTCTCCTCCATGCCCAATTACTAGTGGAATTATTGCTATGCCCGTCTCGCCCAACCTTCTGCCTCGTGCCAGGCATGATCCAGGCATCGCAGTATTTTGAGCCCCTGAGCTGCAGGCCAGCAGAGTCAGATTGAAGAAGGGCATGCTCCCTCTTTTTTTTTTTTTACTGCACTAGCTGCTGTAAACCAGATAAATTTAAACATCCAGACATCCATTGAAATTGGTAAGTGAGAGAGACGGTAGACCAGAGAGCAGATAAGTGGCTAGGATTTGGTAGTTGGGGGCGGGTAGAAAGAGAATCTGAGTTGGGGGTGGTCAGACACGATGGTTGGAGAGAGCGGCATCTACAAGGGAGTGTGATGGAAAACACTCCTTTTCATAAATCAGTGCAACTCTAGCAACACTCGAGCTTGATACCATCCAAGGTGCGCCTTAATTTGGCATCCCTTCCAGAAACATTCATTCCCCCTACCACTGATGTGAAAGGTGGCAGCAGCGTATGTTAAAGATGCACTGTAGGAACTCATCAAGGCTCCTTCGACAGCAGCTTCCAAACCCATTACCGTTGTCATGTAGAAGGGCAATTGACACCCACCACCTGGAGGTTCCCCTCAAGTTACTCACCACCCTGACTTGGAAATATATCACCACTCCTTCACCATTAGAACATAGAACAGTACAGCACAGAACAGGCCCTTCGGCCCTCAATGTTGTGCCGAGCCATGATCACCCTACTCAACCCATGTATCCACCCTATACCTGTAACCCAACAACCCCCCCCTTAACCTTACTTTTATTAGGACACTACAGGCAATTTAGCATGGCCAATCCACCTAACCCGCACATCTTTGGACATTGCTGGATCAAAATACTGGAACACCCTCCCTTAACAGCACTGTGGGTGTACCTGCACCTCAAACTGCAACAATTCGCGAAGGCGGCTCACCACCAGCCTGTAGAAGGCAATTGGGGATGGGCAATAAATGCTGGCCTAGCCAGCGATGCCCCCATCCGGTGAATAAATTCTTAAAATGGTTCCATGTGGCTTAAAATGGAAACCGGCTAGATGGGCCAACCATTATATTGATCAGTATTAGTTCTAGCTCGCTCTCTCTACTCTGTACCAATATTCTTATCTCCTTTCCTTCTGTGTAAAATATTCTTGCATATTGAAATGGTCTCTGTTTCAGACATTAAACAACTCTCCTATTTTAAAAAAAACTTGTGCACTACAACAAATCTTTGCACCAAATCTCCTACATCGAATCTTGTTTGGAGCGTGTTTGCTGGAAGCTACATCTATTCACATGTGGGAACATAGCCGGGCATTATGTCTTTTTGAATTAAACAAATTACTGGGCACAATGATTGGTGCGTTTGCCATAGCAAAGCCTTGACCGATCAATCAACTTGCCAAAAGAAACCAGCATCCTTTTCTCATGCAGTATAGATTGTTGTTCCCTTTGAAATTTAGCATCCTTGCTTCTGGTCTGATGAGTGGAAGAACCAAAATTTTGACAGCTTCTCTTTTTTTTTCAGCAATACCTATTATAAGTTCACTTTTATAGCTCACTGGGCTAAATTGCTGGCTTTTAAAGCAGGCCAGCAGCACGGTTCGATTCCCGTACCAGCCTCCCCGGACAGGTGCCGGAATGTGGCGACTAGGGGCTTTTCACAGTAATTTCATTGAAGCCTACTCATGACAATAAGCGATTTTCATTTCATTTTCATTATTTCTCACCATAAAGCCCACTATTCTGTTAGCTTTTCTATCATCTTTTGTGTGTTTCTACTTTGGCATTGATGTTTTGTTCCTTCCTTCATTACTTCTGTATGATAACTTCTGTACATCTATCTCCTCTATTCTACCCTTTTTTTTACTGCTTTTACTTCACCCTTTTCTCCCAACACTTCCTGTCTAATTTAAATTACCCTTCACTGTTTCTTCTACCGTTTCCTGTTTAGGTTTCACTGCCATCTTCCCCAGAACTGGTGCCAGTGCCCATAAAACACAAACCATCTTCATGACTACTACGAAAGTCATTGTAGAATCCAACAAAGAGACGCATTGGAATGCACGATAGGATGTAATGAACACAGGTTTATTAGTTTATGCGCAGCCAACTCTGCTCACCCTCTCTGACCTGCATCCAGGTCGGGATTTAAATGCAATGAGGCTCCCCGTTGTTAAGGGGAAACCCTGCCCTGTTTTACGGGGGGAGGTCATGCTCAGTGCTGGTCACAGGGACCCAGATGGTGCATAACACTGTGGTATTGTCACTAGATTAGTAAAACAGAAACTCAGGGTAATGGTCTGGGGACTTGGATTTGAATCCTGCCATTGCAGATGGTGAAATCTGAATTCAATAAAAATCAGAATTAAAAGTCTAATGACAACCATTAAAACATTATATTGTTGTAAAAAACCCATCTGGTTTACTTTTGTCCTTTAGGAGAGGAAATCTGCCATCCTTAGCTGGTCTGTCCTACATGTGACTCTCGACCCACAATGTGGTTAACTCTGAACTGCCCCCTCGAGGGCAGTTAGGGATGGGCAATAAATGTGGCCCAGCCTGCGACACCCACGTCCCATGAATTAATTTTTTTTTAAATTTGTACGTGTCTAATAGCAAAGTCCACTGTTGGACCTTGGCCGACATAATCGGGGAATCACTCTATCTTTTAATAATAATTATTAATTATGATAAAATAAGGGGGTGGCTTGTTGTCGGTGTAGACCACGAACGCGTGTCCTTCGACGTACCTGGTGGAATTTTCGAATCCGGCAAATTGCAGTCAGGCCTTCCTTCTCAATTTGGGTGTAATTGCGCTCTGTGCGGCAAGCGTTCGGGATGCGAATGCTATGGATCATTCCGATCCATCGTGGAAGAGGTGTGTGAGGAGAGCCCCATCCCATAAGGCAAAGCGTTACATGTTAACAGAAGTGGCTTGGCGGGGTCAAAGTGGTGAGTAGTTTCTCAGAGGGCAGTTTCCGTTTCACCTCTGAATGCCTTCTGTTGTGGAGGGGCCCACTCCCAAGGGGTCCCTTTCAATTATCGGTGAAGTGGGCTGAGCACTGTTGCCAAGTTTGGGATAAACTTCCCATAGTACTTGACTATTCCTAAGAAGGTGTGCAACTCTGTCTGATCTCCTGGGATGGGTGCCTGCTCGATAGCTCGCACCTTGTCTTCCACCAGGTGGGGGGGGAGGGGGAGGAAGACTACTGAAAAGCACTTCCCTCTTTGGAGGCTGATGCCGGCCTACTCAAACTGCCGGAGGACCACAGCCAAATGATCCTTGTCCTTGTCGGAGGCCGCAGTAATGAGGATGTCGTCCATATACAGGGCCACTATATGGGTAGATCTGCCGCGCGTTCTCTTGCAAGCTGATGAAACACTGAATAGCAACACCTGTGGATATTAATGGCAAAAGAAAATGCCTAGAACCAGGGTTCAGGACCAACTGTAAACACCTTTCCTCCACTGAGCTTGGCACAAAGGTCTTCTGTGTGGGACCGGGTAGCGGTCTAGGCTGGAGACACGGTTCACTGTCATCTTATAATTATCTACATAATCTCACAGATCGGTTGCTGGTGCCTCAATCTTTGGCAAAGACCCCTGGGAAATTCGCCTGAGGAATCTTGTCACTGAAGTAAAGTCCTTGACTAAGTGGTCCTGTGGTGCAGTATGCGGTGCCGGCGGCAGCTCCACTTCAGCCTCGTTGCCAGTGTAGAATCCAACAAAGGGACACCGGAACATACATAGGATGTACTGAACATAGGTTTATTCGATATACACAGCTAACTCTTTCCCCCCCCCCCCCCAGTGTCACCGTCTGGGTTTAAATACAATGAGGTTCCCCCTTGTTTTTTTTTATAAATTTAGATTACCCAATTATTTTTTCCAATTAAGGGGCAATTTAGCGTGGCCAATCCACCTACTCTGCACATTTTTGGGTTGTGGGGGCGAAACCCACGCAGACACGGGGAGAATGTGCAAACTCCACACGGACAGTGACCCAGAGCCGGGATCGAACCTGGGACCTCAGCGCCGTGAGGCGGTTGTGCTAACCACTAGGCCACCGTGCTGCCCTCGGTTCCCCCTTGTTAAGGGGAAACTCCGCCTTGTTTTACTGGACAAGTTTATGCTCCGTGGTGATCACGGGCACCTGAATGGTGCATAACCAGTGACCTCTGAGTGAGTCGTAACAGTCATATTGAATTTCCTAACCATCCCTATTCCAGCAGATGGCTGGGGGAGTGAATACCACTCTTGGATGTCTGCACCTAAGGCTGATTTTGAAATTCAGTTGCTGGACTTGAGACCTACCTTTCTTGTATCTGACTGAGATGGGCCATGACTGACTGCTCTCCTTTTTCTAGGCTTTTTCAAGACTTTTAATCACAGCACTAGACTAGTGTCCTAATGTCTTGCAATTTAGTCTCCTGCTGTATTCTAACTGCCTGTTTTGTCTTTAAATTTAGATCCTTAATTCTAAACCTTGACCTCTCTGAAGTGCTCCTTCCTCAGCTGTTGGTTCCTACATTTAACCCTGGCTGTTGTATGATTCCTCTTTTCAGTGTTCCAATATGCTTCCTACTATTCATTCAGGGATTGGGCTTTGCCGGCTAGGCCAGCATTTACTGCCTATCCTTAATTACCGTTTAGATGTGGTGAATTGCCTTCCTGAGCCACCGGGGCCGTGTGGTGTAGGTACACCCACAGAGCTGTTGGAGAGTTCCAGGATGACCAGTGAAGAAGCAATGGGATATTTCAAAGTGAGAATGGGGAGTAGCTTGGAGGAGAACTTCCAGGTGGTGATGTTTCCATGTACCTGCTGCCCTAATCCTTCTAGATGGTAGTGGTCTTCGGGTTGGAAGGTGCTGCTTAAGGAACCTTGGTGAGTTCCTGCAGTGTATAGTGCAGAACCTACACACTGCATCCACTGTGCGTCAGTGAATGTGAAAGCTGTGCCAATTAAGCGATCTGCTTTGTCCTGGATGATGTCTAACGCCTGTCATTGGAGCTATTCCATTAGCACAGTGGCCGTGCTGCACAGCTCAATGGATGATGTTCTCCATGTGGAATCTAAGGACTGTATTGTGATCACTCCTATTCATACTGTCATGGATGGATGCAATTGTGGCAGGCAAGCTGGTGAGGGTGAGGTAAAGTATGCTTTTCCCTCTTGGTTCCCTCCCCACCTGTCGCAGTCCCAGTCTAGCAGCTTTGACTGTTAGGATTTGACCAGATCGGTGGGTAGTCATGCCACCGAGCCACTCTTGGTGATGGACATTTTACTCTGTACATTGCACATAGCATAGGAAGGAGCACTTCAGAGATGTCTAGTTTTAGAATGTATAAGCTTCATTCTGTGCCCTTGCCACCTTCAATGCTTCCTCCAAAGCATTGTTCAACATGGGGGAGTACCGATCAGCTGAGGGGGTGGGGTGGTGTGTGGTAATTAATGGTAGTTTAATTTGCCCATGTTTGACCTGATGCCATTAGATGTCTTGGGATCCGGAGTGGATGCAAAGGACTAACAGGGCAACTCCTTCCTGCTTGTGTACAGTTCTCTAGGGCATTATCATACTCATAGAATGCAGTCTCACAGTGCCAAGGTCCCAGGTTCTTTCCCGGCTCTGGGTCACTGTCCTTGTGGAGTTTGCACATTCTCCCCATGTTTGCGTGGGTTTTGCCCCCACAACACAAAGAAGTGCAAGGCAGGTGGATTGGACACGCTAAATTGCCCCTTAATTGGAAAAAATAAATTGGGTACTCTATTATTTAAATAAAGTTACTCACAGAATCGTACCTTACAGATAATGCTTGACTAGCCTGAGACAGTTTTGGCACAAGCCCCACCGATGTTAGTAAGGAAAATTTGCATAGTCAACAGGGCTGGGTTTGCTGTTGTCGTTTCCAGTAAGTAGGTGCTGGATGGTCTGTCTGGTTTCATTTTTTATGCAACTGAGTGGTTTGCTAGGCCATTTCCGAGGGCATTTAAGAGTTGACCACTCCTAGTGTCATTTTCTTTCAGGAAAAATAATTTCCATCGTTGTGTTTGGGTTAAGATAATTACAATAGTATTTACCTTGCGCATAAAATTATGATTTCAATTAAATGACGTTGAATTATAAGCAGGGAGTAAAGCATGGCGCTTTAATTCCAAATTGCTGAATAGTAATGAGATGTTTTTTAATAGACATCCAAGACCTATGCTGGCATCAGAGGAGGTACAGAAGCTTGCAGTGTCTTTGCCAGAATCATGGGACTGGAGAAATGTTGCTGGAGTGAATTATGTTAGCCCTGTACGGAATCAAGGTACAGTCTTTCTACTTTAAAAATGGCCTGTGTTACATTTTAATATTAAATCTTCATTAAAATGTCTGAAATGCCCAATTGCTTAAAAGGTACAATATTTCAAAATGTGGCTTGAACCCATTGCCAACTGGAAAAGATGGATCACGATCAGCATATTCCGTAGCGAGCTCCAATGTTTCACCAAAAACTATACTGAGGTTCATAACCACTCGACCAGGAAAAGGGCTTAACACTGCAGTTTCCCCTATCTAGACGGGAAGGCTCTGAATGTGTTTGATGAAAGTTAAACTTGCATTTATATTGACCATTAATGAGCATGTATGGCAACCGCAGCAAGATTATGAAACATTTGTTTGTGGTGCTTGAAGGAGTAAAGCATTTCAAAAATAGCACTATGGGATCTTTGTCCAGGGGTTGGTATGTGGGCTTCAGAGGGACACCATTTGATTTCAAAAGGCATGGATAAATTGATTCTAGCTGCTGGGATTTTATCTCCACTTAAGCAGGCAACCTCTTCACTTGAAAGAATACGGGGAAAGCTGATATACCCTCAAAATAATTCAGTTTCTGTAACTTTTGCAAGCAATGAAGAACTAACTTTGCTGCCATGTGGATCTAATATTGAACAATTTTAATGTGTGGAGCAACTAAAAAAATGTAAGAAATTCTCCATAAGATATGTTGACTTTCAGTGCAGACAATTGGGAGCTCTGTAAATAACTCATTAGTATAGTTATGCATCATTCCATGTGCAGCTTTCATTTCGATGTCCTAATTTTGGGCGAAGGTAATTACTGAAAGATTGTTCCAAGTGAAAACGAGTGAGTGGATCTGAGTCTGCAAATAATTGAAGCAGCCCATTCCAGAATTCTTACTTTTGGCTGAACGATGTGGAGATGGCTGAAGAACGAAGGCCTGTTTACCATTCTTGGGCACTATTTCCAATAGACAGTGTGACAGAGGTGAGCAACAGGGAGAGAGTGCAGATAAACACGTGGGCTGCAGGAATGGTGTAGGACGAAGGGTTTCAGGTGCATGGATAATTAGAGCACACTCTGGGGAAGGTGGGACCTGTACAGACAGAACGGTTTGCACCTGAACCAGAGAGGCACCAATATCCTGGGAGGGAAATTTGCTACAGCTCTTTGAGGGTTTAAACTAATTTGTCAGGGGGCTGGGAAAACGAGCTGTAGTCTAGAAGCCAGTGTTGAAAGTAGTGAGGTACTGAGGAGAATATCAAGGTTGCAGGAGTGTACCGGCAGACAGAAAGGTGTGTTGAAGTGTGTCTACTGCAATGCAAGGAGCATCCGGAATAAGATAGGTGAACTTGGAGCGTGGATTGGTACTTGGGACGACGATGCTGTGGCCATTACGGAGACATGGTTAGAACAGGGACAGGAATGGTTGTTGGAAGTTCCAGGGTATAGATGTTTCAGTAAGAGTAGGGAAGGTGGTAAAAGAGGTGGAGGAGTAGCATTGTTAATCAAGGATAGTATAATGGCTGCAGAAAGGCAGTTCGAAGGGGATCTGCCTACTGAGGTAATATCGGCCAAAGTTAGAAATAGGAAAGGAGCGGTCACATTGTTAGGAGTTTTCTATAGGCCCCCAAATAGTAATAGAGATGTGGAGGAAGAAATTGCAAAACAGATTATGGATAGGTGTGGAGGTCTCCGGGTAGTTGTCATGGGTGGACTTTAACTTTCCAAATATTGATGGAACCTCTAAAGGTCGAACAGTTTGGATGGGGCAGTTTTTGTACAGTGTGTGCAGGAGGGTTTCCTGACACAATATGTGGATAGGCCGGCAAGAGGGGGGGCCACAATGGGTTTGATACTGGGTAATGAACCGGGCCAAGTGTTAGATTTGTTTGTGGGAGAGCACTTTGGAGATAGTGAACACAATTCGGTGTCATTTACTATTGCAATGGAGAGGGATAGGGCCATATGGCAGGGCAAGGTTTATAATTGGGGGAGGGGTAATTATGATGCGATTAGGCAAGAATTCGGGAGCATAAGATGGGAACAGAAACTGTCAGGGAAAGGCACAAATGAAAAGTGGAGCTTGCTCAAGGAAAAAATACTGCGTGTCCTTGATAGATACGTCCCTATCAGGCAGGGAGGTAATAGCCATGTGAGGGAACCATGGTTCACAAGAGGTTGAATGTCTTGTCAAGAGGAAAAAGGAAGAGTATGTAAGGATGAGAAAACAAGGTTCAGTTGGGTCGCTTGAGGGTTGCAAGGAATGAGCCAAAAAAAAGTGGCTTAGGAGGGGGCATGAGAAGTCCTTGGCAGGTCGGATCAAGGAAAACTCCAAGGCGTTTTACTCTTATGTGAGAAATAAACAATGACCAGGGTGAGGATAGGGCCGGTCAAGGACAGTCATGGGAACTTGTGCATGGAGTCAGAAGAAATAGGAGAGGCGTTGAATGAATACTTTTCTTCAGTGTTCACCAAGGAGAGGGGCCATGTTTTTGAGGCTGAGCGTGTGATACAGGCGGGTAGATGGGAGTGTGATACAGGCGGGTAGGCTGGAGGAGGTAGATGTTCTGAGGAAGGATGTATTAGCAATTTTGAAAAACCTAAGGGTCGACAAGTCCCCTGGGCCAGATGGGATATATCCAAGGATTCTTTGGGAGGCAAGGGATGAGATTTAGCTTTGATCTTTGGGTCCTCACTGTCCACTGGGATAGTGCCAGAGGACTGGAGAGTGGCGAATGTTGTTCCTCTATTCAAGAAAGGGAATAGGAATGACCCTGGTAATTATCGGCCAGTTAGTCTTACTTCGGTGGCCTGTAAGTTAATGGAAAAGGTCCTGAAGGATAGGATTTATGACCATTTGGAAAGATGCAGTTTAATCCGGGATAGTCAACACGGATTTGTGAAGGGTAAGTCTTGCCTCACCAAATTTGATTGAATTCTTTGAGGGGGTAACTAAGTGTGTAGATGAAGTTAGAGCAGTTGATGTTGTATACATGGATTTTAATAAGGCATTTGATAAGGTTCCCCATGGTCGGCTCATGAAGACAGTAAAGAGGTGTGGGATGGAGGGAAATTTGGCCAATTGGATAAGTAACTGGCTATCACATAGAAGAAAATTTTCAGACTGGCGACCAGTTACGAGAGGTGTACCACAAGGATCAGTGCTGGGTCCTCTGCTATTTGTGATTTTTATCAATGACTTTGCAAAGGGGGCTGTAGGGTGGGTCAGTAAATTTGCTGATGACACGAAGATTGGTGGAGTAGTGGATGAGATGGAGGGCTGTTGTCGGCCGCAAAGAGACATTGATAGGATGCAGAGTTGGGCCGAAAAATGGCAGATGGAGTTTAACCCTGATAAGTGCGAGGTGATTCATTTTGGTAGAAAAAATTTGAATGCGGATTACAGGGTCAACGGCAGGGATCTGAGGAATAGAACATAGAACAGTACAGCACAGAACAGGCCCTTCGGCCCTCGATGTTGTGCCGAGCCATGATCACCCTACTCAAACCCACGTATCCACCCTATACCCGTAACCCAACAACCCCCCCCCACCCCCCCACCCCCACCCAACCTTACTTTTTTTAGGACACTACGGGCAATTTAGCATGGCCAGTCCACCTAACCCGCACATCTTTGGACTGTGGAAGGAAACCGGAGCACCCGGAGGAAACCCATGCACACACGGGGAGGACGTGCAGACTCCGCACAGACAGTGACCCAGCCGGGAATCGAACCTGGGACCCTGGAGCTGTGAAGCATTTATGCTAACCACCATGCTACCGTGCTGCCCACTACCAGCTGCCCAGCCAACTAAATGTGGAGGAACAGAGAGATCTTGGGGTTCATGTCCACAGATCTCTGAAGGTTGCCACTCGAGTGGATAGAGCCATGAAGAAGGCTTATAGTGTGTTAGTGTTTATTAACAGGGGGCTTGAGTTTAAGAGCCGCGGTGTTATGCTGCAACTATACATGACCCTGGTGAGACCACATTTGGAGTATTGTGTGCAGTTCTGGTCACCTCATTATAGGAGGGTTGTGGAAGCATTGGAAAGGGTGCAAAGGATATTTACCAGGATGCTGCCTATATTGGAGGGTATGTCTTATGAGGAAAGGTTGAGGGAGCTAGGGCTTTTCTCTTTGGAGCAGAGGAGGATGCGAGGCAACTTAATAGAGGTTTATAAGATGATGAGGGTGATAGATAGAGTGGACGTTCAGAGACTATTTCCTCGGGTGGATGTAGCTGTTACAAGGGGGCATAACTATAAGATTCAGGGTGGGAGATATAGGAGGGATGTCGGAGGTAGGTTCTTTACTCGAGTGGTTAGGGTGTGGAATAGACTGCCTGCTGTGATAGTGGAATCGGACACTTGAGGAACTTTCAAGCAGTTATTGGATAGGCACATGGAGCACACCAGAATGACGGGGAGTGGGATAGCTTGATCTTGGTTTCGGACAATGCTCGGCACAACATCGAGGCTGAAGTCCCTGTTCTGTGCTGTTGTGTTCTGTGTTCTATCTGAAAGGAGGTAAATTAGTATTTGAGACCGTTGACTAACTCCATGGGCTGGCTGTCTATGGTGTGCACAGAAGTCATTGCAGAAATAGCTTGGCACCCGACCCACTTGCTGACTTGAAGCTTGTGAATCCAGTTACCCATAGATATTGCTACGTGGATGTGACTCCCCTTTTTTTAAGTTGAGGCTATTGGTACTCTGATGGACGTGACAAGAAGGTTCAGTGTAGCTCATTTGCTTATTTTTTTAATCCTCTTTTTAAGAACAAAAAGTTGGTAGGGTTTTCCTGCATCATGCCATATCTTCGCCATGGTGGCAATTTGTCATGGTTACTTTTAGGAATTGGGAATTTTCTCCTCTTTCTCTTTAACCCTTCAGTCAAGCCATGCTCATTTAAAAGCTATGTGACCTTCTTCATCCATCTTCCTTGATTTCTGCTAAAAGAATGATGTGCAACTCTTGCAAAAAGAAAAAGTGGCTCTTTACTTGGCACTAGTTCAAACAAAATGAAGTCAGAAATGTAAACGGTGTTAGGAATCAATCATCTGCAGCTTTCTACATCCCAAATGCTGATTTTGATGAGTTTGTACTGGAAAGTGCCATACTTGTCCAAATGATTTCCTGCATTTAAAGTTATTCTGTTATCAAGTTAAATATACAATGTGTAAAAAGGTGTATATTGGTGAGCATGGTCCATTTTATTTATCCAATTGGGTAGGGTCCAAAAATTTGCCTTGGCTAATTGAAATTGAGATTTTTGTATGGCATGTCATTGGACAATGATTGCAGTAATTCGGTCTCGGCTTGATTTCTGCCCAGACTGCCATGAAAAACCTCAGTCCTAGTTTTTAGACGCAATCCAGTTTCTTGTGAGAATGGGTCCACATCGCAGAATTACCTAGATTTTAGTATAGGGGAATATAATTTAATGGGTGAATAACCAGCTTGATGCTGACAGTAGGGGAACATCCCTCACTTTTTTCACCTTTTAGTTTTGGCACACAGAAGATTTGTGCTGTGTTGTGCTAAATGCAGGAACTTGATTGCTGCACGACCTAGGGAGCGATCCTCCTGCCACGTTGTGCCAGAAAAGCATCTCGCTGCAGCGCAGCGCGGATGGTGAAAGCCAGGAGACCCAGCTCCCGGGATCTACCCTGCTCTCAACATCTTGCGAGATTCAACATTGCATGGGGAATCGTGCCCACAATGGGTGGGATCACCTTTCAGCACATCTGCATATTAGAGCAAGGCAGTAAGCCTTACTATGTGCAGATTCCCAATGTGCCTGGCCTGGGGATTCGTTCCCTTCACCTCTGGAACCTTGGGGAGCACCATTTGGTACTGGTCCCCACAAACAGGACCAAATGGAACGGCACCAAAGGGATCGGAGGCCCCCAGCTGCATGCCCTTTGGGCAGGGTGATGCCCTGGCACTGCTGGTGCCACCTGGGCACCCAGACACTGCTGGCCTGGCAGTGCCATCTTGGTGCCAGCCTAGCACTGCCAAGGTGCCTAGGTGGTGTTGGCAGGGACATTGCCAGGTTGGCACTGCCAAGGTGGCATCTTTTGCACGCGATTGGGCTGGGGTTACCCAATGTTGGGGGGGATGCCGGGGAACTCTCCCATGTTTTGTTTTGGGGTGGGAGAGGGGGGAGAGGCGGTCGGGGGTCAAGGTGCCATTTTAAAATAGCGTCCCGATCTCTTGCTGCAATGGAGAGTTCTGGCGAGCAAAATATCCAATGCATTCTTTGAATGAATGTGGATATAAAGAAGTAAGGCAGTTCATTTAATAATAAAATAAACCTTGCAAGAGAGAGGATAAAAGGTAAGATTGAATTACTTTTCTAATGTCCCCTAACTTTGCTTTCCACCAAGAGGCCTTTCAGAGATTTGATTCCTAATCAACAATCCTGCAGTTCTTTGACTATTACAGCCATAACACCAGACATTCCTGCCAGCATTTTTCTTTTTGTGGATTATGTCTCAAAAACTGGAATATTATAAGGAATTGATATAGGCTATTGCATTGCTTCTTTCTTAATTTTTTTATATGTAAATCTTGTGTATTTAAATCTCCACCTTGCAGATGTTGAGACATGAACTTGGGAGGGGAGCAGATTTTTCAGGGGACCTATGGTAATTGGGTAATTGCAGCTAATTATGGTTTCTCACCTGTGGGTTTGTATTTCTTAGTTGTTGGGACTGTATTGTCTGGAAATGTGAAATCCAACTGCAGCATAACCATTTTGTTTCCTCTGTTTCGGGTATTGGTAACCTATATGATTTGCTTTTAGTTAATTCCTTGGAGCATTCGATTCAACTGTTTTCATTTCTCAACTTGGCAAAATCATGTGGCTTTGTTTTTTTTTTGTTTTTTTATTATTTGGAATGAAAATATTTTTTGTTTCAGTTTGACCCATCAAAGCCAATAGTCCCATGTTAGTCCATATTTAATTCCGTTGTTAGTTAAGGGTTCCATGCATGTGGTAAGTGTACCTTTTTCTTTTAAAAGGTTGGTCAGTTGTTAAGGCATCTGTTGCTTGAACGAAGTGTTCTTATTTGTTTCACTGTTGTTATGGGACTGGCGTTTTCAGAACCCCAAAATGTATCATGGAGTTCAACCAACCTCCCCCTTTAATGTATTGTTGTTTTTGAAGCACACGGCTTGTTCTCCAGGTGTGGTACTACAATTATGGACACATGGGTTTTTAAACACAAAACAATGTTTATTCCATGAATTCAACTTAACCTTCTTAAATAAACATTGGATCCCTTAACACCCCTTACTTAAAATAATACAATACTAAAAAATTCCTCAAAATGTTCCTTCAAACCTCCAAGAGACACCACCTTTAAACAGAAACACATCAGGTTAAAGACATTACTTATTATGTGTTTAAATCACCCAAATGTTTCAGAGATATTCTTTCCTAGCAAAGATCACAGCAGGTCCAGCTTACTGAAAACACAGACACACCAAAGCTCTTTTCTCAAAGCTGGCTTTCTCCTGTCAAAACAGCTCACAGCAAACCAGCCAGGCACTTTTCAGCTGCTTTCTCAAACTGAAACTAAACACAGAAAAAGCAAAAGTGATCTCAGCTCAGCTCCCCCCTCTGACATCACTTCAGTAATATGAACTGCTCATTTCTTAAAGGTACATTGCTTAACCATCCATTTCTTAAAGGTACTCTCACATGACATTGTCCTGTTTGACCCATCTGTCTCTTCTCAACCACTGCAGGCAGTTGTGGCAGTTGCTATGCCTTCTCTTCCATGGGGATGCTTGAAGCCCGCATTCGCATTCAGACGAACAGCACACAGACTCCGATCCTCAGCACGCAACAGATAGTTTCCTGCAGTCGTTATTCTCAAGGTAATTGATTAAAATAATATTGTTGACACACTGATATTTAATTTACTTCATTTCAAGGGCAGTAGGGTGTGATTTTGGCTTCTAATGTTACAAAATGCCTTCAACTAATTTTTCTTGGGTTGTAAAATTTGCAATGTTGTGAAATATGCAATGTTTCTTTTTGTTTATAAATTTAGAGTACCCAATTATTTATTTATTTTTTCCAATTAAGGGGCAATTTAGTGTGGCCAATCCACCTAACCAGCACATTTTTGTTTTTGGGGGTTGTGGGGTGAAACCCACACAGACACGTGGAGAATGTGCAAACTGCACATGGACAGTGACCTAGGGCTGGGGTTCGAACCCGGGTCCTCAACACTGTACTCCCAGTGCTAACCACTGTGCCACCATGCTGCCCATACAATGTTTCTTTTTATTCAAAACATGATAACATCATTTGTTACAAGTATGCAAATGGTGCCTTTATCCAAGATTATTTTATTACACAAGCTATGGCATATCTTCCATCAGAATCGGTATGAAAATTTGAATGGTCAAAATCTAAATGCATGTTCTGGTGCATTACTTGCTACAAAACAAAATTGTCTGTGTGTTGTTATGGGATGTTATAAGGTGTCATCCAGTAGTCAATCCAGTTAGCTTGCCTGACATGACTCATTTCAGTATATCTGCATGCAAACACTTAATGTACCCAACTTTTGGGGCTTAAAAATAAGGAAGTATCCACAATGGCACTGTGAAAATGGACTAAACTTCATACTGGATAATTACAACCTACAATATAGATCATATGATTCAGCCGAGTTTAATTCCGACGTGTTTCATGACACTGACCAGTCTCCTGCTGAAACTTGTTTGCTTCGTGTAAAGCTAACTTTTCATGGGGGGAGGCTGATCACTGTTGTAGTTTATATTTCACTTCAATTTTAAAGCAACATGGTTTGTTGATTATGAGTAATCCACTTGTCTGTCTGTTTTTAATCTCTTCCAGGATGTGATGGAGGATTTCCGTATCTAATTGCTGGGAAGTATGCCCAAGATTTTGGTTTAGTTGAAGAACGCTGCTTCCCTTATGTTGGAATAGATACGCCTTGCACTGTTTCGAAATCCTGCTACCATTACTACGTTTCTCAGTATTATTATGTGGGTGGATTTTATGGTGCTTGCAATGAGGCAGCAATGAAACTGGAGCTAGTAAAAAATGGTCCAGTGTCGGTTGCCTTTGAAGTTTACCCTGACTTTATGCATTACCGTGGAGGAATCTATTATCACACTGGGTTAAGTGATCCCTTCAACCCTTTTGAACTAACTAATCATGCAGTTTTGCTGATAGGCTATGGCAGTGACCCTCAAACAAAACAAAATTACTGGATAGTTAAGAACAGCTGGGGAACAAGCTGGGGAGAGAATGGCTATTTTCGAATCCTCCGAGGTAGTGATGAATGTGCAATCGAAAGCATTGCTATAGCAGCCACTCCAATCCCTAAACTGTAAGGAGAATAATGAAATGTGCTTGCTGGATGCAAAACTCAAAAATAAATCACAATTTTGACTTCTTTAATCTTGGAATCAACCTGAATTTTGCATAAAATGTGCCTTTAAAAATGTTTTTAAACTCAAAATGGAGATTATGCTGCTTGCATGTTCTTATGTGTATTCAAAATGAAGGCTGCAGAATATTTGATTAACAGTGGTAATTATACTTTGGTGTAACACTTATCTTGCATTTATGGGGTGTGCAATGCCGAGCAGCTCTGCGATACCAAAGCTTTTTGTAATTGGGTAGTTTCTGAATCTGTTTCTTAAACCTGTTATTTCGTTGATACTGTATAAAGTGTAGTTATGGGGATCGGAATGAAATTCTTGCTTTTTAGAAAAAAATTCATTTCCATAATGTCAATTGAGGGAATTGCTGAACAATCTCTTATGTCTGCTTGTATGTACAGAGATGCTTCATCCCTGCTGTTAATGTTTTAATAAGATTATTTTGTTAGCACCTGACAGGTAGAATTTATTATAAACAATGAAAAGTGGCAACTGATTTAAATTCGCCAATGTCAACATTTTATAAATTTTGGTTTACAAATTTTCAATTTGAGCTTTTTTTATCAAGTGTTTTATAATTCTTCAATTATTTACATTGTCTGAAAATGACATGCTTCATCTGTCGCTTGTCCAAGCCAGTTATCCATGTGCATAATGGGTACAAATGAGGGAGTTTGCACCGTTCCTGGCCTAAACTTCAATTTTTCTCAAAAAATAATGGATAGTTGTTTTTTTTTCCTCCAGACCTGAGCTATCTACTCCTGGTTCGATATGGTGGCTGATTAGCTGATATGCTGTGTGACTTCTTCACACTGGAAGCATATCTGCTTCAAGAGGCACAATGGTACATTAAGTCCTTTGTAGTCCCTATTAGATTTTGGAGCTTGCATTTCTTCAAACAAGTTTATTTCTGATAGGAATTGTTTGTCATTTTGAACATTATTTTATAAATTCCCTTTCCACTGGCTTGTTTTAATGTATAGGAATTAGCCCTGAAAATTAACTTTTAAACACGAGCTGAGAATTTATAACGAAAGCACTAGCAACATAAGACATAGGAGCAGAATTAGGCCACTTGGGCCATCGAGTCTGCTCTGCCATTCAATCATGGCTGATATTTTTCTCATCCCCATTCTCCTGCCTTCTCCCCATCCCCATTGCCCTGCATTCTCCCCATAACCCTTGATCCCCTGATTAATCAAGAACCTATCTATCTCGGTCTTAAAGACACTCAGTGATTTAGCCTCCACAGCCTTCTACGGCAGAGTTCCACAGATTCACCACCCTCCGGCGGAAGAAATTTCTCCTCCTTTCTGCTTTAAAGGATCGTCCCTTTAGTCTGAGATTGTGTCTTCTGGTTCTAGTTTTTCTACAAGTGGAAACATCCTCTTGACGTCCACTTTATCCAGGCCGCACAGTATCCTGTAACTTTCAATAAGATCCCCCCTTGTCCTTCTAAACTCCAATGAGTACAGACCGAGTCCTCAACCGTTCCTCTTACAACAAGCTCTTCATTCCAGGGATCACTCTTGTGAACCTCCTCTGGACCCTTTCCATGGCCAGCACATTCTCCCTTAGATACGGGGCCCAAAACTGCTCACAATACTCCAAATGGGGTCTGGCCAGAGCCTTATATAGCCTCCGAAGTACACCCTGGTCTTGTATTCTAGCCCTCTCGACATGAATGTTAACATTGCTTTGCCTTCCTAACTGCCGACTGAACCTGCACGTTAACCTTAAGAGAATCGTGAACAAGGACTCCGAAGTCCCTTTGTGCTTCTGATTTCCTAAACATTTCTCCATTTAGAAAATAGTCTGTACCTCATTCCTCCTTCCAAAGTGCATAACTTTTCCACACTGTATTCCATCTGCCACTTCTTTGCCCACTCTCCTATCTTGTCCAAGTCCTCTGCAGCCCCCTTGCTTCCTCATCTGCCTGGCCCTCATCTGCAAACTTAGCAACAGTGTCTTCAGTACCACCTTCCAGATCATTAATGTATATTGTGAAAAGTTGTGGTCCCAGCACAGACCTCTGAGGCACACTGCTAGTCACTGTCTGTCATCCTGAAAAAGACCTTTCATTCCCACTCTCTGCCTTCTGCCAGTCAACCAATCCTCTGTCCATGCCAGGATTTTACCCGGAATGCCATGGGCTCTTAACTTATTTAACAGTCTCCTAGGCACCTTGTCAAAGGCCTTCGGGAAATCTAAATAAATCACGTCCACTAGTTCTCCTTTGTCTAACTTGCTTGTTACCTCCTCAAAGAACTAACAGATTTGCCTGACATGACCTTCCCTTGACAAAACCGTGGTGACTTAGTCCTATTTTACCATGCATTTCCAAGTACTCTGCAATCTCATCTTTGATAATGGACTCTCAAATCTTACCAAGGACTGAAGTCAGAGTAAACGGCCTATAATTTCCCGTCCTCTGCCTCCCTCCCTTCTTAAACAGCGATGTTACATTAGCCACTTTCCAGTCCTCTGGGACCCTTCCTGCCTCCAGTGATTCCTGAAAGATCATCACCAATGCCTCCACATTCTTCTCAGCTATCTCTTTTAGAACCCTGGGGTGTAGTCCATCCGGTCCAGGTTATTTATCCACCTTCAGGACTTTCAGTTTCTGCAGAACCTTCTCCTTAGTGATGGCCACTGCACTCACCTCTGCCCCTGATTCTCCTGGAGCTCTGGCATCCCACTGGTGTCTTCCATCGTGAAGACTGATGCAAAGTAACTATTCAGTTCGTCTGCCATTTCTTTGTTTCCTAGTATTACTTCTCCAGCCACATTTTCTAGTGGTCCAATGTCTATTGTTGCCTCTCTTGCATTTTTACATATTGAAAAAAACTCTTCCTATCTTTTATATTACTAGCTAGCTTGCACTCATATTTCATGCACTCATGTTTCATCTCCCTCCTTATTGCGTTTTAGTTGTCTTCTGCTTGTTTTTAAAGGCTTCCCAATCCTCTGGTTTCCATAATCTGGCAATCCCTTGATGCTTTGTATACTTAGCTTTTATGCTGTCGTTGACTTCCATCATCAGCCATGGATGCCTTGTCCTCCCCTTGTCCATCCCCTTGTTTCTTTCTCCTTGGGATGATTTTCTGCTGAGATTCTGAATGACTCCCAAACGCTCCTGCCTTTGCTGTTCTGTTGTCTTCCCTGAAAGGCTCCCCTCCCAATGAACCATGGACACCTCCTTTCTCATGTTTTGTGGTTACCCTTATTTTAATTGTAACACAGAACATAGTGCAGAAGGAGGCCATTCGGCCCATCAAGTCTGCACCGACCTATTTAAGCCCTCATTTCCATCCGATCCCAATAACCTCACCTAACCTTTTTGGACACTAAGGGCAATTTATCAGGCCAATCCACCTAACCTGCACGCCTTTGGACTGTGGGAGGAAACCCACACAGACACTGGGAGAACGTGCAGACTCCACACAGTGACCCAGCGGGGAATCGAACCTGGGACCCTGGTGCTGTGAAGCCACGGTGCTGTCCACTTGTGCTACTGTTCTGTAATGCCGTGACATCTGATTCCAGCATTTCCCCCTCATACTGCAGGGTAAATTCCATCATATTGTAGTCACAGCTCCCTAAGGGTTACTTCCAAGTTCCCTAATCAAGTCTGCCTCATTACACATGACCCAAGTCCAGAATTGCCTGTTCACTCAGAGGCTCTGTCAAAAGCTGCTCCAAAAAATACCTCTTAAAGCAGGGGTGGGCAAACTTTTCCGTGCAAGGGCCACATTCAGAAATTCACAATTTTTATAGGGCCGCATAGTATATTAAGTAAAATAATTAATATTTAAAATAGCCAAAATAAAAGGTTTTTAAAGAAAAAAAAGCAATTAATTTTTATTTATTAATATTTTAAAGTAGAAACTTCACATGAAACACATGTTGTGCTGAGCAATGATCACCCTACTCAAGTCAACGTATCCACCCTATACCAGTAACCCAACAGCCCCCCCCCCCCCCCCCCATTAACCTTAAAATTTTAAAAAAAATAAAAAAAATTTTAATGACTTGATCTTGGTGGGCCGCATAAAGACCTTTGGCCGTAGTTTGCCCACCCCTGTCTTAAAAATTCTACAAATTATTTTCCTTATGATCCACTACCAACCTGATTTACCCAGTCCACCTGCATATTGAAGTCCCCCATGATTATTGTAATATTGCCTTTTTTACATGCCTTTTCTATCTCCTAATTTATTTTCTGCCCCACATTCTGACTACTGCTAGGGGGCCTGTACATAACTCCCATCAGGGTCTTTTTACCTTTGTGATTCTTCAACTCTACCCACACAGATTGTATGCCTTCTGATCCTATATCGCTCCTTGCTATCGATTTAGCTTAATTCCTTACTAACAATGTCCCCTTTGCCCATTTGCCTGTCCTTACAATAGGACACATAACCTTGTATATTTAGATCCCAGCCCTGATCGCCTTGTAGCCACGTCTCTGTGATGCCCACAACATCATACCTGCCAATTTCAATGTGCACAACACGCTCATTTACCTTGTTCCATATACTGCGCGCATTTAGGTACAACTCCCTCAACCCCACATTGACCACCTCCCTTCTCACATTTGTCACCTTTTTTGTTCTGCTGAAGATGGTGATGTTCTCTTTTTTATGTTTTGATTTCCCCTTCAGTTATTTAAAAAAATATTTTTATTCTCCTTTTTTAAATTTTCATCCAAATTTACACCCACAACAATCAACAGTAACAAATACAATGTCAATCCCTCAACATTTTAAATATAAACATTAATGAAAAGAAATTAGGAATCCATCATCACCCCTTACATAGTCACCAACAACATACACAGTCCCAACCCCGACCCTTAGTTTTCGATGTTGTCTGACTCCTGAAAGTGCATAATAAACAAAGCCCATGAATTGTAAAACCCTTCCATCCTTCCCCTCAACTCAAACTTAATTTTCTTGATTTCCCCTGCCGTACCAGGGCACAGGGTGGAGAAACTGACCTCCACCCCAACAGGACCCACCTTCGGGCAATCAACGAGGCGAAGGCTACATCTGCCTCCCCACTCGCTTCCAACCTCAGCCGATCCGGTACCCGGACTATGGCTTCCCCGGGACCTGGTTCAGTTACCCTGAAGACCTCCCTCAAATACCCCTCCAGCTTTGGACAGGACTAAAACATATGAATGTGATTTACGGGGCAACCTTCAAAGTTGGTAAACATCCTCTACCCCCTCGAAGAGTCGGCTCACCATCGCCTTTGTGAGGTGTGCCCTATGCACCACCTTCAGCTGTATCAGCCCCAACTTCCCACATGAAGTTGAATCGTTCATCCTCCGGAGCACCTCAAACCACAACCCATGCCCTCTCCCAACTCTATCCATTTTGTCTTAGTCTGCTCCAGCGATGCCTTATCTTCTCCCAGAATCGCCCCATAAATCATTGACGCCGCCCCCTTCTCCATTCCCCCTGACATCAGCACCTCCTCCAACAGTGTGGGGGCCGGCGCCACCGGAAATCTCTTGTCTCCTTCCTAACAAAATCTCGGACCTGCAAATACCTAAATGTTTTCCTACCCAACCCATATTTCGCCCCCAGCTCCTCCTGTCCCGCAAACCAAACCCCAGCCAGAAACAAATCCTTTAGTGCCCTGACTCACATCTCCGAAAACTCCCATCACATTTTCCTGGGTCAAATCTATGATTCCCATCAGCATTTCCCTTGATCCCACCCCCAGCCTGAAGTGCTGGCGCAACTACCTCCAGATTTTCAATGTCGCTACTACTACTAGACTCCCCGAGTATTTCCCCGTGGCCGTTGGGAGCGGCGTTGCCAATGCCCTCAGCCTGACCCCGACACACTCTCCTCCATTTTAACACACTGGGTCCCCTTCAGTTATTACTCCTAAGCTAATGTTCTGGCTCCCACCTCCCATGCCGTACTAGTTTAAATCCTCTTGAGTGACTTGCAAACATATAGGCTGAGTGGGCAGTGTTTGAATTATAGAAGTAAAGAATATGTATGGTCATTAAATGGCAAGATAATTGTTTGTTGGGGTTTCTCTCCAATTACCAGTTTGTCCACCCAAAGTAAGAGGACTACCTGGTAACTGAGACCATCATATTACAGAACAGAAAATTGCATATCTAAGAAATGAAGTTAATAAAACAGACTTCAGGATAATTAAGGTCTCATGGACTGGTCAGTTTGAGAATGAAACTTTTTTTCTAAGATGTACAACAAGGAATACGGTTTCTTAGTTAGAACGTGATCTGTGGGATTCTCTGTTCCTGAGACTAAATGTTGACACTGGGCAGGATTTATGGACTTCCGTGACAGCAAAACTGGTGGCGCACCTGGGACAATTCTGTGACTGTGGAAGGGCTAGCACCGGCGCCATGTGGAACACGATCGATTCCAATGAGAAACGGTGTGGGATTTGCCGGGTCCATGATTGACACTCAGGAGACTGGCCAGCTACAGCAGCATATACATATTACATCCCCACACACGCACATCCTGAGCCAACAAGGTGGCACTGGTTACACTGGAGCACGCCCTTCCTGCTGATGGGTCGGCTGGGCCAGAGGTCAACAAGGGGGCTGCCCTGGAGGGCACCCATACGACCTGTAGCCTGATGTTCACTGTGCAGTCAGTGGCATGCATAGTTAGTTGTCTTGCAGCCCGTGGCAATGGTACTTTGTGCCTGTCCAACCTGCCCTGGCAGAAGACCCCCGGCCAGTGTACTGTCAGCAAACTATGGCGATCTTGGGTACTTTCTATACCCCTTCTCTCCCCCTCAGCAGCCACAGTGCCTGTCTCTCAATTCTTAAAAGCACATGTGAACCTTGCCGCTGGGAATTTCCTCCCCCTCCCACCCCCAAACACCAAGTGGAGGCAGAGCATCGCTGAGGCCCCGGAGAATACCAGGTCAGGCCTGTTAATGATATACCAGTGGCATTTACTAGGCGTATATTCGGGAACACATTGACGCTACTGTCGCGGTGATGGAGAATAGGGGCCTATAGGGAGAATCGTGATACTGGTGCCTGACGTGATTTTGGCTTCAAAACCGATTTCTCCGCCCAATCGTGTTTCCTGATTCTGGCGTCGGTATACAAAGGATCCCACCTGATTTTTGATATGACACGCCTTGACTTCCAAAAATTCTTGTCTTCCATTCCAAAACAAGAGTGCATTGTCCTAACTCGTACAAGGGTTTGTAGCACGTTGAGTATTGTGAATATGAAACATCTGCATCTATTATTCTAACGCTCCCTGTTAGAGACTTTTTGAAGCACCATGCCATTTTTCCTTATTTTCTTTGCACACAATGTACCCATCAGCAACAGAAACTACATGTACAAAATATCAAAGGCATTGACACCAGAATTCACATGCAACTTTTTTTTATGATCTGAAGATTTGGGAAGGAGTCTGAATATGAGAACTTGATAACTATCTCTGTCATAACAATAATAAATGCTATATATTTGAACTGGGTTGTTTCCGTAGTGTGATCACATTTCTTTTTCTTGTCTGTTTCTTTTTCAAAGTTCCCTTTTGTAAATAAGTGTATAGTAAGTGTACCCGAGCAGGTACTATTCCATTTTTGGTGTGTTATGATCCCTACTGATAATGTGAGGGCCTCCCAAACCCCAGAAGGGAAAACTTGTAATGCCAGTTCCTAAGTACTTTTACGATTTGGAAAATGTTAGAAAATAAATGAAACCTGGTGAGGAAAGGTGTCAGTTTTGTAAGTTTATTCAAATAACAATGTTTACTGTTATTTTCTTAAACATGTACAATTAACTACAGTAATGCTCACCCAGACAGTTTGCTTAAATTACCCTCCCCTTTCACCCCACCTCCCATGGAAATCAATCTACTTTCCAAAATCCCGAGACTATATCTTCCCCAAAACAACATCCGATAAGGTTTTTACCAAATGAGCCAAACCCAACAAATACTTACCACACTGGATCTTAATTTTCTTTTGGGAAGATTTCTAGTTTAGGGTAGAATTATGGGGTCTCACACAGACGTTTCTGCACAACAGTTTGATTCTGAGAGCGCTCTGCAACATTACATGCCATGATTAGGTTGCTAGACTGCTGGTGTCCACTTTGCTTAACAAATTATCGGTTTCACCCTGCTATTAGGCTAATTGGCATCTCACCACAGCCCTCTGTGCAGCTAAATCCCTCTTGGTTTCTTATCCAATTCATCATTCCAACTTCCTAACAGGTGGTGCAAAACATTATTCTAATGGGTCCCACTGTTGGTTTGTTACTGTTTTGTCAACAGTGGAACATGAGCAGGGAATATTTTCTCAATGTTCCAGGAAAGGGGCACGAGCTGAGCAGCATTCTCCTAAATCCAGAAGTATTGGTTGGTTAGAGAGCTCCTGATGGGGCTGCTTCATTCAGTTGTAAGCACTGGTTGACCAGTGCTGAGGTTGAGTTTCCACCGATTTCCATTCTTTGTTTTTTATCAGTTTAACAGCTGATGTGCTTAACTTACATAAAGCTAGACTCCCATCTCTTGGTGTTTCCTTCAATGTGTGCTGATTTCTGGATATCATTTATAATTGCGAGGGTGATCTGATGAAGCATACCAAAAAGATATAGGTGAACCGTCTGGGACCAGTTATATCCTTTTAAACACTTTCTTTTCTCCTCAGATTTACATTTGTAATGTTTTTGCATTCACCATATCAATAAGATTTCCCACACTATTGTTTGTCAAATTCATTGGATTTTCTCGACCACCTTGCATTTTAGATTTTCTCTTTCCTCCGATGACTATTGTTTTGCCAGATTTCCACTTATTGTTCTTGCAAATCAAACCAAAGCGTTTAATTCGAGGTGAAATGTATAAAATGCTGTTGCACAGCCACCAGATGTCAGCAGTGTGCTTATTTAACATTGATTAACGACAATTAGCTGCAGCAATTGTACAGGGGCTGTTTAGCACACTGGGCTAAATCGCTGGCTTTGAAAGCAGGCCAGCAGCACGGTTCGATTCCTGTAACAGCCTCCCCGGACAGGCGCCGGAATGTGGTGACTAGGGGCTTTTCACAGGAACTTCATTGAAGTCTACTCGTGACAATAAGCGATTTTCATTTTTCATTTTCAGTGCACCATGAGGTCTGAACCAACACCAAATCCTTCAGATTTCTTTGTAACTCCTTCTCATCCCTATTAATAGTCTGACTGGAAACCTGACACAATGCATCACTCTACTGTTTTTGATGCTGCCTTTAATGCTATTGGCAAGGTCAGTCAATGGGCAGTGGTTAGATTGGGTAAATACATTGACATGTATTATCCAGTTTTTTTAAAATACCGGAGTTTTATTGAAAACCAGTCAGGCCTGTTGGTTTTGCCCCACTCTTGGGCTGGTTTAAAATATCCTTTGTATTGGCAAGTCGGCATTTCCAGACTGTTAACTATCAAGTTGTGGATGATATTGTGATCAAAATGTTACTTTAGATTTTGTTTTTGGCAATGTTTCCCTTTGACAGTTTTTTTTTTAGAAAATATTTTATTGAAGCATTTGTAATTTTCACAGTTTAACGCATTAACATTTCTTAAACAACCGCCTGAGCCGACACATGTAAAAAAACAACTTTAAAAAAAATATCCCCAGCTGCCTGCGCCCTATTTCCTAGCTACCCGTATACTGAGTTCCCTGTCCTTATCTAACATTGCCATGCCTCCTATTTTTCTCCCCCCCCCCCCCGCCCTTACTGCTGATGTTGAAATTTCTTTGATGAAGTCGAGGAATGGTTGCCATCTCCGGACGAACCCCTGAGTTGATCCTCTCAAGGCGAACTTGATTTTTTCCAGGCTGAGAAACCCTGCCATATCGCTGACCCACACACCTGACTTCAGCGGCTCCGAGTCCATCCATCCCAGCAAAATCCATCTCCGGGCCACCAGGGAGGAGAAGGCCAGGACACCGTCCTCCCACACTGAAGCCCCCTCCAATCCCATATGCTGCCTCCATTGCCCTCACACCCTTAGGGCTGCTACCACCACAGGGCTTGTAGAGTACCAAGCCGGCAAAAATTGCAGGGGTGCAGTTAGTAAAGCCTCCAAACTCATACCCTTGCAAGATGCCGCTTCCACGCATCCCCCCCCCCCCCCCCCCCACCACCACCACTTCCTGACCATCGATATGTTGGCCGCCCAGTAATAATAATGCTCGGGAGGGCCAGGCCCCCCTCTCTGCGACCCCGCTCCAGGAGCCAGGAGTGCCCTCTTTACTCTCGGGGTTTTTCCCCGCCCACACACAACCTGTAATCGCCACATTTCTTTTTCTAAAAAAAGCCTTTGGGACAAAAATTGGAAGGCATTGAAAAAAGAAAAGCAGCCTTGGTAGGACTGTCATCTTCATTGTCAGGACCCTTCCTGTTAGTGCCATCTATGAAAGTCTCTTTTCATTTGGTCGACCGCTTTGCCCAAATTTAACTTGTGGAGCTGCCCCGACTCTTTAGCCACTTGAATCCCTAAATATCTGAAAGTCCCTGCCACCACTTTAAAAGGTAACTCCCTCAGCCTCCTTTCCGGCCCCCATGCCTGGATCACAAATATCTCGCTCTTTCTCATATTCAGCTTGTAGCCTGAAAATCGCCCAAATTCTCCCAGTACCTCCATGATTTTGGTCATTCCCCCCCCCCCCCCCCCCCCCCCCCACCGGGCCTGTAATATAAAACAGCAAGCTACCCGCACAGAGAAAAACCCTGTGCTCCCCCCCCCCCCCCCCCGGGCCCCCTCACTATCCCCCGCCACGCACTTGATGCTGTATGGGCCATTGCTAAAGGCTCTATGGCCAGGGCAAGCAGTAATGGGGAGAGCGTGCATCCCTGCCTTATCCCTCTATAGAACAGCTGGACCCAGTCCACAAATTCCTGACCAAACCTGCCTTAAATATCCCATAAGTATATCCACTCCACCTGGTCGAAAGCCTTCTCCGCGTCCATGGCTACTACCACCTCAGCCTCATGCCCCTCGGCTGGCATCATTATAACATTGAGAAGCCGTTTAATATTGGACGTCAGATGCCTGCCCTTCACAAATCCCGTATGATCATCACCTATTACCTCCGGACACAGTCCTCTATTTTTGTGGCCAAGATCTTTGCCAGTAATTTAGCAGCTACATTTAAAACAGAAAGTGGTCTGTACGATCCACAGCTCTCCGGGTCCTTGTCTCACTTCAGGCTGAGAGAGATAGATGCCTATGATAGCATTGGGGGAAGCACTCCCAGCTCCTTGGATTCATTGAAAGCCTTGGCTAACAGCGGTCCCACTAGCCCTAAAAACTTTTCATAAAATTCCACTGGGAATCCGTCAGTTCCTGGGGCCTTACCCGATTGCATTGCCCCCAATCCGTCTATCACTTCACTGAGCCCAATTGGGCCCTCCAAGACTTCCACCAGCTCCCCATCTACCTTCGGGAACTCTAGCCGCTCCAGGAATTGGTTCATTCCCTCCTCCCCCGCAGGGGGTTCCGACTCGTACAAACGGCTATAGAATTCACGGAACACATCATTAACCGCCTCCGGGTCCCTCACTACTTTCCCCCTCACATCCTTAATTTTCTCTATCTCTATCGCCATCTCCTGCTTCCTCAGCTGATGTGCCAACATCCTGCTAACTTTCTCCCCATATTAATAAACTGCCCCTTTTACCCTCCTCAGCTGTCCCTGCACCTTGCCTGTGGAAAGGAGTCCAAAATCCATTTGAAGTCTCTGACACTCCTTCAGGTGCTCCTCATTCGGAGACTTCACTATCTCCTATCCACACGCAAGATTTCTCCTACTAGCCTGGCGAGCTCGACCCGTTCAGCCCTCTCCCTATGGGCCCAAATCGAAATATATTCCCCTCTGATGACCACTTTCAATGCTTCCCACACCACCCATGTCTCTCCCATGTCGTCTGTTTTAATATACCCTCAAATGACCTCGCTCACATATCTTGTCATCTGCTAACAGCCCTGCATCTAACCTCCACTGTGGGCGCTGAGAATTTCCCATGTTCACCTGTAGGTCTAGCCAATGTGGTGCATGGTCCAACACTACGATTGCTGAATACTCTATGTCCACCACCCCCTCTAACAATGTTTTGTCCAATATTTAAAAATCAATCCCGGAATCCACCTTGTGCATATGAGACTAGAATGAATTTTCCTTGCTCCTTGGCTCCTCAAATCTCGATGGATCAACATCTCCCATGTGCTCCATGAACCCCCGCATCTCTTTTGCCATTGCTGATACTTTCCCCGACCTAGAACACAACCGGTTCATCTTAGGATCCAAGACAGTGTTAAAATCACCCCCCATAATCAACCGGTGCGAGTCGAGGTCCGGGATTTTTCCCAGCACCCTCCTAACAAACGCGATGTTGTCCCAGTTTGGGGAATATATATTTATCAGCACCACTGCCATTCCCTCCAGTTTCCCGCTCACCATAATAAATCTGCCTCCCGGGTTTGTCTCCATTTTCCACCCTTAACGCCACACTTTTGTTCATCAAGATGGCCACCCCCCTTGTTTCAAAGTCCAATCCTGAATGGAACACCTGTCCGACCCATCCCTTTTTCAGTCTAAATTGATCCGCCAGCTTCAAGTGTGTCTCCTGTAACATGACCACGTCCGCCTTTAACTGTCTCCAGTGTGCGAACACACAAGCCCTCTTGACCAGCTCATTCAGGCCACAAACATTCCACTTTACCAGTCTGGTTGGGGGGGGGGGGGGCTCTTGTCCCCTGTCGATCAGCCATGACCTTTCCTAGACCAGCCTTCAGCCCATGGCCCGGACCTCCCCATATCCGCCCCTCAGCAGCAACAGCCAACTGGTCCCCATCTCCTGGAAGTCCCCTAATCGTCAGCAGTACCCCCCTACCCCCTCACCTTGTCACTTTTCAGCTCACCCCCCACTTCGCTTCCATGAGCCAGCCTTACCAGCTAGCCTAGCAACCCCACCTCTGATGCCTAAAAGTCTCCCAGTTTCTAAATCTTTACCCCCCAACACTTAACATAAGTTTTCAAAACGATAGCACCAAGCAGAGAAAGCAAACACAACATCCACTTATGGTCTAAGCTCAACGGCCCACCTCTCCTTTCCAACATTTTATCAATCTCATCACCTTCAAACAGCGCCCCAAACAATGGAACTGTAAACAAACAGGATAAATGAAAAGACAGAAAATATTATGCATGCAAAAACTCAGACAGATGTCTTTCCTTCCTAGAACATCTCAATTTGAGAATTTTTCGTCACACCCCTCCATTTTTCCCCCCTTTTTTCTTTTTTATAAACACACAAAAAAAAGGAAGAAATTGTACCTTAGTACACCCGCCCCCCCCCCCCCCCCTTTCTCTTGGTCATCGCCACTCAAGTTACAGTGCACCACAGAACATTTTGATTTAAATCACTGCCGACCAGTTTTCTCTTTTATTAAGTCCTTATGGATCCCCCAGGTTATTGTCTTTCATAAAGCCCGCCACTTCATCTGGCGAGCCAAAATACAGTTCCCGTTCCTCGTAGGTTACCCAATTTTATTCCCTTCGCATACAGGGCCGCTTTAATTTTATTAAAACCTGCCCTCCTCTCAGCAAGTTCTGCTCCCAGGTCTTGGTAAATCCGGATCTCGGCTTCTTCCCATATGAACCGTTTCTTCTCCCTAGCCCATCTCATGATGCATTCCTTGTCCAGGAATCGGTGCAGCCTTGCCACCATCGCCCTCTGGGGCTTGCGTATAAGTGCCCTGTGAGTCCGGTCCACCTCCAACGGCCTGTCGAACGCCTCTTTCCCCATCATTTTCTCGAACATCTTCACAACATACACACCGGCATCCGATCCTTCCTTTCCCTCTGGCAGACCATCGATCCGAACGTTCTGCCTGCGGCAACGATTCTCCAGGTTTCCACCTTTTCCAGCAGCCACTTTTGCCGATCCTGTACGATGCCAATTTGCAGTGTCATCCCAGTGGACTGCTCCTCTTGTACCATCGCCTGCTTCTGTAGCTTTTAGATCGATTGTCCCTGGGCTGTCACTGTCATCTCCATCCGGTCGACAGCCTCCTTAATCGAGGCTACCACCTTGGTCAGGTCCTCCGCATACTCCTTACGGTGCCGGGCGAACTTCTCATCCAGGTATGCAACCAACTAATCCATCGACCATCGAGCCAGCGGGGCTGGACCTCACTTCTCTGCCATTGCAGCCACCAAGCTCAGATCCTCACTTCCAACCAACTTTTGATTTGTTCTTTTGCGATTACTTTTTGAATATAATTCCATAGGATGGAGGTCGCCTCCTAAGGGAGCACGGTAGCATGGTGGTTAGCATAAATGCTTCACAGCTCCAGGGTCCCAGGTTCGATTCCCGGCTGGGTCACTGTCTGTGCGGAGTCTGCACGTCCTCCCCGTGTGTGCGTGGGTTTCCTCCGGGTGCTCCGGTTTCCTCCCACAGTCCAAAGATGTGCGGGTTAGGTGGATTGGCCATGCTAAATTGCCCGTAGTGTCCTAATAGTAAGGTTAAGGGGGGGAGTTGTTGTGTTACGGGTATAGGGTGGATACGTGGGTTTGAGTAGGGTGATCATGGCTCGGCACAACATCGAGGGCCGAAGGGCCTGTTCTGTGCTGTACTGTTCTATGTTCTCCTCCTCTCGCTTTCATCCTCTTACGTTAGAAAAAATTTCCGTGAAAATCCAGCTTAAAAGCCATCAAAAACCATCAAGAGCAGGAGCTGCTAAATGTGCGATTGTTCACAGCAGTCGCCACCGGAGTTAACGCAAGGTGATTAACTATTGTTTGTAAAGCTTAATTTGCTCATCTTTTTACTGTAACAAAATGGTCAAGTGCCTAAGCTTGCATACAAGCACCAATTCATATTGAAGCTAAACCACATAGTAATATTAATAGATTACTCTATTTGGACAGGTGAGTATTCAGCAAAGTGACCCAACTGTTCACCATCCAGAAAATGCTGGAAAGTTTCAGCAGGCCAGACAGCATCTGTGGGGAGAGAACCGAACTAACGTTTCAAATCTGGATGTGATGAAGAGTTATCCAGACTTGCAACATTAGCTCTCTTCTCTCTCCACAGGTGCCAGGATTTTCCAGCATTTACGTTTTGTTTCAGATTCCACCAGCTGCAGTAATTTGCTTTTATCTTTTTTCACCATCCAGGTTGGTGTGATCTCACATGATAAACCAAATCATGATTTTTCGATCTGATTTGTAGGTAGTCATTACTGGGTCGATGACGGCACACTGATTTTGCAGCGTGCCAGTTTATTTTGCCAAGACCTGACTCTTGAAATTGTTCTCTTGAAATACCAAGTTTTCTTGATGATTAACTTCTGCATTTGGATCTGACCCAGAGTTGTTTTGTCTCATGAAATGGCATCCAACTGGCAGGCTCAGATTAGCTTTCATTGCTAATGTCCTATGATGAGCTCCCCTGCTCATACCACACTGGTATGCCGGAATCCACCTTGTGAACCACATGGCCGATGCATCAAAGCTGATTTGATAGTCATGCTCTCGTTACGAAGTACGGGGCACCTTCCAAGAACTTTTCTGTTTTGTTCGGCCATTTTAAGCAACAAATGTGATGCTTGTAGGTTGCCAATGCCTTGACTGGAGAAGTGATATGAGAACCACAGCCTGGTAGATTTTGATCTTTTGTTTTGGGATAAACTTCCTTGTAGATGCACCTGCCAAATGTTGTGCTTTGCCAGGTGATGGGTGATTTCCACCTTCTGACATAGTGTTGGAAAGAATGCTTCCGAAGCAGCAGAACCCCTGAACTGAGTTGACTGGTGTGGTGAGATAACCACTGTAGTTATGTGTACTGCAGTAGGGGGATGTATGCCTGTACCTGTAATACAGGTTCCTCCGGTCAGCCCCTGCCGGCTAGCTCCGCCCACAGGGAGCTTATGTATAAATGTATGAGAGCTGCTCAGACCCTTAGTCTACTGTTGCAGATGGAGGGACAACATCGTACAGCAATAAAGCCTCTATTGTACTAGTCTCTCGGCTTCGGTGGAGAATCGAGCTCTCCACCTTTAACTACGAGATCTTGTATCGCCCCGGCAAGCTCAACGAGCCCCCAGACGCCCTCTCCCGAGGTACATGTGCCAGTGCACAAGTGAACCAGCTCCGTGCCTTGCACGACAGCCTTTGCCATCCGGGGGTCACTCGCTTGTACCATCTGATCAAAGCCCGCAATCTGCCCTACTCCGTCGAGGAAGTACGGACAGTCACCAGAGACTGCCAGATCTGTGCGGAGTGCAAGCCGCACTTCTACCGGCCAGATCGCGCACGCCTGGTGAAAGCATCCCGCCCCTTTGAACGCCTCAGCGTGGACTTCAAAGGGCCCCTTCCCTCCACCGACCGCAACACCTACATCCTTAGTGTGGTCGATGAATTTTCAAGGTTCCCCTTTGCCATCCCATGCCCAGATATGACGTCTGCCACTGTCATCAAGGCCCTGGATTCCATCTTCGCCCTGTTCGGTTTCCCTGACTATGTCCACAGTGACAGGGGATCCTCATTCATGAGCGATGAGCTGCGTCAGTTCCTGCTCAGCACGGGTATCGCCTCCAGCAGGACGACCAGCTACAACCCCCGGGGAAACGGGCAGGTAGAGAGGGAGAACGGGACGGTATGGAGGGCCGTCCAGCTGGCCCTACGGTCCAGGAACCTCCCAGCCGCTCGCTGGCAGCAGGTCCTCCCTGACGCGCTCCATTCCATTCGGTCGCTACTGTGCACCGCAACTAACAGTACACCCCATGAACGTGTTTTTGCCTTCCCTAGGAAGTCCACATCCGGAGTGTCGCTCCCGACTTGGCTCCCGACTCCGGGCCCAGTCCTTCTCCGTAGGCATGTACGGCACCACAAGGCGGAACCCCTGGTGGACAAAGTACGCCTTCTCCACGCCAACCCTCAGTATGCCTACGTGGAGTTCCCCGACGGCCGCCAGGACACAGTCTCGCTCCGGGACCTGGCTCCCTCAGGTGCCGATCCCATGCCCACACCCCTTCCTGCGCCAACCCCAGCGCCCCCCTATTCGTCCCCATCAGGTCCATCCCTCATCCCCCTGCCCACCCTGGAGGACATGGAAGATTTCGGCTTGCTCTCGGAGTCATCCCCGTCAGCAGCCAGCACCAACACCGCCAGCACCTGCACCATCGGGGCCATCACCGCCTGTGCCGACGTCACCACCACAGCTACGCCGATCACAGCGGAACGTCCAACCACCGATTCGGCTCAACCTGTAACCTGCTAACCGGATGGACTCTTGATTTTCCTTGTTGGACCCTCTCGTAAATAGCATCCTTTGTATTAGAGTTACATGTCACCCCCGCCGGACTCATTTTTTACAGGGGGTGAATGTGGTGAGATAACCACTGTAGTTATGTGTACTGCAGTAGGGGGATGTATGCCTGTACCTGTAATACAGGTTCCTCCGGTCAGCCCCTGCCGGCTAGCTCCACCCACAGGGAGCTTATGTATAAATGTATGAGAGCTGCTCAGACCCTTAGTCTACTGTTGCAGATGGAGGGACAACATCGTACAGCAATAAAGCCTCTATTGTACTAGTCTCTCGGCTTTGAGTATAATTGTTAGCGCCACAACTGGTATATATGTTATTGGAGCATCCTGGAGTCTGTGGCCAGGGTCAAGTGGCTATAAAATCTGTGTTTTGTTGGATTGAAGCATCTTGAGGAGTGGACAAATTCAACAAGCAGCTGGATGTCCTCGAGCATGTATCAGCTTGTTACTTGGCTGTTTTGTGAACTCTGTGAAAATCTTTGCATATTAAAGAAGGTATTGTCTGTCCTGAACCAAAATGTGCTAAAGTCGGGAACTAGTTTCTTCACAGCCCTCTTTGTTACATGCCATCTAATGTGTGCAAGTTACCTTTGCCAATCACCTGTCTGGGGGTGTATTGATTTAAGTTTTGGTAAATACTCTTATCAGTATGAAATGTAAAATTGCAAGTGGTTTCGCATTTTAGATTGTCTTCAAGGGAGGATATTCCACCCATGGCCACTAATAAGAACTTTCCAGAGACCTGGGTTAATTCTCTGTTTAGAAATCACAATGTCAGGGCAGCATGGTGGCGCAGTGGTTAGCACTGCTGCCTCATGGTGCCGAGGTCCCAGATTCGATCCCAGCTCTGGGTCACTGTCCGTGTGGAGTTTGCACATTCTCCCCATCTTTGCATGGGTTTTGCCCCCTCAACACAAAGATATGCAGGGTAGGTGGATTGGCTATGCTAAATTGCCTCTTCATCGGAAAAATTGAATTGGGTACTCTAAATTTATTTTTAAAAAAGAAATAACAATGTCACATGCCCCTTCATTCTTTTTTGTAGTACTTTATCCACTTTGTTTTAGTCTATTTCAAAATGTCCCACAGAGTACAATGCATATCTTGAATGGCAGTGCCTTCCAGGAAGCAGTGAAATAAAAATTGTGCATACAATCTGAAAAAGTTGGCAACTTTTTTTGGAAATGAATTCTTCTCTAACCAAAGTACACAAATGATATTAAACCCTCTTATTGAGTTAAGGACTGCACAGCTTCAGTTTATTGATATTCCCTGGTGCTTGGTCGGTTACCAGCAAATATTTACTTTAATTTTGGCAGCATGCTGGATAGTTCAATAATAGAATATTGCTGTCTGCACAAAGTTTGCAAATATATGCACCCTTTACTTGGAAAACAGTTATATTCCCAACAGGACATTAAATAATTAGGGACAGCATTTCTGCTATGTTGGTCATAAGAGCATCAGAAATAAAGTATACCTGTGCCATTTGACCCCTTGAGACGGCTATGCCATTTAATAAGATCATGAAAGATCTGATTGTGACCACTACACTCTCTCCCTCCTCTCATAACCTTGACTCCCTTTAGATAAAATTGGTCTTTTTTGTTTGAGGGGATCAGAGTATTTGATATTTGAAGACATAAATGATGGTGGCTGCGACCAAGTTAAATTATCCTTCTTTGCCCTTCTAAATTTGTCTATGGCCTTTAACATGGTTGGCCAGACCATCCTCCTGCAATCCCTCTCCACCATTTTCAAACTGGGCCTGCACTCAGCTGGTTCCATTTTCACCTGTCCAGTCATAGCAAGATAATCACCTGCACCGGCTTCTGATTCCACTCTTGTACAATTACTCTGGTGTCCTTCCAGGGTCTGCCTGTAGCACCAGCCTACCCCCCTCCAGGGTCTATCCTTAGCACCAACCTACCCCCCCCCCCCCCCCCCCCCCCACCTCCTATTTCTCATCTATATGCTGTCTTGGTGACATTCAAAAGGAGCATCAGTTTCACATTTACATTGACAGCATCCAACTCTACCTCTCTTTATCACTTCACTGTGTCTCAATTAGCGGACTGCATATCTGACATTTAGCATTTGATGAGAAATTTCACCCAGCTAAATATTGAGAAGATTGAAACCATTGCTTTTGCCTCCAGAATACCCCCCCCCCCCCCCCCCCCCCCCAGCACACTGGGCTAAATCGCTGGCTTTTAAAGCAGACCAAGGCAGGCCAGCAGCACAGTTCAATTCCCGTACCAGCCTCCCCAAACAGATGCCGGAATGTGGCGACTAGGGGCTTTTCACAGTAACTTCATTGAAGCCTACTTGTGACAATAAGTGATTTTCATTTTTCATTTTATTTTCACCCCCCACCCCACCACACCACCACCAAATATGTCTCTCCCTGGTAACTGAGGAAAAAACAATCTTGGGGGTCATATGTAGTGGGTGCAAAGAACTTACCAATCTAAATATATTGAGGCTGCCTATTCCATTTCTCTAATATTGCCCCTCTTGTGCTTTAACCCATCTGGGGGAAAGCCTCATCCATGCCTTTGTTACCTTAAGTTTTCACTCGATGCACTCCTGACCGGCCTACCATTTTCTACTCTCTCAGCTTGACAAAGCTCTGCCTATGTTTTACCTTGAGCAAGCCCCCTTTGCTAAACACCCATGTGCTTACTTACCCACATTGCCTCCTGGATAAGCAGCATCTCCATTTTCAAACTATTCATTCTTGTTTTCAAATCGCTCCAAAAGTCTTCCCCCATCTCTATAATCTCCCCAGCCCTACATCCCTCTGAGATAGCTACACTCTAAATCTCGTCTCTTGGCTATGCATTAAGCTGCTTAGGTCCTAAATTCTGAAATTTCCCTCCTCAACCTTTGTCAGTCTCTTCACTTTGCCTTTCTCCTTCAAGGTGCTGTTTAAAACATTCCTTTCTCAATTGAACCTTTGGTCATCTGCTTGCTATCTCCTTGCATGATTTAGTATCACTGCCAATTTTGTATTAAAAAGCCCCTCTGAAGGGACCCTAGACATTTTATTGCATTAAAGGTACGATGTATATTCAAGGATAAAAGCAAATTACTGTGGATGCTGGAATCAAATAGAAACAGAACATACTGGATAATCTCAGCAGATCTGACAGCATCTGTGTAGAGAAAAGGGAGCTAACGTTTCAAGACTGGATGACTCTTTGTCAAAGTTGGAGTGCTGAAAATAGGGTCAGATTTATACTGTTGCTGGAGGGGAGGGGGTAGATCAGTGGGTCTGTATAGAGGGCCAGCAGTAGGTGGAGATTGACAAAGATATCGTGGACAGAAAGCCAGTAGGAATGTAAATGGGGCGATTACGACCCTCCCCCCACTCCCTGCCACAGTATAAATCTGATCAAGAGTCATCCAGATGCAATGTTGGCTCCGTTTTCTCTATGCAGATGCTGTCAGACCTGCTGCGATTGTCCAGCATTTTCTGTTTTTGTTGATGATGTAAACTCGAGGTACTATATAAATAGAAGAATTTTTTGTGAACAAGGAATTCCTTGCTCTAGGTAAATCCCACAATAAGAGTAAGGAAGGACAAGTGCGAAGAATTCTGCATGTTAATAACTATATTATCAATAGTGAATTGCACAAAGTTTTCCATGAGGCACTGTGAGCAGAGCCAATTTGCTGGAGTAGGTTATCTTGTGGTACTCCCTGTTTCTTCCCTATTTTGGCCCTCTTTAAAACCAAAGAATGCACAGCAAAATGAGAGATATGCAAGCGGATAATAGCTTGGTAACATAATTGGAATATTTGGGATTTTGATCAATGCAGTCAACAGCAACCCAACGAATGAGATTCATAAATGTGTACAGCACAGAAGGAGGCCATTTAGTGTGTCATATCCATACTGGTCAACAATGATCTAACTACAAAATCCCATTTTTCAGCACATGGTCCATGGCACAAGTTATGGCAGCGCAAGTGAATATCTAAATACTTAAATATTACCAGAGTTTCTGACTCAATCACCCATTTGGGAAGTGAGTTGCAAACTGACTCCCACCACCCTCAGTGAAAAAGTTTCTCCTCCATTCTTCTCTTAGCCTATCTATTCAGTCTTTCCTGAAGGTTCAGCTACCCCCCCCCCCCCCCCACCCCCACCCCCACCCCCCATCCCCCCCATCCTAAGGAGCATCTTAGTAAATCTCTGTGCTCTCAGTAGTGCAATCAAATCCTCCTTTAACTGGAGATACCTACCTTTGGGATTCTTGTAGAACACAATGAGGTTTATTAGGTGTGTTACCCATAAAATGGTGATCTGCTCAAAACCCGGCAAAGCACTCTGCTGACGTCACTACACATCATGTGACGCAGACCCAGCAAGAAAGTATTGCCAGATACATAACACTTGGATAATGTGACCAGAGATGCACTCAGTTCTCTGAGTGGCCGAACCAACATTTTATCCAGTTCTAGCATGCCCTCCCTGCTTCTGTTTTCTATGCCTAAGCCAATAAAGGCAGTATCCCATTTGCCGCCTTAACTACCTTTTGAAATTTAAGTGTGGAAGAATAAACTAAGGAATGATGGAGAAAATCTGGTGAATTAGTCAAATTCAATGTGGAGAGGTCGGATGAGTGAAGGAGTGACAAAGGAAATACAAGAATCTTTTGTTTTACAGTTTACAACCAACAACTTGTATTTGGAGAACACGCTTAGGAAGTGTCTCAGCGTACTTGACAGTAGTATTAACAAACAAATTTGACACTGACCTACTAGTGCAGTGTTTTTCGAAGTGCGGGTCACGAGTCATGGGTGGATTAAAGAGGGTTTGGGAACGATTGGTCATGGCTTTCCAGATTGTGGGAAAAGTGTCCCAATGGTCGCGACCAACTTTTAAATTGAGAATACCGGCCGTGACCAGCTTTAAAATGGAACAATGCAGTCTTCCGACCAGAGCAGCAGCACAGAGCAGGCCATGCACCCAGCATGTACACTGACATCATGCACCCTGTGCTTTTGGCATGAACTCACGGAGGAAGATTCTTCCATTTTCTAGCTGTGCGCAAGCAAGGCAAGGAACTGTAAAGAACTGGATGGATTGTTTTGTTTTAAGAAAAAGAGAGCCAGAGACACAAACAGGCAGCATACTTCCGGGCCATAAACTCTCAACTGAATCTGTTGGAGAAAGTCCACACCTGGCTAAATCAGTGCTAGTGTTCGCTCTGTAGAAACCTCCAGGGCTTCTGGTGAACAGCCAACAAAGAAAAACTGAGATCAGAGCAAAGCAGTATAAAGGTGATTTCTTGAAACATGGTCTTAATTGTGCCAATACAAATCAGGATGCAAAGCCCATGTGCGTCATATGCAGGGACGAGTTTAAAACCCTCAAACTTCAAAGGCATTTGAAGACTATGCATGGCGAGGTCGTGGACAAACTTTTATTTTCTTCAAAGGATGCAGCAAGAACTTGCGTTTGTATAACACTAAATGACACAGCAAGTGAAATCGTAAGGACCAAGCAGACTCACCTGTCGCATTAAAGGTAAGTGAAAATGATGTGTCGTGAAGGTCGCATGGTTGATAGAAGTGGGTCCTGGGAAAATAAAGTTGAAAACACTACCAGGGAATATGACTAAAAGCTTGGTCAAAATCTTGGGTTTTGAGGAGAGGCACGGAGATAGGGAGGTAAAGAGGCTTAGGGAGGAAATTCAGAGCTTAAGTCGTTGGCAGCTGTATCTTCAACTACCAATGGTACAGTAGTTGGCACTGCTGCCTCACAGTACTAGGAACCTGGGTTAGATTCCAGCTTGGGTGACTGTGTGGAGTTTGCACATTCTCCCCGTGTCTGCATGGGTTTCCTCCAGGTGCTCTGGTTTCCTCCACAGTCCAATGATGTGCAGGTAGAAAGAATGAGGGACCAAGGAGGGGTCCTTGGAGACATCTAAAGCATCTCTGCAGGAGCAGGAAGTGAAGGTATTAAAAGTAATTATCTGGCTATGTTGACTTCAGTAACCGCATGTAGGAGAAGGTTGCACATATGGTAGTCCCGACAGATTCCTTATTTTTTGATCCTTTATGCCCAGTTTCCGGGGGAAATTGGTTGACAAACCGGCACATCCCGTACCCGTACCAGCCACCCCGGACAGGCGCCGGAATGTGGCGACTAGGGGCTTTTCACAGTAACTTCATTGAAGCCTACTCGTGACAATAAGCGATTTTCATTTTTCATTTTACATCTAACTATTTTGTGAGTAGATGTCGAAAGCTCTGAAAGCTGTGAAGAAGAATGTTGGAAAGAAGCGCACGGGTGGTAGCCTTTCAGTGGAGTGGAGAAGGTCCGAGGCTCGTTGGGAGTAAAGATGGCAGAGGTAACTTCATTGGGTGGGGCCACACCAGTCACTGTAGAAAAGCTGACTAAGGTAATGGCACTCGGGTTTGAGAGACCATTTGGTAAGCACTTTGAGAGGCAAGGAACACAGATGACGGAGACCCTCAAAGTCTGTTGAGGGCGTGTTGGGCCCGTTAGAGATTGGTAATGACTGTGGAGGCAGTGAAGGAGAATAGAGAGGAACAGAAGGGGATGGAGGAGACCTTGCCATGACATAGTGACAAATGGCCTCACTGGAAACTGAGCTGCTGCTGGCGGAGGAGAGGAAAAAGGTCCTAAGGGCGAAGGTCAAGGACTTGGAGAACAAGTCGAGGAGGCAAAACCTCAGGGTTGTGGGGTTGCCGGAGAAGGTGGAGGGCCCGAGGCCAACCGGGTACTTTGCCCGGATGGTTGCACAGTTAATGGGGTGGGATGAAGAGATGTCCTCTCCTGATGCCGTAATGATTCAAATGGTATGTGAAGGCGGGAGGAGCAGCAAACCACATCTCCTGATTCCACATTTAAGCAACTCATTATAGCTCCAGCGGCCCTGATTCTTCCTCTTGACCAATGACTTTCTGAATGATGGCAGCTACAATGATGGCACCTTTTCCAGCTCTTATGCTTTTTTTCAAAAATGTGCAAAAACCTCTATTTTCCATTAGATTCTGCTATTGATTCCATGTTCATTTCATCTTGTTATTCCAGGTCAGCCTGTCACCAAGATATTATTAGAGACTTGCCACCCTCACCAAATATCCACCCCTGCCTCTTCATCCTGCCCAATAGCATGCATCTATATGCAATGAGCTATACGATACAAATGCTGTGCATGTGATAGGGCAGATCTTTTAAGGAACAGTGTTGGATTGGCGCTGCTCCTCCCGCCCCAACTCAATGCTCTTGCACATTCTTACTGGGGTATTCAAAATCCAGCTTTCCCAGAAATGTGCAATTGCCTCTGGGTGTTTCCACAATAAATAGAGTTTGCAGAAGGCTAGACACTCTACTTGTATGGCGTTAGCTGCTACACGGCAGGTTAGTTGATGAGCGAATGTTTGCTTGTGGTTGGGGAGGGGGTTGCAGAGTGTAAGTTGTGTAGTTACTCAGGTGCTCAGGTTTTTAATCCCTGTAAAATTTCTTTGGTATCTATTCAAGTAAGTACATCAGAACTGGCTCAAGTCTCCAAATCTGGTTCGGAGACTGAGACATTTGTGGAGGGTACTGTGAGCAGGTGGAATTGGTTATTGGGAATTCAATCTTCCCAGGCAATTCCCACAGAGGTCCGCACATGAGGACCTCTTCCACTGGATCCTGACACACCTGTTTAATCACACGTCTCTAACAAGCTGGAGACTGCAGGATTGTGGGTCAATAAAAGTGGTTTATTTGCTGCTTAAGCACTTATGGATCATTATGACAGACCAATTTGTCTAAAGTAATCTGTGTATTGGTCTGTGTATTGGTCTTACTCCCTTGGTATACATGCCATTGTCAGAAATGCACAGGCACTGATTCAAGCAACGTCGAGTGAATTGATCATTTTGGTCGAAGTTTGCATTAACCTGTTCTCAGGAAGACGGTCCATTGTTTACGTAAAGACGAAAAAAAGTTGCACGACAACTTAATAATGCTTAATTATTTGAATAAACTTTTACATCTCAGAAAATGAAAAGTTTAATATTTATCAAGGCGACCATTTCTTTTCAACGTGGACATTTAATATGCTTTACTGCAACAAATTTCTCAAACAAAAGCAAGCAGATAGAAATTATTTTTGCAGTCATGCTAAATCTCAGCTGTTTTTACCACTTTGCCTGGCAGAACACAAGACTTCCCACAGCTGGTGACATTTTAAGGCCCTTTCATGTTGCTGCTCAACAGCTTGTCTTTATCTTTGGTGTGATATTTAACAAAAAGCCTGAGCCATGGGACATGTAGACTGACTGCCTTGTCACTATTCAACCAAAATGCAATATAAAACTGTAAAGGGGGGGCAGTTTGAGAATCCGCCTTTTAAACATTTAAATTGTGCAATGGACTGAACAGTAAGCAAAATAACACACCCTGGTCACAATGGGGAGGAATGATAAACTAGGTATCGATACACCAGTTTATCTAATGTTGTCTGTGGACGGTTGGATTTCATCTATTGAGGTAAAATTTGTAAACATTTAGTCATTCTTATCTTACTGCAAGCTAGCTAAGCGTAAAAGATTAACAGATATTAATCAGAAAATGCTAGAAATGGCAGTTCTGGCAGAATCTGTAGAGAACGAAACATTGACTGATCTTCCAGGCTCCGGATCATCAAAGACAAGACATTCTCCCCCAGCATGTTAACAGGACCCCCCAGTCTGAATGCAATGACTCTATGGGAACTGCCTAGGTCGTTTGAACTAATGGGCAATTCCCCTGCTCTCAGATTGAGTTAGAGACTTTTCAGGATGCTGACCTGGGTAGTTACCCAGGAAGTGTTAGACAGAAAAATCCTAATCTACCTCCTGTGTAAGAATACAACTGACCCGCCTCCACTTCTCCAGCCCAATACGCTGACGCCCTCCTGACCTGACCTGGCTCACCCACCCTCTCTCTCTGAAGCTTTTCAAAGACTCTTTAGGATGTTAAACCCTTTACTGGAACATGGCAACCTGTGCCCTAAAACAGAGGCTCTGACTTGTCTTCCCCTGACATGAGAGAAGCAGCTACATTTCCGATGTACTCTGTGTTTCTGGAGAAGCCAGGATTGGAAGTCGTGGCCAGATATTCGGAGCCCTGGTGTGGCACAGAAAAAAGAAAGGTTTTTCACCTGATGGTGATTGCCACTCCTGGGAAGATTCAGGCTATTGTTTCAGACCAGTGACCCTTCTTCAGAGCGTCATTGACCTGCAACATTCCGCCAAGACCTGCAGGGTATTGTTTTGATTTCACTCTTCCAGCATCTTCAGTATTTTGCTCTTATCGCAGTATTGAGATGTCAAAAGCAAGTGCAGAGTGTACAAGTATAAAGAGATAATTATTGTTTTGGATAAGATCCGAAGCCACTGTTGGAATACTATCTGCAATTTTAAGTACCTCATTATAGAATGATGCCAGGCTTGGAAAACTATAATTGAGAGGAGATTTGAGATACGTGGGATGAAACTTGTCATGGGCAGGAATGCAAAACAAACTCGAGAAAAGCAATAGCCCGTAAAAGGAAATGTCACTGCGGCTTCACTATTTCCCACACCAGAATAAGTTCACCTCTATTATAGAGGTATATCTATTGGAGCAGTGTGGGCTCAGGAAAAATTTAATACGAGTGTTCAAAATTTGGCACCTTTAAAAAAAAATACATATATAATTCAAATGTTTAGTTTACAAATATACATAACATTCAAGCAGACTGATGCAATATACAAAAATATCCCCGTCACCCAACCCGTCCCCCATTCCAGTTTAAGAAAATATTTTATTAACAATTTTTAAGAATAGCACCATTACAACCATCTATGTACAACAGTTAACAATATTTCAATCTTTTCATCCAACCCCCACAAACCCAAAAGAATGAAAACCAATCCCCAAAGACCTTCCTTCCCCGTTCCTCCCTCCAGCATCTGATGGCGACTAACTCTCTGAAGAAGGAACTAAGTGGCTGCCATCTGAGGTAAAACCTCTCAGCTGACTCTCTCTTTGGATTTTTTTCTAAGTACAAAATTGGTCACAGAGCCACTCCTCTGCACTGGGCAGGGTGGAGGACTTCCAGCCAAACGAGACGGCCACCGACTATCAAGGAAGCAAAGGTAAGAGCATCTGACCTCGGGCGGGAGTCTCCGACACACCGCCGGGCCGGAGAATCGCCGGGGGGCTGCATGAATCCCAGCCCCGCCGGCTGCCGAATTCTCCAGTGCCAGAGATTTGCCGGAGGCGGGAATCACGCCGCGCCAGTCGGCGGCCACTAACCCCCCCCCCCCCCCCCCCCCCCTCCGGCGATTCTCCGGCCTGCAATGGGCCGAGCGGCTGCCCGTTTTAGGCCAGTCCCGCTGGTACTGACCGGCAGGACCTGGCTCTGCAGGCGGCCTCTGGGATCTGGCCCCGGGAGGTGCCCCCACGGTGGCCTGGCCTGCGATCGGGGCTCACCGATCTGCGGGCGGGCCTATCCCATGGGGGACACTCTTTCCCTCTGCACTGGTTGCTGTGGACCACCACCATGGCCGGTGCGGAGACGAACCCCCCTGGCATGCGCTGGGATGACGCCAGCACACGCTGGCACTCCCGCGCATGCGCCAAGTCCCGCCGGCCAGCGGAGGCCCTTCAGTGCCACTTGGCGCGGCGCCAAGCCCCTTCCTCGCCGGTTGACGCGGCGCCAACCCCGCCTACCCCCTGAAGGTGCAGAGGATTCCGCACCGTCCGGGCAGCCAGACACCGGAGTGGTTCACGCCACTCCTCAGCGCCGGGACCACCCGCCCTGCCGGGTAGGGGAGAATCCCGCCCCTCGTCCCTGTCTGTAACTCCTGTATGTTTGAGATCCCAAAATTAGCTACCAAAGGACACGGTTCCAAGTCAACCCCAGGAATTCCTGACATGGTGCTGAAAAAGGAGACAAAAGGTCCAAGTCCAGGGCAGGACCAGAACATATGTGTGTGGTGGGACTGGCCTGCAGAGCACTGTCCACACCTATCCCCTATGTCCGCAAAAAGCCCACTCATTTGGACCCTGATGAAATGCACCCTATGCACTACCTTAAACTGTATCAGGCTGAGGTTGGCACACAAATAGTTAGACTTGACGCTATATAGAACCTCGCTCCACTCCCTGTCAAGTTCCTGGCCCAACCCCTCCCAATTTCTTTTAATCTCATCCAACAGGACCTAATCCATCGACATCAACCAACTGTAGATCTCTGACACCCTTCCCTCTCCTACATTTGCTACCAAAATAACTCTGTCCATTAGCGAGGGAAGGGGGGGCAAAGGGAAGGGAGCAATCTCCTTGCATGCAAACTTTAACACTCGGTAATATTGAAACTGGGTAGCTCTTAAAAACTCAGGAAATTACTATCAACTAACAAATCACCAAGCCTCTCCAACCCCTCCTCCTTCCAAGCCTCAAAGGACAAATCCAAAACCACTAGCACGATATGATGGCTTCCACAAATTGGTGCCGGCTTCGACATGGCACCTAGTTTAAAGTGCCAGCTAAACCACCCCCATATTTTCAAGGTGGCCATCACCAGTGGATTGGCAGTGTATTTCACTGAGGGAAACAGAAAGGGAGCCGTAGCCAATGCCCTCAAGCTGGTACCTTTACAGTCATTCTTCTCCATCTACCCCCACATGGACTCCATCCCTCTATACCACACCCGTACCTTTTCAATATTCACCGCCTAATAATAATATAACAGGTTGGGTAACACAGGGCCCCGTGATTTCCTATTCCTTTGTTAAAAAAAAAACCCTGCGGTTCCCTAGGGTCCTACTTGCCCAAATAAAAGACAAGACCCCTGTAAAAAAAAAGATTTTGAAGGACAACTGGAAGGCACTAAAACAAAAACAGAAATCTTGGGAGGACATTAATTTTAATCGGCTGGATCTTTCCAACCAAAGCCAGCGAGAGGCTATCCCATCTCTTTGGGTCCTCCTTCACCACTCTAACCAGGACCCCAAAATTTAGTTTCTGGAACGAGGTCCAGTCATGGGCCACCCGGACTCCCAGATAACAAAAACTGGACCAGGCCAAGCGAAAAGGCAACTTCCTCAGCTCAGCTCCCCTTCCTGGATGATTCACTGGAAAACATTCGCTTTTACCCAGTTTCAATCTTTACCCCGAAAAGGAGCCAAACCGCTTGATTAGTTTCATTATCTCCTCTGCATTGGAGAGAGGGTTAGTCACATACAAGAACAGGTCATCTGCAAAAAAGGACATCCCTTCCCCCTCTATTTATTCCTCTCCACTTTATGGATGACCTCAGTGTAATAGCCAGAGACTCAATAGCCAGGGCAAACAGTACAGGGGACAGTGGTCATTCCTGTCTCATGCCTCTTCCCAGTCAGGAGTATTTTGAGGTTGAAGCATTTACAACAAATATAACTGCTAAGTCCTTCTTCTCAATCTGGGTGTAGTTATGTTCTGCTTTTGAAAGGGTCCTTGAGGCAAAGGCAACAGGGCATTCCAACCATCTACCATTTTGTGTGATAAAACAGCCCCTATACTGTAAGTCTTTGCATCACATGTCAGCACAATTGATTTCCCCAGAACAAAATGGACCAAGAGGTTTGACAACTGTAATACTTGCTTCACGGCACAGAAAGCTTCATTTTGGGGCTCACCCCATTGCCACCTCTGATTCTTCCTTAATAGCTGATGTAATGGTGCCAATGTTGTGGCCAGATTCAAAATAAACCTTCCAGAGTAATTGACCAAACCGTGGGAGGACTTCAGCTCACTGACATTTTTGGGTGCAGGGATGTCTTGTATGGCCTTGACCTTTTCTTCCAATGGGTGCAACCCTGTCGCATCAATGCAACATCCTAGGTACGTCTCATCAGAAGCCTGAAAGGTACATTTTTTGCATTTTAGATGGTCCCCTGCATCACTAAACTACTTTAACACTTTCTGTAGGCTGGCCATACATTCTTCTGGTGTAGTGACAGTGACTAACACATCATCAAGTAAACCATCACCTTGGCAATACCTCAGAGGAGATTTTCCATCGTGCACTGAGAGATAGCGCAGGCTGAAGCAATGCTGAGTGGCAGTCCAGTATACTGGAAGAGGCTTTTGTGGGTAATAATAATAATAATAACATATATAATAATATGAATTGTAGCTAAAATCTAAGACGACTCCTCCAATTCTATTTGCAGGGTCGTGTGACTGAGGTCCAATTTCTGAATAGGTGAGTCACCCACACCAGCTTGGCATAGAGGTCTTCAATTCGGGAATTGGATCATGATCGACCTGGGCAACTTGATTTATTGTCAGTTTATAATCCCCACAAATCCTTATCAACCGATCAGATTTAAGGACAGGGACTATCAACACTGCCCACTGTGAAAAATGCACCGGCTTGATTGCATCCAGCTCTTCTAATCTCTTTAGCTTTGCTTCAACCTTCTGATGCAATGTGTAAGGCACTGGTCAGGCTCTGAAGAACTTGGATGTTGAATCCTGGCTGACATATATCTTGACTTTTACACCCTTAATCCAACCCAATACTTTATGGAAGACGTCTCCACACCTCTTTAAGGCACCTTGGAGGATGCCATCAGATATTTTGAAGATTTCCAGCCAGCCTAATCTTCTGTAACCACTCTCTTCCTATCAGACTGGGTCGATGTCCTTCCATGACAACCAAAGACAGATTGGCTTCCTGCCCTTTGTAGGCCACTGGGATCTTGGCTGTTCCATGGATTTTCAAAATCTCCCCGTGTATGTTGAAAGCTTGGCTGTAGTTCTCTTCAAGCTTAAAGACTGTGTTCCTGCACGCAGATATTGGAAAATCTGTTCACCCACTACTGTCACTGAAGCCCCGGTGTCGACCTCCATTTTGAGCGGTCTACCATTTACCCTAAAGACAATTTTGATCAAAGCTATCTTGTTCAATTGGACTGCATTCAACTGATGCATTGCATGGGCTGGTTTAGCACACTGGGCTAAATAGCTGGCTTGTAATGCAGTACAATGCCAGCAGTGCGAGTTCAATTCCCGTACCAGCCTTCCCGAACAGGCGCCGGAATGTGGCGACTAGGGGCTTTTCACAGTAACTTCATTGAAGCCTACTTGTGACAATAAGCAATTATTATTATGCTTTTCTTCAGAGCTCTTCTCCATTACATTCAGTGGAACTGTGGACCACTGTTGCTGTTGTTTTGTTTTGCATTGGTGCGTTTTGCCTCATGTGGCAACTTGCTTGAATGTGCCCCTTCTGTTACAGTGGAAGCACACAAAATCCCAAGCATGGCATTTCTCCTGGGGATGGACCATGAGGAGCGTTTCCAAGGCCTGAGTATTGAGCCAGCCTTTACATGGGGTTCTTCCATTATTGTTAGGCCTTAGCTTAATAAACAGAGCAGACCTGGATAAGGCGGCTTTTATTATCCCAAACTTGGTTTCGTGTACATGAGAGATGGACCTGGATAATGCCAAGATCGATCTACTAACCACTGATAAAAACATATCAATGATATGATTTCCAAAATCAATAGCCAGTCCCAGTTGGACGCGATCCAATCCCTGAAGCTGTCATGTTCAAACTATCCAATAAAATTGTGACCAATCCATGATTTAACCCCATCCTGTCACCTGTTGTTTACCAGGATTCTGTATCCATTTTAAGTTGGTTTTCCTGGACTCCCTGTCCTGATATCGCAGTCAGATCCTGTCCACCCATTGTTTCAAAGGGGCATGATGTCAGAACTGGCACCCTCTTTACTCCATGGATTGTGTCAGAGGATATTGGAGGCCACTGATAAAACTTGTTTACTACGTGCACTTTGTAATCTGCTGACCACACATCTCGTGTGTCTCAAAAACATGGGCAAGTTAGCTCGCCTAAATCCCATCATGCATTGTGGCCACTGCTTGTAGCCAGAGCCTACATGATTATCACTGCTCTGTCCTAAAATACAGGTTAAGTGGTTAATAATGATTAATGGGTATACTTTCTATAATTAATCTCAATCCTTAATGAACTAACTTAAATAGAACTACTCTAGTGGCATCCTAGCTCTTCAGTTTTAAGGGGTCTCAACGCTGGACACCCTCTTCAGCCCCCCCTGCAACAATAGCAGTCCACCTCAGATTTTGTTTGATGCCCCAATTCCCTCCCACTCCGTGGGTCCCGGTCATGTCCCGAGGACCGTCTGGCCCTGAGCTGTGCCTGTTGATCCCGCTGCAGACCTCCAGGCCATATTGCCCCATATTTAGTTAACCTACCCTTCAGCAAAGCACTAATTTTCAGTGGTGCACTCAGTTGCCAGAGCTATCGCGGTTGCTTTTTCCAATATAATCGTAGTCTCTGGCAGAAGCTTCTTCTGGATATTAAGGTTATGGATCCCACAAAATATCAGTTGCACAACATATCACGAAGTGCGGTCCCAAACACACAGTGCTCACCAACCTGGAAAAGCCTGGCTCTGCAGGCTGAGACAGACTCCTCATGGTCCCTCATTGCAGAGCTAAACTTATCACATTGGAGGATAATCGAGGACCTTGGGTTGTAAAGTTCTTGAACCAATTTCATATTTGGTCAAAGATCTTCGAGTCAGGTACCTCTGGGGATGTGAGCTTCCTAATAAAATTATTCATTTGTGGCCCGCAAACTGTCAGTAGCATCACCTGATTCCCATACCAGCCTCCCCGAACAGGTGCCGGAATGTGGCGACTAGGGGCGTTTCACAGTAACTTCATTTGAAGCCTACTTGTGACAATAAGCGATTTTCATTTCACTTTCTAATTCCTGGGATGACAGGATTGTCATTTGAGGAGAAACTGAGTTGACTAGGCCTGTATTCACTGGAGCTTTGAAGAATTAGAAGGAATCTAACTGAAACGTATAAAATACCGGTGCTGAACAGACTGGATGCAGGAATGTTGTTTATGTTGTTTCTTATGACTGAGGGAAAATATTTAACTGTATTCCAAAGCCACTATTTTTCCCAATTGTGGTGAGATAACCACTGTAGTTATGTGTACTGCAGTAGGGGGATGTATGCTTGTACCTGTAATACAGGTTCCTCCGGTCAGCCCCTGCCGGCTAGCTCCGCCCACAGGGAGCTTATGTATAAATGTATGAGAGCTGCTCAGACCCTTAGTCTACTGTTGCAGATGGAGGGACAACATCGTACAGCAATAAAGCCTCTATTGTACTAGTCTCTCGGCTTTGAGTATAATTGTTAGCGCCACAATTTATTGCTGTACGATTTCCCAGTCACCATGGACATCAGAGTCAAGCCTGACCGTCTGCAGCTGGATCCGCATTCGCCTCACGCCAGAAAAGACTTTGATCACTGGCTCGCAGTCTTCGAGGCCTACATCTCTTCAGCAGACCCTCCCCCGACGGAGGCTCAGAAAAAGCAACTCCTGTACTCCAGACTTAGCTCCAGCGTCTTTACGCTCATTCGAGATGCGACCGACTACACCACAGCTATGGAACTGCTCAAGGAGAATTATGCACCATCGGCGAACACTCTGTTTGCGAGGCATCAACTTTCTACTCGCGTCCAGCGGTGAGTCGATTGAGGACTTCTGGAGGGCCCTTATACCTCTGGTACGAGACTGCGACTGCCGGGCCCTCAGAGCCACGGAACATTCTGATTTACTCATGCGCGATGCCTTCGTTACAGGCATTGCATCGGACCCCATCCGGCAACGACTGCTGGAAGGGGTCGCCCCCGACTTCGCGGCCGCAAAGGCCCTGGCGCTCTCCATGATGGCCACCTCCCGTAGTGCGCAAACTTACTCCGCTAGCCACTCGGCCCACCCGTCCTACCCCTCGTGGACCCCGCAAACGGCTTCCCAGGCCCATCCGCCCTACCCCTCGTGGAACCCGCAAATGGCCACCCCAGCAGCCGCCCCCGCGCACTATGCCTGCGCTGCCCGCCGCACCGCACCCCCTGGGGGTCCCCACTGTTACTTCTTCGGCCAACAGAAGCACCCTCGCCAACGCTGCCCGGCCCGCACAGCGACCTGCAAAGCTTGTGGAAAGAAAGGCCACTTTGCAGCGGTGTGTCAGTCCCGGACGGTCGCCGCTATCGCGCCGCCGGTCCCCACGCCTCAGCCGCTCCCTCAATGGGCCCCGCCGTCCGCTTCCCCCGACCCCACGTGCGATCAGTGGCCGCCGCCATCTTTTGCCGCCCCCGCCACGTGCGCCCCATGGGCGCCGCCATCTTCATCCACCACAGCCATGTGCGTTCCATGGGCGCCGCCATTTTGTTCCGACCCCATAACGTGCGCTCCATGGACGCCGCCATTTTACCCACAGGTGCTGCGGATGCCGCCATCTCGTCTCCAGGGGCCGCCATCACGGGACACGGGTCGCTACCGCTCCTCGTCGGACTCATCTGACTCAACCGCCGACCAACCACTGCTCGCCTCTGTTACGCTCGACCAGTCCCGTCCTCGCAACCTGGCACCCTCTTCCACATCGGTGCTGGTCAACGGCCATGTGACCTCCTGCCTCATCGACTCTGGGAGCACCGAGAGCTTCGTCCACCCGGACACGGTAAGGCGCTATTCCCTTGCGATCCATCCCGCCAACCGGCAGATTTCCCTTGCCTCCGGTTCCCACTCTGTCCCGATCCGGGGTTTCTGCCTGGTTAAACTCACTGTACAGGGTGTGGAATTCGACCGTTTCCGTCTGTACATTCTCCCCGACTTCTGCACTTCACTCCTACTAGGCCTGGATTTCCAGTGCAATCTCCAGAGCCTCACCCTCAAATTCGGTGGACCCCTACCTCCCCTCACTGTTTGCGGCCTCGCAACCCTCAAGGTCGAGCCCCCCTCCCTCTTTGCCAATCTGACTGTGGATTGCAAGCCCATCGCCACCAGGAGCAGACGGTACAGCACCCAGGACAAGGCCTTCATCAGGTCCGAAGTCCAGCGGCTGCTTCGGGAGGGTATCATCGAGGCCAGCAACAGCCCTTGGAGAACCCAGGTGATAGTGGTTAAGACCGGGGAGAAGCACAGGATGGTCGTGGACTACAGCCAGACCATCAACCGGTACACGCAGCTCGACGCGTACCCCCTCCCCCGCATTTCTGATATGGTCAATCAGATTGCACAGTACCGGGTCTTCTCTACTATTGACCTGAAATCCGCCTACCACCAGCTCCCCATCCGTAAATCGGACCATCCCTACACTGCCTTCGAGGCGGACGGTCGTCTGTACCAATTTCTGAGGGTTCCCTTCGGCGTCACGAATGGAGTCTCGGTCTTTCAGCAAGAAATGGACCGAATGGTTGACCGGTACGGATTGCAGGCCACCTTCCCGTACCTCGACAATGTCACCATCTGCGGCCATAACCAGCAGGACCATGATGCCAACCTTTATAAATTCCTCCACATCGCATCTCTCCTTAATCTCACGTACAACAAGGAGAAATGCGTGTTCCGCACAGACCGCTTAGCCATCCTTGGCTACGTAGTCCAAAACGGACTACTGGGACCCGATCCCGACCGCATGCGCCCCCTCATGGAGCTCCCAATTCCCCACTGCCCCAAGGCTCTCAAACGCTGCCCTGGGTTTTTCTCTTATTACGCCCAGTGGGTCCCGCAATACGCAGACAAGGCCCGGCCACTTATCCAGTCCACACATTTTCCCCTCTCGGCCGAGGCACAACAGGCCTTCGCCTGCATTCGATCTGACATAGCCAGGGCGGGGATGCACGCCGTAGACGAGACTCTGCCTTTCCAAGTAGAGAACGGCGCTTCAGATGTCGCCCTTGCCGCCACGCTGAATCAGGCCGGCAGACCCGTGGCATTCTTTTCACGCACCCTCCACGGCTCCGAAATTCGGCATTCCTCTGTCGAAAAGGAAGCCCAGGCAATCGTTGAAGCGGTGCGGCACTGGAGGCATTACCTGGCCGGCAGGAGATTCACTCTCCTCACTGACCAACGGTCGGTAGCCTTCATGTTCAACAACACGCAGCGGGGCAAGATCAAGAATGACAAAATCTTGCGGTGGAGAATCGAGCTCTCCACCTTTAACTACGAGATCTTGTATCGCCCCGGCAAGCTCAACGAGCCCCCAGACGCCCTCTCCCGAGGTACATGTGCCAGTGCACAAGTGAACCAGCTCCGTGCCTTGCACGACAGCCTTTGCCATCCGGGGGTCACTCGCTTGTACCATCTGATCAAAGCCCGCAATCTGCCCTACTCCGTCGAGGAAGTATGGACAGTCACCAGAGACTGCCAGATCTGTGCGGAGTTCAAGCCGCACTTCTGCCGGCCAGATCGCGTGCGCCTGGTGAAAGCATCCCGCCCCTTTGAACGACTCAGCGTGGACTTCAAAGGGCCCCTTCCCTCCACCGACCGCAACACCTACATCCTTAGTGTGGTCGATGAATTTTCAAGGTTCCCCTTTGCCATCCCATGCCCAGATATGACGTCTGCCACCGTCATCAAGGCCCTGGATTCCATTTTCGCCCTGTTCGGTTTCCCCGACTATATCCACAGGGACAGGGGATCCTCGTTCATGGGCGATGAGCTGCGTCAATTCCTGCTCAGCAGGGGTATCGCCTCCAGCAGGACGACCAGCTACAACCCCGGGGTAACGGACAGGTAGAGAGGGAGAACGGGACGGTATGGAGGACCGTCCAGCTGGCCCTACGGTCCAGGAACCTCCCAGCCGCTCGCTGGCAGCAGGTCCTCCCTGACGCGCTCCATTCCATTCGATCACTACTGTGCACCGCAACTAACAGTACACCCCATGAACGTGTTTTTGCGTTCCCTAGGAAGTCCACATCCGGAGTGTCGCTCCCGACTTGGCTCACGACTCCGGGCCCAGTCCTTCTCCGTAGGCATGTACGGCACCACAAGGCGGAACCCCTGGTGGACAAAGTACGCCTTCTCCACGCCAACCCTCAGTATGCCTACGTGGAGTTCCTCGACGGCCACCAGGACACAGTCTTGCTCCGGGACCTGGCTCCCTCAGGTGCCGATCCCATGCCCACACCCCTTCCTGCGCCAACCCTAGCGCCCCCCTATTCGTCCCCATCAGGTCCATCCCTCATCCCCCTGCCCACCCTGGAGGACACGGAAGATTTCGGCTTGCTCTCGGAGTCATCCCGCCAGCAGCCAGCACCAACACCGCCAGCACCTGCACCATCGGGGCCATCACCGCCTGTGCCGACGTCACCACCACAGCTACGCCGATCACAGCGGAACGTCCGACCACCGATTCGGCTCAACCTGTAACCTGCTAACCGGATGGACTCTTGATTTTCCTTGTTGGACCCTCTTGTAAATAGCATCCTTTGTATTAGAGTTACATGTCACCCCCGCCGGACTCATTTTTTACAGGGGGTGAATGTGGTGAGATAACCACTGTAGTTATGTGTACTGCAGTAGGGGGATGTATGCCTGTACCTGTAATACAGGTTCCTCCGGTCAGCCCCTGCCGGCTAGCTCCGCCCACAGGGAGCTTATGTATAAATGTATGAGAGCTGCTCAGACCCTTAGTCTACTGTTGCAGATGGAGGGACAACATCGTACAGCAATAAAGCCTCTATTATACTAGTCTCTCGGCTTTGAGTATAATTGTTAGCGCCACACCAATACATTTAAGCTCAGCAAGCAACTGGTTTTCATTTAGAAGGGATATACATCTATAGAGTCATTGCAAAGTCATTGTTTTTCATGTTCTATCCAAAGATATGACAAATGTGTATTGGAAAGACAGAAAGAATTTCAATCACCCCATAGCAGATTATCTGGAATGACACGCTATAGACAGCTTCACATTGGTGACTTTTGTGAGGTTGTAAAGTGAGTTTCATTTTATAGTAACATAGAAACAACTGTGTAACTCCTTGAGCTGTGGAGTGTGTAACTACGGTGCAATGTCAAGCCATATTTAAAAATTAAACTGAGTTTTATTTTTCATGGTCTGCACAATCAGATGCTTCTATCCATGGTCTAAAAACATAAAACATTTAGCAGCTCTGGATAAAGCTTTCAGACTGATACATCTGAGGGTTTGATGGCGGACCTGTTGATATGGCCTCCAAGAGTTCCAATATGATTTTTATTTTAAGCATAATCTTGAAAGCAAATGTGGCAGTCTTCTGCAAAAGCGTCAAACTGAAGGGGTCTTCACTTCCTCCTGACAGTTGTGTGTATGTTTCTCTTCCAGAAGACATTGCTGTGAATTCATTGTTACAGAGCCTGTCTCTGCTGAAGTATGAAATTCCAACATGTTACTGACTCCATGGCTGATTTTCATCTTGAAGTTTTATCCTCGTTGGCACTACTTTTAAGTAGAATCCCAAATGCTAAAATTTTCATGTTGAACCTTATTTATATAACAATTCACAATACTCCAGTTGCAAACTTCACCAATTCAACACTTCTTAGGAGACAAAAAATGCCAGCAGAATTTAAAGAATAGTGACGATTAAGGGGAGATGTCCTGAGGGAGGAACAGAAAATGTTGAAAGCATCCAGAGAACATGTAAACTGAAAGGTTGAGAGAAATTGTTGCAGGACAGAATGCTGAAAGGGACTCGACGGTGCAAGTATGATTCTGTCTGCGGATGGGTGATAATGCAGCACTCTTTACAACCAATAAAATATTTTGAACTCTAGTTACCACTTTAATGTGGGGTAACACAGCAACCAATTTTCACACAGCAAGATTTTAAAGACAGCCGTGACATGATGACCAGATAATCTGAATTTGATGATGTTGAATGAGGGATAAATGTTGGCCAGGAAATCTGGAGAGCTGACAACTGAATGGTAGCCTCTGGCATCCATGCAACATGTGGCAGATCTCCGCGTTCTCCCCCTCTTCTGACCCATACTCTTAAGACATGAACAGGTGTCGGAATGTGGCGGCGAGGGGATTTTCACAGTAACTTCATTGCAGTGTTAATGTAAGCCTACTTGTGACTATAATAAAGATTATTATTATTATTATTATCACAGCTATTCTCAGGAAGGTTGGCCAAAACTGCAGAAATGGTTGGTGCCTTTCTTTTAAGCAATTCCATATAAACTATGCTGAGCTGTGATTGAGATGTGTCAGAAGGACCTTCCAACATAAGAATTAGATGGACATTTTGATTCTTACAGATGCCATCAGGAAATCTGGTAGGATTGTCATGGTGAAGCGATGTCCCTGCCAACTGTATCTGCCAAGTTCAGAGCTGCTTCTCACTGCTGCAGATGTCCAAGCATGGATGTAGGTGAAAAGACCAAGAGTACCACTCAGGCAGCGCTGACCAACCTAGCATTATTTTGCTGGTTCCCCCTTTCCTCATGTTACTTTAAAGGAGGCTTGCTGGTAAATCTTCTGGTGCAAATGAAGGAGATTAGAGAAAAGTTAATAATTATCACTAATGACCATGAAAGTGAAGTCCCAGTTGGAAACAAAACAAAATACAAGTGGGTTGCTAAACCTCCAGGATTGGCCTGGAGCCTCCAGAGATTGAAGATCAATCTCCAGGACACCGCTTTGTGCAATAGTGGATAAAACTCATCGGGATATTAAAAAGCCTTTAAAAGATTTCTTTGGACATTTGTTCAGATATAAAAATATTGAACCAAGTGCTGATGGGGGTGTGGAAAAGCTGAATGAGTGACAGTTAAGCATCATCCAATTGGGCAATGAGTCTTTTTGCTTTCCAATTGGCAGAGGAAGGTAGTGGGTCACAAGGGTGGATGCGCTGGCCGACAAATGTCTGGAGTGCGGGCGAGTGTCATGTGATAAAACTTTCAGGAATACATTTAATCACATTTGGCAACTCTAACTTCACAAAGAGCTTAAAAGATGTAATGGACTTGTCTTGAAAGAGGATAGGCCTTTTACACACACTCTGACCTTCAGATCAACCTGAGACCTTGTCCTCTGTTACGTTTCACAGGTACAATGAGACGTGGCTCCCGGCATCCCTCAGAAAACAAAAAAAGGATATGGGCCCTCGACATCCACCTTTTATACTTTAATGAACCTCCCCCTGCTCTGGGCTTGGCTGGAATATTGATTGGAGGTGCAACTTTGTTTCTTTTTGTGGTGAACATATTGCATTAACCATTCACCATGTATGTCACTGTATCATGCTGTTGCCCATGTGGGCTCCACCTATGGACCATTGTACAATATTACCTGGACTGGATCATGTTGGTGCCCTTGTGGGCTCCGCCCCTGGCTCCGCCCCTTGAGGGGAAGTATAGAGAGCAGCAGCCCTGTAGGCGGCTCACACTAGCAGAGCAGTCGCAGGCAGGCACTGTTCTAGTCGATTAAAGCCACAGTTTACATCTACTCTCTGTTTCGCTTGTATTGATGGTTGCATCAATTTAATCGACTACAACACCACAATGGAATCGGCCCTCAAACCTGACCGACTGGAACTCGACCCGCAAGCCGCAGAGGCGAAAGGGATTTTTTCACACTGGCTCCGCTGTTTCGAGGCCTACCTCGCCGCCTCCTCCTCGCCTTCTGTTTCCGACGATCAGAAGCTGAGCCTCCTCCACGCCTGGGTGAGCCATCGAATCTCTGTACAACTCGAGGAAGCCTCCACTTACACAGATGCCCTCGCGATGCTGTAGCGCCTATAAGTAAGGCCAGTGAACGACATGTACGTGCGGCATCTCCTCACTACTCGCCGCCAATGCCCCGGGGAATCGCTGGAGTAGTACCTACGTGACCTCAAGGTCCTTGCGCAAAGTTTCAACTACCAGGCCATTACGGCCACTCAACATATGGACCTCGCCGTCCGGGACGCCTACATGGCTGGAGTCAGGTCCAACTATGTGAGAAAGCGCCTACTCGAGAAAGGTGCCCTCGACCTGGAAGAGACGGTAAAGCTAGCCTCCTCCCTAGAAGTAGCGCTCCAAAGCCTCAACGCGTTCCCGTCTGATCATGCGACCCCCTCATGGACCCCCGACCAGAGAGTACCCCATGCCTGTGCTGCGCGGCTGCCCGCCCAACACGGGGGACTACCCTGTTATTTCTGTGGCCAGCATCAGCACCCCAGACAGCGCTGCCCGGCTCGGAATGCGAATTGCAGCGATTGTGGTAAAAAGGGACATTTCGCTAAAGTTTGCCTGGCCAGGTCCAAATCCTCAAAATCGCAGGCCCAACTTTCAGACTCACAGGCCCGCAGACCCCGCTGTGCGGCAGCTTACCTGCCAGCTCCGCCCCCCCCGGACACGTCATCGGCCTCATGTTGTCCGTGGGGGCCGCCATCTTGGCCATCCTTGCCCATGCGGCCAGCCACATGCGACTCATGGGGGCCGCCATCTTGGAAGCCATCTTCCTCACCGCCCGACACGTGCGACCGACGGGGGCCGCCATCTTGGCTGCCATCTGCAATGCCGCACGACACTTGCGACCGACGGGGGCAGCCATCTTGAGACCACCCCGGCACCTCCAATCACGCCGGCTACCTGCAACTCAGTGGTCACCCTGGATCAGTCGCGACCCAAACACCTCCTAAGCTCCATTATGACCGTCCGGGTAAATGGACACGAAACTCCTTGCCTGTTCAACTCTGGGAGCACGGAGAGCTTCATTCATCCAGACATGGTAAGGCGCTGCTCACTCCCAATCTTCCCTGCACATCAAACCATCTCCCTCGCTTCTGGGTCGCACTCGGTGCAGATCCGAGGGTGCACTACCGCAACTCTTGCAATACAGGGCGCCGATTTTACATTATATGTACTCCCCGACCTCTGCACTCCTCTCCTGTTGGGACTGGACTTCCAGTGTAACCTCAGGATCCTAACTCTGAAGTTCGGCAGGCCCCTACCCCCACTCACCGTATGTAGGCTCGTGACCCTAAAGGTCGACCCTCCCCCGCTCTTCGCAAATCTCACCGCCGACTGTAAGCCAGTCGCAACCAGAAGCAGGCAGTACAGCATCCAGGACAGGACTTTCATCCGGTCCAGCGATTCTTGCGGGAGGGGATCATCGAGGCCAGCAATAGTCCCTGGAGAGCTCAGGTGGTGGTCGTCAGGACTGGGGAAAAGAACAGCCAAACCATAAACCGGTACACGCACCTCGATACGTACCCCCTTTTCCGGATCGCAGACATGGTTAACCAGATCGCACACTACCTCCACGGTGTTCTCCACGGTGGATCTGAAGTCTGCGTACCACCAGCTCCCAATCTGTCTGGAGGACCGCCACTACACGGCCTTTGAGGCAGACGGCCGCCACTTCCACTTCCTCCGGGTCCCCTTCGGCGTCACAAACGGGGTCTCGGTCTTCCAAAGAACGATGTACCGAATGGTGGATGAGTACGGGCTGCGGGCCACATTTCTGTACTTGGACAACGTCACCATCTGCGGCCACGACTAGCAGGACCACGACTCCAACCTCCAGAGATTTCTCCAAACCGCCCAAACCCTTAACCTCACTTATAACAAGGAGAAATGCGTTTTCCGCACAACCAGACCACGTCGTGGAAAACGGAGTTCTAGGACCTGACCCCGACCGTATGCGCGCCCTCCTGCAACTCCCCCTCCCCCACTGCCGCAAGGCCCTGAAAAGGTGCTTCGGATTCTTTACCTATTACGCCCAGTGGGTCCCCAACTACGCAGACAAAGCCCGCCCACTAATCAAGGCCGCCATCTTCCCACTGGTGGCCGAGGCCCGCCAGGCCTTCAGCCGCATCAAGGCAGATATTGCCAAAGCTGCGATGCGAGCGGTGGACGAGTCCGTCCCCTTCCAGGTGGAGAGCGACGCGTCAGAGGTCGCCCTCACCGCTACCCTTAACCAGACGGGCAGACCAGTAGCATTTTTTTCACGTACCCTCAACGCCTCCGAAATTTGACACCCCTTGGTCAAAAAAGAAGCCCAAGCCACCATGGAAACTGTACGGCACTGGAGGCACTACCTCGCTGGTAGGAGGTTTACCCTCATTACCAACCAATGTTTGGTAGCCTTCGTGTTTGATAATACGCAGCGGGCCAAGATCAAGAATGATGGGATCTTGAGGTGGAGGATCGAACTCTCCACCTATAATTACGATAGAGTATATCATCCTGGGAAGCTCAACGAGCCCCTAGATGCCCTGTCCCGTGGCACGTGCGCCAGTGCGCAAGATGACCGACTCCGGACCATCCACGATGTCCTCTGCCACCTGGGGGTCACCCGGCTTCTCCACATCAAGGCCCGCAACCTGCCCTACTCCACCGAGGAGGTTAGGGCCATGACCAGGGACTGCCAAATCTGCGCGGAGTGTAAGCTGCACTTCTATCGAACGGATAAGGCCCACCTGGTGAAGGCATCCCGGCCCTTTGAGCGCCTCAGTATCGACTTCAAAGCGTCCCTCCCCTCTACCAACCGCAACACGTATTTCCTCAACATCGTTGCTGAGTTCTCCCGCTTCCCCTTTGAAATCCCCTGCCCCGACATGACCGCAGCCACCGTCATTAAAGCCCTACATAGTGTCTTCACGCTGTTCGGTTTCCCCACGTACGTTCACAGTGACCGGGGCTCGTCGTTCATGAGCGATGGACTGCCCCAGTACCTGCTCAGTAAGGGCATTGCCTCAAGCAGGACTACCAGTTATAATCCCCGGGGAAACGGGCAGGTGGAGAGGGAGAACGTGACGGTCTGTAAGGCCGTCCTTCTGGCCTACGGTCTAGGAATCTCGCAGTTTCCCACTGGCAGGACGCACTCCACTCTATTAGGTCCCTCCTTTGCACAGCCACAAACGAGGCCCCTCATGCCCGCCTGTTTGTTTTCCCCAGGAAATCCACCTCCGGGGTCTCGCTTCCGTCTTGGCTGAAGACACCAGGTCCCATCCTACTCCGCAAACACGTCAGGAGCCATAAGTCCGACCCCCTGGTCGAGAGGGTCCAGCTCGTTCACACCAACCCCCAGTACGCATACATAGAACAACCCGACAGCCGACAGGATACGGTTTCCCTCCTGGACCTGGCACCCGCAGGTTCCACTACCACTGCCACCCCAACCAGCACCCCTGCCCCTACATGGCACCCACACCCCCTCCCGCCATCCCTTCCCCCTTCACCGACCCACAGAAACAAAGCTCCAGAAGACACGTTCCCGGAGTCCACATATGTCCCCGCACCGGCGGCTTCACTACCCATGCCAGCACGGATGAGTTTGACACGCGGGCCACCTGCGATACCAGAGCTTCGGCGATCGAAGCGCACGATCCGGGCGCCGGACAGGCTGAACTTCTGAACCCTTCACTCCCGCCGGAGTTCAATTTCTTAACAGAAGGTGAATGTGGTGAATGTATTGCATTAACCATTCACCATGTATGTCACTGTATCACGTTGTTGCCCATGTGGGCCCCACCTATGGACCATTGTACGATATTACCTGGACTGGATCATGTTGGTGCCCTTGTGGGCTCCGCCCCTGGCTCCTCCCCTTGAAGGGAGGTATAAAGAGCAGTAGCCCAATAGGCGGCTCTCAGTCGCAGAGCAGTCGCAGGCAGGCACTGTTCTAGTCGATTAAAGCCACAGTTTACATCCACTCTGTTCCACGTGAATTGATGGTCGCATCACTTTTCTTCTTGATACTGTACCAAGATCTGTCATAGTGATGGAGTTAAAACTGACACCCATTGTAAATATTTCCACTATGTCAGATCCCAAATACTACAACGCCAAAACTGTTACGTGGTCTTGTGTTGGGTGCTTGAGTTAGCTAGTTGCAGGATTTACGTCTGCTTGAAAACTCCAGTTGCTGTTGCCATTTCAGCCGAACTGGAAGACGAGGACGGTGGCAGCTTGCCTCTGTAAAGGGGCAAGTTCCCAGAGTGTCATGTGACCTGATCGGCCATTGAGGCCAGAGTGTGCAATCCCTAGGGGGGGGGGGGGGGGGGTGGGGGGTGAGCACACGGTTTTCCCAGTTAGTTAGGAGTTTGGAGTCTGCACTCAACGTCATGTTGAGGGACAGGCTGGTTTGTGGCACTAAAGGCGAAGTCACAGAAAATAACGAGCAGAAATAGCTCAGAGCAGAAGAAAATGCAGAGATATAGGGAATTTGGCCCGCAGACCTGGAGCGATGAAGTATGGTGTGGGATAGATCGACCCCAGGAAAGATATACATTTAGTATAGCTACGTGTTATGCCTGCAATAGGAGGGTGCACATGAGGAGGAAATTCAAGGCTAGGCACAGCCCAGGTGGGCATCAAGAAAAAACTCCAACTCCAGTACACAGTGTACACAGAGAATAGCCCTGAAAGTAGATCTGAAGTATACAGTTCAAACAACATAAGGGTAGGCAAAATGCCCCCGATTACGATTGTACTGATGATAAATGGTCAGCTGCTTAGAAAGGAGGTGGACACAAGGGCCTCTTCTACAGTTGTAGATGAACAGACGTATATTTATTTGTATGGTGGGGGTCCAGCCCTGCAGTTAAAAGGTATGACAGGCGACCAAGCCTGTACTGGGGGATTTTTAAGAATCCTAGGAACAGTCTTCAGGGTCAGAATTAGTTGATTTTTTTGTGAGCGGTGCTCGAGAGGGCACATATACATATGCACATGTTCTGGTCCTGCCTCAAGGTGGTAAGATTTGGGGGTCTTTTTTCAACACTATATCAGCAATCCTGAACATGGATCTGGAGCCCTGTCCATTAGTAGCGATATTTGGGGTTTTGGTGCAGTTGGAATTGAGGGCATGTGTAGGGAGGATGCTTTGGCTTTTGCTTTGTTGTTGGCTCAGCGACAGATTCTGCCGAGTTGGAAGCAGCCGACAGTATCACATCATGGCTCGGTGATTTGATGGAATTTTGTCCCTGGGAAAGGTCAAGTACACTGTGAGGAGGCAGATCGACAGGTTCTATCATAGATGGTGGCTTTTCATTTGCACTTTAAGGATCTGGTCACTGTTAGTAAATGGGAACAGAGGAGGTGGATGGTTCTAGATGGTTCTTTAGGTGGGTTGTTATAGTTGTTGATAGGAGTTTGTCTTTTTGGGCGTTGATATATGTTTTACTGTTGTTTTGTTTCGATTTATATAAAATGTTAAAAGTCAATAAAAATGTGAATGCTGCGGGAGGTAAGGTCATGGCGTTCAGCAATCTGGCAAAAGGGGATCAGCACTCAGCAGACTCCGACTAGTGACACTTCTGATATGCCAATGAAGTTAGAAAACCCTTCCAAAGAGTCACCCAAGAGATGCGTTCTGTGTGGTATTCCAGTGGATTACAGGAACACACAGCTTTTGTCCCAGTTTATATCTCCATATACAGGTCACATTTTTGGGAGACACATAACAGGCTTGTGTGGAAAAAAACAAAGAGAAATTTCCAAGGCCATCAAAAGATCCCAGCAAATGGGATTTACGTCAGTCACATTGAAAGACCCTGCTTTCCTAAAAGATCCAAACATTTGCGATTTCAGACTTTGTGAATAACCTTCAACCTGTGACTATTTATGGTACAGTGATGTGGAATATAATTTCGGGGCTGGTGCTTGCTTAATTGCTTTGATCTTCTCCTCCATAGCGTGCAGCCCTGTGGTGTCAACCATGAATCTTAAGTATGTGTTATATATCTGGGTTGTTGTTGTACTGTCACTTTAAGAGTTTAGTCATGTGATAGTCCGCGATGTCATCGGCTAATTCTCAATTATATTCCAAGAATCAATAAAGTGGATTAAATGTTGATGACTTGGAAGATTTGTTCCACACAAATACATTTTCAGTGCAAAACAGAATGTGTTTGAGATACATGCAGCTGGAAGATCAATACAGCTGCTTTGCAATATATTGTTACGTTTTATTGCAGAAATCTTTTCAAATATAAGCAAGTAGTTTTACACTGCAGCTTTAAAAGGCTGTACTGAAACGTATCAAAGGTTTCAAACTTGCCGCCCTCCAATAAGTGGCCAAACTTTGTATCCATCAAATGTCTCATTTAAAAAAAAAGTTTTTATAAAGAGAAAAAAAGTCAATAAAAATATATTTTTAAAAGGAATCTTAGGAACAACTACAATACCCGTAAGATACTGCCACCAATCAGCTCAAGTATCACTAGTAATAGTGGGTGGGGGGGGGGGGGGGGGGGGGGGGGGTGGCGGGGGGCTAGGGAAAGTCTTATGGCTATTGGTTTTGCCAAATTAGATTAAATCGGTTAGAAATTCTCCAAATTAGCACGGAGGTCTTTGTGACTTCTTTAAAAAAACATGAAGTTTTCCAAGATGAGTTAGGCAAGATATAAGACCTATGAGCAAAAATGTATAGATGTCCAGAGGCCACAGCCACGTTTTTTAGAGCCCAACCCATCCCTCTGCCTTAAATCAGAAGGTTGAGTCTGAATTCAAACGATTAAAGAGTTAGGTATTATCAAACCTGTACCGTTTTCGGAGTGGGCGACTTCAAATGTGCCAGTGGTGAAGTCAGATGGAACAATCAGGTCATGCGGGGACAACAAACTAACTGTGAATCAGGCAGCCAAATTGGACTGATGCCCAATACCAAGAATTGAAGATTTATACACTAAATTGGCAGGAGGCTTAACTTATACTAAACTTGATATGTGTCATGCATACCAACAATTAGAGTTAGATGAAACATCCAGGGTATTTGTCACAATAAACACCAACAAAGGCTTATACTAATATACTCGGCTCGCTTTTGGAGTCTCTACTGCACTGTGTGATTTTCTAATGCACAATTGAAAGTTTACTATAGATCTATCCAAGGCAATTGTCGATCTAGATGATGTACTTAGTACAGGAGCATTGGAGGAGGAACACCTAGCAAATCTCGAAGAAGTTAAAAGATTTAAGAAGGGCGGAGTAAGGCTGAAAAGAGAGAAATATATGTTCCAAATTCAGGAAGTGATGTACTGTTGTGTATTGTACGTGCAGGATAAAAGTATGGAAATGCTGAAGCATGTGGGTTGAATGCAATAATCAAGAGAGGTTTATTAGATGCTTGTTAACTGCCCAAAGGTTTGGTCTAGACTGACTCTAAACCCGCAAAGTAGCCGATGACATCACAGACTATCACGTGACCAAACTCTTAAGGTGACAATACAACAACAACCCAGATATATAAAACACATACTTAGGATTCACAGTTGACACCACAGGGCTGCACGCTATGGAGGAGAAGATCAAAGCAATTAAGCCGGCCCCTAAATTTACATCAGAATGGAAATCCTTTTTAGGAATGGTGAACTATTATGGCAGATTTATTCCTAATTTGTAGACAATGTTGGCATCCTCACACACACTAATCAAGATGCATTGGAGGTGGTACTGGAAAGAGCATCAAAAAGAAGCCTTTGAACAAGTTAATGTAGCGTTACAGTCGTCCAGTCTCATGATCCATTTTGTCCCTTCAAAGGAGATAATTCTGCCTTGTGATGCGTCTCCTTAAAAAATTGGAGCCGTTTTGGCTCATAAAATGGAAGATGGTACACAAAGGCAACGCCTCGAGGATTTTTACTGATGCTGAACAAGCTCACTCACAAATCAAAAAGGAGGGACTAGCCATAATATTTGGAGTCAAAATGATCCGCCATTACATCTATTGATGATATTTAAAGTTGTTGCTGACCACAAACATCTATTGGGGTTATTTAGGGAGGGTCAAAACCACTGGCCATTCTCCCCACAGCTTCAGCTATGGTCCAACGCTGGGCTCTATTGATAGCAGCCGAAGAGTACACGTTTCAACGTAGGCCAGGAACCCACATTTCAACTGCAGATACTTTGAGCCATCTTGCCCTACCTGACAGCATTCCACTTCCGCCAGTATCACAGGAAATCATTCTTACTTTGCACTTTCTAGGTAAACAACCATTGTCGCAGGAAGCAGATCTAGCTTCGGACCCAAAAAGACCCCCAATTATGTTGATTCAAAAACATGGTCCTTCATGGTTGGCATTACGATAACAGGTCTGAGCATTTGCGACCGTTTCGGATAAGAAAAGATGAGTTAAGTTGTGAAGATGATAGTTATGTGGACCAAGGGCTATCATTCCCACTCCGGCTAGGAAGCTAAACTGTGCCCATCCTTGGATGATAGAGATGAAAATGCTTACACCCAGTTACATTTGATGGCCCCTGATGGATATTGACATAGAGAATCAGGTCAAACAATGTGACCTAATGCACCCCTGGGAGTGAATAGATTGACCTTAGGTAAGACTACATGTCAGTTCCGTGGGCCCATTTATGGGCGCCATGTTCTTGCTCATTGTAGATGCTCAATTCACATGGTTGGACATCCATGAAATGGATCTCGTCAGCAATGGTAGAGTAATTGCGACATATATTGCCGCACAGGAGTTGCACGAGGTTTAAATCGCAGATAATGAGACTGCGTTTACTCGTGAAGAATTCAAACATTTTAGGAGAACAAACAGCATTCAATAAATTTGAATGGTTTCCTACCACCCTGCTTCAAATGGGCTGGCAGAGAGAGTCATCCATACATTCAAAGGTGCCATGCAGAAAGTTATCAGCCCCTCTACTACTCAGGCTGGCCCAGTTACTGCTCACCTATCAGACTAAACAGGTGTTACACCCACAGAGTTACCAATGGGCAGACACATTAGAACACGTTTGGATCTTATATTTCCGAATTTGGCAGGTGGGTGGAGGCTAATCAGAATAAACAGAAAAAACACCGCGGCTCAAAGAAAGCTGAAAGAATGTTTGAGGTGGATGATGTGGTTTATGTGAAGAATTTCGGTGTTGGCCCGAATTGGATCCTGGGAATGTTCGTGGCCAAAACAGGACCAGTGTGGTATGAGGTGCATGTTTAAGGGAGAAGGTTAATAAAACACCTGGACCATTTGAGAAGGTAAGAACCGCACTCAGAATCAATGGGACAATCTGGCCTGGGTAGGCTTGTCAGTGATACAGCTACAAATGAAAGTGATGCCACCAAGCAAGCTACCCCAAGAACGAACCCAATAATGTTCCAGGTGGAACTGAGGAAACTATCTGTATGGATGCACCTTTGCAAATAGGACGCAACCAGTTGACGTTGAGGGGCGTCATGGTGGCACTGTGGTTGACACTGCTGCCTCACAGTGCCAGGGACCAATGTTCGTTTCCGACCGTGGGTGACTGTCCATGTGGAGTTTGCATGTTCTCCCCGTGTCTGCATGGGTTTCCTCTGGTTCCTCCCACAGTTCAAAGATGTGCAGGTTAGGTGGATTGGCCGTGATCAATGTTACGGGGTTACGGGGATAGGGTGGAGAAGTGGGCCTAGATGGAATGCTCTTACGGAGGATTGGCGCAGACTCGATGGGCTGAATTGCCTCCTTCTTCACTATAGGGACTCTATGGATTCTATGGAAACTGAAGTTACCTCTGCTTCTGAAATACCCGTAGGTGAGTTGTGTCACTCTCAAAGGATCAAGAAGTTTTGTGACTGACTTACCTTGTAAGAGACTGTTTTGAGACACACTTGTTGTGTATTTTTGTAAATAATTCCTTTGTTAATTGAAAAATATAATCAGGAATTTAAAGGGGGAGGGATGTGGTAGCATGCCTCTTTAAGGGGGGGTCGAGTTACCGGAGGGTCATGTGACCTAATTAGCGAATCGGGCTGGACTGCGTGAACCGTGGGGGCGGAGAACAGTTTTACAAGTTAGTTAGGAGTTTGGAGTCTTGGAACATGGTAGCCTTTTATCTCGTTCTCTGTATATAGTTACTACTTTAATAAACCATTATTTGTTAATCAGCTTGGCAGCCCATCTGTCAGGATATTACAACGGCCATGGGTGTTTATTAGGCACTTGAAATAAGTTCAACCTGTCAGTGCCCGTAATGGTAGGTAAAATTCTCAGTAATAATCCCTTGGTGAAAAACAACAACATAAGGCATCAGATCAACGTGCTCTGCTGCAATAGTTGAATAAATATAGTGTCTCGTGGGAACACTGTCAAGGAATGTGAAAAGAACCGTCATCATAGTGCTCTACTGAGGCTGAAACAATGTCTGCAGTTTATTTTTCTTCCAAACATTGAATTTCAAATTGTGATGAAGTCACTCATCTGACTGCTTTACTCTGATTATATTAGACAAAGTAGCTGTTCCATGACCATCTTCATGCACCATCACATTTGTGTGGATTGCCAGCTCACAGAAGTACGACTTTTATGACAGGCATAATGTCGAAGTAGTCATTCGTATTTTAAATTTTTATTTCCCAAAAGAATTAAAACACCAGTAAAGTAATTAATGTATAGTTGATTATGTACTAACTGATCCAGAAACATTTCCACTGAATCTCATCAGTTTAAAAAAATGTAACTCTGATTAATTTTGTCTGACCACACATTTTGTGCATAAATGCATTCATAATTTCTATCATTGAATCTTCTGACATTCTTGGCTACAAAACTTTAATTATACAAGCATCTGGCACTGTGCCATCACAAAGCAACCCTGGAACCAGGCAGAGCCATTACTGAGCAAACTTCATTGATTTATGGTAAGATTTCATCATAAGCACTGAGTGGATCACTTTACTTTAAGTGCAACTTCATTCAGCTGAGCTCAGGGGTCTTTAATTAGTGGGTTTTCAATAGGGGTGCCTGCCAACTCTGCAGGATTCTCTTGCAGTCTGAGAAACCCAGGGGAAATTCACAGCGGCATAACACATCATCTGCAGTCGATCCTTTTCCAGTCCACAGCTTCCAGTCCAGCTTAAATGCTGAGTGTTCTCTCTCTCTCACATGCACGAATGCTCTCCAATTTCTTTAGCCCTGGCTGTCCTGTCTACGCCAGATCCATTAATCTCTAATACTGGGGTTCTTATGGCAACCCCTCAGACCTGTGGTAATGACTTTAATCACTAATTAAGCCTAACATTCGGCACTTCTGGCAAACCCTCAGCCCTGTGACAAATATTTGTCAACTGGCAATGCCATGTGCAAATGTTAACTTCCTAGTAATGCCCTAATCCAGGCAAGTGTTCTCCCAGCAAATGTCCTACTCCTAACTCTCCTGACAAATGGCTCCCTTGTCACCCTACCTCCCCCACCCGGCCCAATCCTGGCATGTGTCCTGTGACAAATGAGTGTAAAGAAATGCACTCTTATTTTCATTTCCTGTTTGTAGATAACTTTGCAAACATTTAGTCCAGTATGCATTGGAGTGCTGACTTCAGGCTGCTTTAGAGTGCGAAAGTGGGAGTTTTGTGACTGAGGGACTTTGGTGAGGATTGAGCGAGGTACTCCTTTCATTTCTGACGTTTCCTCAAAAAACGTGAAGGGAGCCGTGAGTTTACAAAGAGTGCAGCTGACTGGTGAGTAGGTCCTGGAGGGTATTTTTCTAACTAGATTAAATTGCATCCTTGTTTAAGCAAGGGTAGCGACGTGGTTGATTTATTCGAGAGCAGAGAGGAGCAAGCTGAGCAGTTCGGGAGAAAACCGGAGAGCAGAACGGGAAGGTAGTAGGTTTAACCGGAGAGTAACACGGGAAGGAAGGAGGTTTAACCGGAGAGTAACACGGGAAGGTCGAAGGATTAACCGGAGAGTAACACGGGAAGGTAGTAGGTTTAACCGGAGAGTAACACGGTGTGGTGAATTATAAACCTAGTAATTCACACTGTGTTCTATTATATGTATTGTGTCCTTGTGGGCTCTGTACACGAGCTGTTGCGCGGCTCTGCCCATAGGGGGAGATGAGGAGTTTGTACTGGGCTCCACCCTTGGCTCCGCCCATGGTTCCGCCCATGGCTCCTCCCACTAACCGGAAGTATAAAGCACTGCAGTCGTGCGCCTGCTGCCAGTTCATCTCATCGCAGGCAGGCTCTGTTGTAAGATTATTAAAACCACTGTTCACTTCCAACCACGTGTCTTGTGAATTGATGGTCACATCATTGAATAGCTGAATCAAGCACTTCAGAAACAACGTAGGAGCAGAAACTCAGCCTACTGCACGCAAGGGTGAGCCACCGTATCTCTACTCAACTTAACAGTACTTCCTGAACGTCATCGACGAGTTCTCCAGCTTCCCCTTTGCTATCCCATGCCCCGATATGACCTCCCACACAGTCATCAGAGCTCTGCACAGTATCTTCACCCTGTTCGGGTTCCACAGCTACGTACACAGCGACAGGGGTTCGTCCTTTATGAGCGACGAGCTGCGTCAGTACCTGCTCGACAAGGGCATCGCCTCGAGCAGGACTACCAGCTATAACCCCAGGGGGAACGGGCAGGTGGAGGGGGAGAATGCGATGGTCTGGAAGACCGTCCTACTGACCCTCCGGTCCAGGAATCTCCCGACATCCCATTGGCAGGAGGTCCTCCCTGACGCGCCCCATGCTATTAGGTCCCTCCTATGCATAGCCACCAACAGACCCCTCACGAACGACTATTTGTTTTTCCGAGGGGCACTACCACGGGGGTTTCGCTCCCAGCATGGTTGAAGACACCAGGTCCGGTTCTCCTCTGGAAGTACGTCCGGGCACAAAAAACTGACCCACTCGTAGAAAGAGTGCTCCTACTCCACTCTAACCCCCAATACTTTTTCATCGAATACCCTGACGGCCGTCAGGACACTGTTTCCCTCCGGGACCTGGCGCCTGCAGGATCCAACTCCACCACCACGGCCGCCGAGGTACCCCTTACACTACACCCCACGCAACCCTCCGCGCTGCGTTGCGGGTAGTCGGCGGCTCGATCAGCTGTGCTGGAGTGGCCCCGTGATGACTGTCCGCTGAGGTCGTAGTCTTCGAGGTGAGTTTCAGAGGTTGAAGAGGATGGATCCCAAGGTGGCTGCCCCCGTGGATCACACGTGGCGGGCGGTGAGGACCCCGGAGTCCACTATCGTACCCTCACCGACCATCACCACGCAGCCACCCGAAGAGGCTGCAACCCCGGTGCTTTGCCAATCCCAAAGGACAACTCGGCCGCCGGATCGGCTCAACTTGTAGACCCATCACCCCCGCCGGACTTGATTTTCTTACAGGGCGTGAATGTGGTGAATTATAAAACTAGTAATTCACACTGTGTTCTATTATATTTATTGTGTCCTTGTGGGCTCTGTATACGAGCCGTTGCGCGGCTTTGCCCGTAGGGGGAGGTGAGGAATTTGTACTGGACACCACCCTTGGCTCCGCCCATGGCTCCGCACATGACCCCTACCACTAACCAGAAGTATAAAGCACTGCAGTCGTGCACCTGCTGCCAGTTCATCTCGTCGCAGGCAGGCTCTGTTGTAAGATTATTAAAACCAATGTTCACTTCCAATCACTTGTCTTGTCAATTGATGGTCACATCACACGGGAAGGGAGGAGGTTTAACCGGAGAGTAACGCGGGAAGGGAGGAGATTTAACCGGAGAGGGGGAAGGTAGGAGGTTTAAGCGGAGAGTAACACGGGAAGGTAGGAGGACTAACCGGAGAGTAACACGGGATGGTAGGAGGTTTAACCGGAGAGTAACACGGGAAGGTCGGAGGACTAACCGGAGAGTAACACGGGAAAGTAGGAGGTTGAACCGGACAGTAACACGGGAAGGAAGGAGGTTTAACTGGAGAGTAACACGGGAAGGTAGGAGGTTTAACCGGAGAGTAACACGGGAAGATAGGAGGTTTAACCGGACAGTAACACGGGAAGGAAGGAGGTTTAACTGGAGAGTAACACGGGAAGGTAGGAGGTTTAACCGGAGAGTAACACGGGAAGGTAGGAGTATTGACCGGAGAGTAACACGGGAAGGAAGGAGATTTAACCGGAGAGTAACACGGGGAGGTAGGAGTATTGACCGGAGAGTAACACGGGAAGGTAGGATGTTTAAATGGAGAGTAACACGGGAAGGAAGGAGGTTTAACCGGAGAGTAAGACGGGAAGGTAGGAGTATTGACCGGAGAGTAACACGGGAAGGTAGGATGTTTAAACGGAGAGTAACACGGGACGGTAGGAGGTTTAAACAGAGAGTAACACGGGAAGGAAGGAGGTTTAACCAGAGAGTAACACGGAAGGGACGGAGGTTTAACCGGAGAGTAACATGGGAAGGTCGGTGGTTTAACCGGAGAGTAACACGGGAAGGTAGGAGATTTAACCGGAGAGGGGGAAGGTAGGAGGTTTAAGCGGAGAGTAACACGGGAAGGTAGGAGGACTAACCTGAGAGTAACACGGGAAGGGAGGAGGTTTAACCGGAGAGTAACGCGGGAAGGGAGGAGGTTTAACCGGAGAGTAACACGGGAAGGTAGGAGGTTTAACCGGAGAATAACGCGGGAAGGTAGGAGGTTTAACCGGAGAGTAACGCGGGAAGGGAGGAGGTTTAACCGGAGAGTAACACGGGAAGGTAGGAGGTTTAACCGGAGAATAACACGGGAAGGTAGGAGGTTTAACCGGAGAGTAACGCGGGAAGGGAGGAGGTTTAACCGGAGAGTAACACGGGAAGGTAGGAGGTTTAACCGGAGAGTAACACGGGAAGGGAGGAGGTTTAACCGGAGAGTAACACGGGAAGGTAGGAGGTTTAACCGGAGAATAACACGGGAAGGTAGGAGGTTTAACCGGAGAATAACGCGGGAAGGTAGGAGGTTTAACCGGAGAGTAACACGGGAAGGTAGGAGGTTTCTTCCTTTTAAAAAAAATTTGGAGTCCCCAATTCATTTTTCTAATTATGGAATAATTTAGCGTGGCCAAACCACCTACCCTGCACAACCTTTTGTGTTGTGGGGACGAAAACCACGCAAACACGGGGAGAATGTGCAAACTCCGGAAGGTAGGACTTTACCCGGAGAGTAACAATGGACGGTCGAAGGGTTAACCGGAGAGTAACACGGGTAGGTAGGAGGATTAACCTGGAGAGTAACACGGGATGGTAGGAGATTAACCCGGAGAGTAACACGGGAAGGTAGGAGATTAACCCGGAGAGTAACATGGGAAGGTAGGAGATTAACCCGGAGAGTAACATGGGAAGGTAGGAGATTAACCCGGAGAGTAACACGGGAAGGTAGGAGGATTAACCTGGAGAGTAACACGGGAAGGTAGGAGGATTAACCTGGAGAGTAACACGGGAAGGTAGGAGGATTAACCTGGAGAGTAACACGGGAAAGTAGGAGATTAACCCGGAGAGTAACACGGGAAGGTAGGAGGACTAACCCGGAGAGTAACATGGGAAGGTAGGAGGTTCAACCGGAGAGTAACACGGGAAGGTAGGAGATTAACCCGGAGAGTAACACGGGAAGGTAGGAGGTTTACCCGGAGAGTAACACGGTAAGGTAGGAGATTAACCCGGAGAGTAACACGGGAAGGTAGGAGGACTAACCCGGAGAGTAACACGGGAAGGTAGGAGGTTTACCCGGAGATTAACGCGGGAAGGTAGGAGGACTAACCCGGAGAGTAACACGGGAAGGTAGGAGGTTTACCCGGAGATTAACACGGGAAGGTAGGAGTATTAACCAGAGAGTAACACGGGAAGGTAGGAGTATTAACCTGAGAGTAACACGGGAAGGTAGGAGTTTAACCCGGAGAGTAACACGGGAAGGTAGGAGGTTTACCCGGAGAGTAACACGGGAAGGTAGGGTCTTTACCCGGAGAGTAACACGGGAAGGTAGGAGGATTAACCAGAGAGTAACACGGGAAGGTAGGAGGTTTAACCGGAGAGTAACACGGGAAGGTAGGAGGTTTAACCAGAGAGTAACAAGGGAAGGTAGGAGGTTTACCCGGAGAGTAACACGGGAAGGTAGGACGTTTAACCGGAGAGTAACACGGGAAGGTAGGAGGTTTAACCGGAGAGTAACACGGGAAGGTAGGAGGTTTACCCGGAGAGTAACACAGGAAGGTAGGAGGATTAACCCGGAGAGTAACACGGGAAGGTAGGAGATTAACCCGGAGAGTAACACGGGAAGGTAGGAGGTTCAACCGGAGAGTAACACGGGAAGGTAGGGTGTTGAACCAGAGAGTAACACGGGAAGGTAGGAGGTTTAACCGGAGAGTAACACGGGAAGGTAGGAGGTTTAACCGGAGAGTAACACGGGAAGGTAGGAGGTTGAACCGGAGAGTAACACGGGAAGGTAGGAGGATTAACCGGAGAGTAACACGGGAAGGTAGGACGTTTAAACGGAGAGTAACACGGGAAGGTAGGAGGTTTAACCGGAGAGTAACGCGGGAAGGTAGGAGGTTTAACCGGAGAGTAACACGGGAAGGTAGGAGGATTAACCCGGAGAGTAACACGGGAAGGTAGGAGGTTTAACCGGAGAGTAACACGGGAAGGTAGGAGGTTTAACCGGAGAGTAACACGGGAAGGTAGGACGTTTAAACGGAGAGTAACACGGGAAGGTAGGAGGTTTAACCGGAGAGTAACGCGGGAAGGTAGGAGGTTTAACCGGAGTGTAACACGGGAAGGTAGGAGGATTAACCCGGAGAGTAACACGGGAAGGTAGGAGGTTTTACCCGGAGAGTAACACAGGAAGGTAGGAGGATTAACCCGGAGAGCAGAACGGGAAGGTAGGAGGTTCAACCGGAGAGTAACACGGGAAGGTAGGAGGTTCAACCGGAGAGTAACACGGGAAGGTAGGAGGTTTAACCGGAGAGTAACACGGGAAGGTAGGAGGATTAACCAGAGAGTAACACGGGATGGCAGGAGATTAACCCGGAGAGTAACACGGGAAGGTAGGAGGTTTAACCGGAGAGTAACACGGGAAGGTAGGAGGATTAACCAGAGAGTAACACGGGATGGCAGGAGATTAACCCGGAGAGTAACACGGGAAGGTAGGAGGTTTAACCGGAGAGTAACACGGTAAGGTAGGGTCTTTAACCCGAGAGTAACACGGGAAGGTAGGAGGTTTACCCGGAGAGTAACACAGGAAGGTAGGAGGATTAACCCGGAGAGTAACACGGGAAGGTAGGAGATTAACCCGGAGAGTAACACGGGAAGGTAGGAGGTTTAACCGGAGAGTAACACGGGAAGGTAGGGTCTTTACCCGGAGAGTAACACGGGAAGGTAGGAGGATTAACCAGAGAGTAACACGGGAAGGTAGGAGATTAACCCGGAGATTAACACGGTAAGGTAGGGTCTTTAACCCGAGAGTAACACGGGAAGGTAGGAGATTAACCCGGAGATTAACACGGTAAGGTAGGGTCTTTAACCCGAGAGTAACACGGGAAGGTAGGAGGTTTAACCGGAGAGTAACACGGGAAGGTAGGAGGTTTAACCGGAGAGTAACACGGGAAGGTAGGAGGATTAACCCGGAGAGTAACACGGGAAGGTAGGAGGTTTACCCGGAGAGTAACACGGGAATGTAGGAGGTTTACCCGGAGAGTAACACGGGAAGGTAGGAGGATTAACCCGGAGAGTAACACAGGAAGGTAGGAGGATTAATCCGGAGAGTAACAAAGGAAGGTAGGAGATTAACCCGGAGAGTAACACGGGAAGGTAGGAGGTTCAACCGGAGAGTAACATGGGAAGTTAGGGTGTTGAACCAGAGAGTAACACGGGAAGGTAGGAGGTTTAACCGGAGAGTAACACGGGAAGGTAGGAGGTTTACGCGGACAGTAACACGGGAAGGTAGTAGGTTTAACCGGAGAATAACACGGGAAAGTCGGATGTTGAACCGGAGAGTAACACGGGAAGGTAGGAGGTTTAACCGGAGAGTAACACGGGAAGGTAGGAGGTTTAACCGGAGAATAACACGGGAAAGTCGGATGTTGAACCGGAGAGTAACACGGGAAGGTAGGACGTTTAAACGGAGAGTAACACGGGAAGGTAGGAGGATTAACCCGGAGAGTAACATGGGAAGGTAGGAGGTTTACGCGGACAGTAACACGGGAAGGTAGTAGGTTTAACCGGAGAGTAACACGGGAAGGTAGGGTCTTTAACCCGAGAGTAACACGGGAAGGTAGGAGGTTTACCCGGAGAGTAACACGGGAAGGTAGGAGGTTTACCCGGAGAGTAACACGGGAAGGTAGGAAGTTTAACCGGAGAGTAACACGGGAAGGTAGGAGGATTAACCAGAGAGTAACACGGGAAGGTAGGAGGTTTAACCGGAGAGTAACACGGGAAGGTTGGAGGTTTACCCGGAGAGTAACACGGGAAGGTAGGAGGTTTACCTGGAGAGTAACACGGGAAGGTAGCAGGATTAACCAGAGAGTAACACGGGAAGGTAGGAGGTTTAACCGGAGAGTAACACGGGAAGGTAGCAGGATTAACCAGAGAGTAACACGGGAAGGTAGGAGGTTTAACCGGAGAGTAACACAGGAAGGTAGGAGGTTTACCTGGAGAGTAACACGGGAAGGTAGCAGGATTAACCAGAGAGTAACACGGGAAGGTAGCAGGATTAACCAGAGAGTAACACGGGAAGGTAGGAGGTTTAACCGGAGAGTAACACGGGAAGGTAGGAGGTTTACCCGGAGAGTAACACAGGAAGGTAGGAGATTAACCCAGAGAGTAACACGGGAAGGTAGGAGGATTAACCCGGAGAGTAACACGGGAAGGTAGGAGGATTAACCCGGAGAGTAACACGGGAAGGTAGGAGGATTAACCCGGAGAGTAACACGGGAATGTAGGAGGTTTAACCGGAGAGTAACACGGGAAGGTAGGAGATTAACCCGGAGAGTAACACGGGAAGGTAGGAGGATTAACCCGGAGAGTAACACGGGAAGGTAGGAGGTTCAACCGGAGAGTAACACGGGAAGTTAGGGTGTTGAACCAGAGAGTAACACGGGAAGGTAGGAGGTTTAACCGGAGAGTAACACGGGAAGGTAGGAGGTTTAACCGGAGAATAACACGGGAAAGTCGGATGTTGAACCGGAGAGTAACACGGGAAGGTAGGACGTTTAAACGGAGAGTAACGCGGGAAGGTAGGAGGTTTAACCGGAGAGTAACACGGGAAGGTAGGAGGATTAACCCGGAGAGTAACATGGGAAGGTAGTAGGTTTAACCGGAGAGTAACACGGGAAGGTAGGGTCTTTAACCCGAGAGTAACATGGGAAGGTAGGAGGATTAACCCGGAGAGTAACACGGGAAAGTAGGAGGTTTACCCGGAGAGTAACACGGGAAGGTAGGAGGATTAACCAGAGAGTAACACGGGAAGGTAGGAGGATTAACCCGGAGAGTAACATGGGAAGGTAGGAGATTAACCCGGAGAGTAACATGGGAAGGTAGGAGGATTAACCCGGAGAGTAACACGGGAAGGTTGGAGGTTTAACCGGAGAGTAACATGGGAAGGTAGGAGGTTTACCCGGAGAGTAACACGGGAAGGTAGGAGGTTTACCCGGAGAGTAACACGGGACGGTAGGAGGTTTAACCGGAGAGTAACACGGGAAGGTAGGAGGACTAACCGGAGAGTAACACGGGAAGGTAGGAGGTTTAACCGGAGAGTAACACGGGAAGGTAGGAGGTTTAACCGGAGAGTAACGCGGGAAGGTGGTAGGTTTAACCGGAGAGTAACACGGGAAGGTAGCAGAATTAACCAGAGAGTAACACGGGAAGGTAGGAGGACTAACCGGAGAGTAACACGGGAAGGGAGGAGGTTTAACCGGAGAGTAACATGGGAAGGTAGGAGGTTTAACCGGAGAGTAACGCGGGAAGGGAGGAGGTTTAACCGGAGAGTAACATGGGAAGGTAGGAGGTTTAACCGGAGAGTAACACGGGAAGGTAGGTGGTTTAACTGGAGAGTAACACGGGAAGGTAGCAGGATTAACCGGAGAGTAACACGGGAAGGTAGGAGGTTTAACCGGAGAGTAACACGGGACGGTAGGAGGTTTAACCGGAGAGTAACACGGGAAGGTAGGAGGACTAACCGGAGAGTAACACAGGAAGGTTGGAGGTTTAACCGGAGAGTAACACGGGAAGGTAGGAGGTTTAACCGGAGAATAACGCGGGAAGGTAGGAGGTTTAACCGGAGAGTAACATGGGAAGGTAGGAGGTTTAACCGGAGAGTAACACGGGAAGGTAGGAGGTTTAACCGGAGAGTAACACGGGAAGGTAGGAGGTTTAACCGGAGAGTAACACAGGAAGGTAGGAGATTAACCCAGAGAGTAACACGGGAAGGTAGGAGGATTAACCCGGAGAGTAACACGGGAAGGTAGGAGGATTAACCCGGAGAGTAACACGGGAAGGTAGGAGGATTAACCCGGAGAGTAACACGGGAAGGTAGGAGGATTAACCCGGAGAGTAACACGGGAATGTAGGAGGTTTAACCGGAGAGTAACACGGGAAGGTAGGAGATTAACCCGGAGAGTAACACGGGAAGGTAGGAGAATTAACCCGGAGAGTAACACGGGAAGGTAGGAGGTTCAACCGGAGAGTAACACGGGAAGTTAGGGTGTTGAACCAGAGAGTAACACGGGAAGGTAGGAGGTTTAACCGGAGAGTAACACGGGAAGGTAGGAGGTTTAACCGGAGAATAACACGGGAAAGTCGGATGTTGAACCGGAGAGTAACACGGGAAGGTAGGACGTTTAAACGGAGAGTAACGCGGGAAGGTAGGAGGTTTAACCGGAGAGTAACACGGGAAGGTAGGAGGATTAACCCGGAGAGTAACATGGGAAGGTAGTAGGTTTAACCGGAGAGTAACACGGGAAGGTAGGGTCTTTAACCCGAGAGTAACATGGGAAGGTAGGAGGATTAACCCGGAGAGTAACACGGGAAGGTAGGAGATTAACCCAGAGAGTACCACGGGAAGGTAGGAGATTAACCCGGAGAGTAACATGGAAGGTAGGAGGATTAACCCGGAGAGTAACACGGGAAGGTTGGAGGTTTAACCGGAGAGTAACATGGGAAGGTAGGAGGTTTACCCGGAGAGTAACACGGGAAGGTAGGAGGTTTACCCGGAGAGTAACACGGGACGGTAGGAGGTTTAACCGGAGAGTAACACGGGAAGGTAGGAGGACTAACCGGAGAGTAACACGGGAAGGTAGGAGGTTTAACCGGAGAGTAACACGGGAAGGTAGGAGGTTTAACCGGAGAGTAACGCGGGAAGGTGGTAGGTTTAACCGGAGAGTAACACGGGAAGGTAGCAGAATTAACCAGAGAGTAACACGGGAAGGTAGGAGGACTAACCGGAGAGTAACACGGGAAGGGAGGAGGTTTAACCGGAGAGTAACGCGGGAAGGGAGGAGGTTTAACCGGAGAGTAACATGGGAAGGTAGGAGGTTTAACCGGAGAGTAACGCGGGAAGGGAGGAGGTTTAACCGGAGAGTAACATGGGAAGGTAGGAGGTTTAACCGGAGAGTAACACGGGAAGGTAGGTGGTTTAACTGGAGAGTAACACGGGAAGGTAGGTGGTTTACCCGGAGAGTAACGCGGGAAGGTAGCAGGATTAACCGGAGAGTAACACGGGAAGGTAGGAGGTTTAACCGGAGAGTAACACGGGACGGTAGGAGGTTTAACCGGAGAGTAACACGGGAAGGTAGGAGGACTAACCGGAGAGTAACACGGGAAGGTAGGAGGTTTAACCGGAGAGTAACACGGGAAGGTAGGAGGTTTAACCGGAGAGTAACGCGGGAAGGTAGGAGGTTTCTTCCTTTCAAAAAAAATTGGGAGTACCCAATTCATTTTTCTAATTATGGAATAATTTAGCGTGGCCAATCCACCTACCCTGCACAACCTTTTGTGTTGTGGGGACGAAAACCACGCAAACACGGGGAGAATGTGTAAACTCCGGAAGGTAGGACTTTACCCGGAGAGTAACAATGGACGGTCGAACGATTAACCGGAGACTAACACAGGAAGGTAGGGTCTTTAACCCGAGAGTAACATGGGAAGGTAGGAGGATTAACCCGGAGAGTAACACGGGAAGGTAGGAGGATTAACCCGGAGAGTAACACGGGAAGGTAGGAGGTTTACCCGGAAATAACACGGGAAGGTAGGTGATTATCCCTGAGAGTAACACGGGAAGGGAGGAGGTTTAACCGGAGAGTAACACGGGAAGGTAGGTGATTATCCCTGAGAGTAACACGGGAAGGTAGGAGGTTTCACCGGAGAGTAACACGGGAAGGTAGGAGGATTAACCGGAGTGTAACACGGTAAGGTAGGAGGATTAACCGGAGTGTAACACGGGAAGGTAGGAGGTTTCACCGGAGAGTAACACGGGAAGGTAGGAGGATTAACCGGAGAGTAACACGGGAAGGTAGGAGGTTTAACCGGAGAGTAACACAAGAAGGTAGGTGGTTTAACCGGAGAGTAACACGGGAACGTAGGAGGTTTAACCGGAGAGTAACACGGGAAGATAGGAGGATTAACCGGAGAGTAACACGGGAAGGTAGGAGGTTTAACCAGAGAGTAACATGGGAAGGTAGATGGTTTACCCGGAGAGTAACACGGGAAGGTAGTAGGTTTAACCAGAGAGTAACACCGTGTGGTAGTCACCACTAGTGTTATATTGTATGCATTATGGCACTGCCCGTATATTACAGGTACGATGGTAAATCCCTGCCTGCTGGCTCCACCCAGTAGGCGGCGTATAAAAATGTGCGCTCTCCTGCGCTCCTGCCATTCTGGTTCCAGCTACAGGAGGCACAACATCGTGTTCAATAAAGCCTCGATCGTTCCACCACTCTCGCCTCGTGGTAATTGATGGTACAAGATTTTAAAAGATAGATTTCCTCATCAAGCCTGATCACCTGCTGCTGAGCCCTCAAGCAGCCAACACCACGTCCATCTTTGACCACTGGCTAACCTGCTTCGAAGGCTACCTCAGAGCAGCCACTGATGAACCCTCGGACTCCCAGAAGCTCCAGGTCCTCTACTTACAGGTGAGCCCTGACATTTTTCCCTTCATCCAGGATGTGCCTACCTACTCTGAAGCGATGACGCTCCTGAAGGGACGTTACGTTAAAATAGTGAATCAAGTGTACGCCAGACAGCTCCTGGCCACGAGATAGCAACGCCCCGGGGAAACTCTGGATGCTTTCTTACGGTCCCTGCAGATCCTCAGTAGGAACTGTGACTGCCAGGCAGTTTTGGCAGTCCTACACACCGAACTTTTAATTAGAGATGCTTATGTCACGGGCATGAAGTCGACATACATCCGCCAGCGACTATTGGAAGGTGGTACGCTCGATCTCGCGGCAGCTAATTCATTAGAAGTGGCCTCCCATAACCTGCAGTCCTACACCCCCAACCACGTGGCACCCTCGTGGGCATTGTGGGCTCCACCAGCTGCCGACTCCAGCTCACCGCAAGCCTGCGTCGCGTGGCAGCCAGCCAACTCTGGGGAGTCCAGGTGACCTGCAACATGTGTGGGAAGAAAGGGCACTTTATTTCCGTTTGCCAGACCCGGTCGGCCGCTGCTGTTTCCAGGCCCGGCACTTCTACACCCCCGACGTGCGACCCAGGGGCGCCGCCATCTTCCCCTCTGCAAGCCACGTGTGGCTCGTGGACGCCGCCATCTTCCCCACTGCAAGCCACGTGCGGCTCGTGGGCGCCGCCATCTTCCCCTCTGCAAGCCACGTGCGGCTCTTGGACGCCGCCATCTTCCCCACTGCAAGCCACGTGCGGCTCGTGGGCGCCGCCATCTTCTCCACTGCAAGCCACACGCGGCCCATGGGCGCCGCCATCTTCGGCGCCATTTTGAACTGCGCCTCAGGACCTCTGCTCATCTGACCGTTCGCCGCCTACTGCTACCTCCGCCACCGCTGATCAGCCCGGGACCTCCCAGCACCTTCGGCATCTCACCTCCATCACCGTGGGTCAGTCTCGGCCTCGCGACCGCTCCGACGACGGTGAAGATCAACGGGCACGAGACGACCTGCCTCTTTGACTCCGGGAGCAAAGAGAGTTTCACCCACCCCACTACGGTGAGGCACTGCTCCCTCCCGGTACACCCCGTCACTCAGAAAATCTCCCTGGCCTCCGGATCCCATTCTGTTGAAATTTGGGGGTACTGTATTGCGACCCTCACCGTCCAGGGCTCACGACCTTCAAGGTCGATCCACCTTCCCTGTTTGCGAACCTCACCCCGGACTGCAAAACTGTCGCCACTAGGAGCAGATGATACAGTGCCCAGGACAGGACATTCATCAGGTTGGAGGTCCAACGGCTTCTGCGGGAGGGGATCATTGAGGCCAGTAACAGCCCCTGGGGAGCTCAAGTAGTGATAGTGAAGACTGGGGAGAAGCACAGGATGGTCATTGACTGCAGTCAGACCATCAGTCGGTACACGCACCTCGACGCATACCCCCTCCCATGCATATCTGACATGGTCAATCAGATAGCGCAGTATCGGTTCTTTTCCACAGTAGACTTGAAGTCCACCTACCACCAGCTCCCCATCCGCCCGGAGGACCGCCAATCCACTGTGTTCGAAGCAGATGGCCTCCTCTATCACTTCCTTAGGGTTCCCTTCGGCGTCACCAAAGGGGTCACGGTCTTCCAGCGAGAGATGAACCAAATGGTTGACCAGTACAGGCTGGGGGCCACCTTCCCGTACCTAGATAATGTCACCATCTGCCTGGGGTTTTTCTCATATTACGCCCAGTGGGTCCCTAATTATGTGGACAAGGCCCGCCCACTCATCATGTCCACGGTTTTTCCCCTGACGGCTGAGGCCCGCCAGGCCTTCAACCACATCAAGGCGGACGATTCCCTCCCCTTCCAAGTAGAGAGCGGTGCATCGGACGTGGCTCTGGCTGCCACCCTCAACCAGGCAGGCAGGCCCGTGGCTTTCTTTTCCCGCACCCTCCATGCCTCCGAAATTCGGCACTCCTCTGTTGAGAAGGAGGCCCAAACTTTTGTGGAAGCTGTGCGGTGTTGGAGGCATTACCTGGCCGGCAGGTGATTCACTCTCTTCACTGACCAACGGTCGGTTGCCTTCATGTTCAATAATACACAGCAGGGCAAGATCAAAAATGACAAGATCTTGAGGTGGAGGATCGAGCTCTCCACCTATAATTATGAGATCTTGTATCGCCTGGGGAAGCTCAACGAGCCCTCTGATGCCCCATCCCGTGGTGCATGTGCCAGCGCACAAGTGGACCGACTCCGGGCTCTCTACTATGACCTCTGCTACCCGGAGGTCACTCGGTTCTTCCATTTTGTCAAGGCCCGCAACCTGCCCTACTCCATTGAGGAGGTCAGGACCGGCTCCAGAGACTCCAGAGACTCCAGACCCTGCACGACAACCTCTGTCACCCAGGAGTCACCCGTTTTTACCATTTCATCAGTGCCCGCAACCTGCCCTACTCCATCGAGGAAGTCAGGGCTATCACCAGAGACTGCCAGGTCTGTGCAGAGTGCAAGCCGCACTTCTACCGGCCAGATAGAGCGCAGATGGTGAAGGCCTCCCGCCCCTTTGAATGCCTCAGCCTGGACTTCAAAGGGCTCCTCCCCTCCACCGACCGCAACGTGTACTTCCTCAACATAATTGATGAGTACTCCCGGTTCGCTTTCGCCACCCGTGCCCCGACATAACTTCTGCCACAGTAATCAAATCCCTGCACAGCATCTTCACTCTGTTCGGTTTCCCCGCCTACATCCACAGCGATCGGGGATCCTCGTTCATGAGCAATGAGCTGCGTCAGTTCCTGCTCAGCAAGGGCATCGAGCAGGACAACCAGGTACAACCCCGGGGAAACGGGCAGGTGGAGAGGGAGAACGGGACGGTCTGGAAGGCCGTCCTGCTGGCCCTGCGGTCTAAAAATTTCCCGGTCTCCCGCTGGCAGGAGGTCCTCCCCGACACGCTCCACTCCATCCGGTCGCTCCTCTACACTGCCACTAATGAGACACCTCACGTACGTGTGTTTGCCTTCCCCAGGAAGTCCACCTCTGGGGTCTCGCTCTGAACATGGCTGACAGTTCCTGGGCCCGTCCTCCTCCGGAAACATTGGCGGAGCCATAAATCGGACCCCTTGGTCGAGAAAGCCCACCTCCAACGTGCAAACCCGCAGTACGCCTACGTGGCACACCCCGACGGGCGACAAGACACAGTCTCCCTCCGGGACCTGGCACCCGCTGGATCCCCACCCATGTCCCCCGTCCCCCCCCCACCCCACCCCCCGGTTGCCGCATTCACCCCTGCGCCACTCAACCTCCCTCCAGCGAACCTCACCGCAGCCCCCACCCCAGCAGGATCCGTCCTCCTACTGGATTCACTCAGGGGTGCCGAAGATGAGGACAACACACTCCCGGAGTCACAGGGGACCATGTCGCCGCCCACATCACCACCAGGACTGAGGCAATCGCAGCGGAGGGTCAAGGCCCCCGACAGACCTCATTTGTAATGTTTTCGCCACCCCGTCGGTCTTTTCTTTAACAGGGGGTGAATGCGGTAGTCACCACTAGTGGTATATTGTATGCATTATGGCACTGCCCGTATATTACAGGTACTACGGTAAATCCCTGCCTGCTGGCTCTGCCCAGCAGGCGGCGTATAAAAGTGTGTGCTCTCCTGCGCTACAGCTATTCTGGTTCCAGCTACAGGAGGCACAACATCTTGTTCAATAAAGCCTCGATTGTTCCACCACTCTCACCTCGTGGTAATTGACGGTACATCGCATGGGAAGGTTGGAGGTTTAATGGGAGAGTAGCACAGGAAGGTCGGAGGTTTTCCCTTTCTCGTTCACTGATTCAGTGACTGAGTGTTCCGACTGGCGAAACGAATTGGAAAGTGACATCTCAGGAGGCCTGTGATTTGATTGGTTAAAGGGAAGCCGTGCTAGATTTGAAAATGCGCTTTAAATTACTGGGTATAACTTACTTTCAAACTGAGAAATACAATTAAAAAAACAGTTTAAAAAAAAAATCTTAAAAGTTTAAAACCAAATGAAAAACTAATTAAATAAAAGAGAGATGGAAGTTCAGGTGATGGGTGTTCATGCACGATATGGGAGCTGGTGGACCGTATTGTGGTTCCCAGTGACCCCGTCTGTAGTAAGTGATGGTTGCTCGAGGAACTCCGGCTCAGAGTTGATGAGCTGGAGTCTGAGCTTCGGAAGCTACAACACATCAGGGAGGGGGAGAGTTACCTGGACACTGTATTCCAGGAGGCAGTCACACCCCTTAGATTAAATACCTTGAATTTAATCAGTGGTCAGGGGCAGGAGGGTGTGGCTGCATGTGAAGCAGGTAGAGGGATCCAGGAGGTACGGTTGCAGGAACCTCAGTCCTTGTCCCTGTCCAACAGTTTTTAAATTCTTGCTTCCTGCATGTTTGGGAACAGGGACTACAGGTAGGTTGAGCAAACTGACCACAGCACCGTGGAACAGGGAGTCATTCAAGTGGAGGGAGAGAAAATGAATGTTGTCGTAATTGGAGACAGTATAGGTAGGGGCATTGACACTGTTCCCTGTGAGCAGGATCGAGAATCCCGAAGGTTGTGTTGCCTGCCTGGTGCTCGGATTTGGGATATCTCATCTGGGCTTCAGAGGAACATGGAGTGGGAGGATAAAGATCCTGTTGTCATGGTCCACATATGTACTAACGACGTAGGTAGAACAAGGACAGAGGTTCTGCTAAGGGAGTATGAACAGCTAGTAGCTAAATTAAAAAGCAGGATCAAAAAGGTAATAATCTCTGGATTATTACCTGAGCCACAAGCTAATTGGCACAGGGTCAATAAGATTGAGGAGCTAAACATGTGGCTCAAAGATTGGTTTGGGAGAAATGGATTTGAATTCATGGGACATTGGCACCAGTACTGGGGAAGAAGAGACCTGTTCCTATGGGACAGTCTTCATCTAGGGTGGCACAGTAGCAGTGGTTAGCTGCTGCCGCACAGCTTCAGGGGCCCGGGTTCAACTGCAGCCTCAGGTGACAGTCTCTGTGGGGTTTGCACTTTATCCCCGTGTCTGCGTGGGTTTCCTCTGGGTGCTCCGGTTTCCTCTCACAGCCACGCATCTGTGATGTCCACAACACTATAACTGCCAATTTTATCGTACACAACAAGCTCATTTACCCTGTTCAAAGATGCAGTTCAGGTGGATTGGTCATGCTAAATTGCCCTTAGTGTTCAAAAAGGTTAGGTGGGGTAATTAGGTTATGGGGATAGGGTGGAGGCATGGACTTAGGTAGGGTGCGCTTTCCAAGGGCTGGAGCAGACTCGATGGGCTGAATGGCCTCCTTCTGCACTGTCAATTCTGTGATCTGAATCACGCTGGGAGCAGAGTTCTGGCAAATTGCATAGCTAGGCCTGTGGATGGACATTTAAACTAAATAATGGGGGGGAGGGTTCAGTTGTATGGAGAATTAGAAAATCAAAGTTAAGGGAGAAGGTAGAAGTGCAGGTTAATGACAAGGACTTTAAACTAGTTAAAGCAGCCAAGGGCTCAGGAGAGGTTAGTAAAGTTTCCAGACCACGTAACAGAACAGAGAGTATCGAAGGTGGCAAGAATATAACTTCAGGCAGAGCAAAAACAGGGACAAATATGAGAAGGGAGGTGGTCAATGCAGGACTGAGGGTGTTGTACCTAAATGTGCGCAGTACACAGAACAGGGTAAATGAGTTGTGCACGTTAAAATTGGCCGGTACGACGGTGTGGGCATCACAGAGACATGGCTGCCAGGGGATCAGGGCTGGGATCTAAATATCCAAGGATATGTGTCCTATCGAAAGGACAGGCAGATGGGCAGTGGGGGCGGGGTTGCATTGTTAGTAAGGAATTAAATTAAATCGATAGCAAGGAGTGATATAGAATCAGAAGGCATAGAATCTCTGTGGGTTGAGGAATCGCAAAGGAAAAAAGACTCTGATGGGAGTTATGTACAGGCCCCCTAGCAGTAGACAGGATGTGGGGCAGAAAATAAATCATGATATAGAAAAGGTATATAAAAAAGGCCAGATTACAATAATCATGGGGGACTTTAATATGCAGATGGACTGGGAAAATCAGGTTGGTAGTGGGTCTCAAGAAAAGGAATTTGTGGAATGTCAAAGAGATGTTTTTTTGGAGCAGCTTGTGACACAGCCTACCAGGGAACAGACAGTTCTAGATTTGGTGATGTGTAATGAGGCAGACTTGATTGGGAAACTTAAGGGGAAGGAATCCTTAGGGGGCAGTGACCACAATATGATAGAATTCACCGTGTGGTTTGAGAGGGAGGAGCTGCAATCAGATGTAATGGTACTCCAATTAAATAAGGGTAACTACAAAGACATGAGGGAGGAGCTGGCCAGAGTTGATTGGAGAAGGAGCCTAGCAGGGAAGACAGTGGAACAGCAATGGCAGGCTTGTTTGGGGGTTATTCGGGCGGTACAGCAGAAAATCATCCCAAGGAGGAAGAAACACGCTAAATAGAGGACGAGGCATCCACAGCTGACAAAGGAAGTCAAGGACAGCATAAAAACAAAAGAAATAGCATGCAAGGTGTTGAGAATTAGTGAAAAGCCAGAGGATTGGGTAGCCTTCGAAAGTGAGCAGAGGACAACTAAAATGCAATAAGGGGGAGATGAAATATGAGTGCAAGCTAGCTAGTAATATAAAAGATAGAAAGTGTTTCTTTCAATATATAAAAGGTAAGAGAGAGGCAAATATAGACAATGGACCACTGGAAAATGTGGTTGGATAGTTAGTAATAGGAAACAAAGAAATTGCAGAGAAACTGAATAGTTAGTTTGCATCTGTCTTCACGGTGGAAGACACTAGTGGGATACCAGAACTTCAGGAGAATCAGGGGGCAGCGATGACTGTAGTGACCATCACTAAGGAGAAAGTCCTGTGGAAACTGAAAGGTCTGAGAAGGTGGATAAGTCACCTGGACCAGATGGACTACACCCCAGGGTTCTAAAGGAGATAGCTGAGGAGATTGTGCAGGCATTGGTGATGATCTTTCAGGACTCACTCGAGGTAGGGAGGATCCCAGAGGACTGGAAATGGTAAATGTAACACCCTCTTTAAGAAGGGAGGGAGGCAGAAGTCAGAAAATTATAGGCTGGTTAGTCTTACCTTGGCCCTTGGTAAGATGTTAGAGTCTATTATTAAAGATGAGATTGCGAGGAACTTGGAAGGGCATGATGAAATAGGACTGAGTCAGTACGGCTTTGTCAACGGGAGGTCATGTCTGAAAAATCTGTTAGAATTCTTTGAGGAGGTAATAAGGAAGTTAGGTAAAGGAGAACCAGTGGATGTGATCTATTTAGATTTCCAGAAGGTCTTTGACAAGATGCCATATAGGAGGCTGTTAAATACGTTAAGAGCCCATCGTGTTAAGGGTTAGATTCTGGCACGGTTAGAGGATTAGTTGGCAGAAGGCAGAGAGTGGGGATAAAGGGACCTTTTTCAGGATGACAGCCGGGGACTAGTGGTGTGCCTCAGGGGTCTGTGCTGGGACCACAACTTTTCACAATATACATTAATGATCTGGAAGAAGGAACTGAAGGCATAGTTGCTACGTTTGCAGATTATATAAAGGTATTCAGACGGACAGGTAGTATTGAGGAAGAAAGGGGCTGCAGACAAGCTTGGACTAGGAGAATGGGCAAAGTAACAGATGGAATTTAATGTGGAAAAGTGTGAGGTTATGCACTTTGAAATGAGGAATGGAGGCATAGACTATTTTCTAAATGGGAAAAGGCAAAGAAAATCAGAAGCACAAAGTGACTTAGGAATCCTAGTTCAAGATTCTCTTAAGGTTAACGTGCAGGCTCAGTTGGCAGTTAGGAAGGGAAATATAATGTTAAAATTCATGTCAAGAGCGTTGGAATACAAGAGCACAGATGTACTTCTGAGGTTGTATAAGGCTCTGGTCAGACCCTATTTGGAATATTGTGAGCAGTTTTGGGCCCCGTATCTAAGGAAGGATGTGCTGCCCTTGGAAAGCGTCCAGAGGAGGTTCACAAGAGTGATCCCTGGAATGAAGAGATTGTCATATGAGGAGCGGTTGAGGACTCTGGGTCTGTACTCATTGGAGTTTTGAAGAATGAGGGGGATCTTATTGAAAGTTACAGGATACTGAGAGGCCTGGATAGAATGGAAGTGGAGAGGATGTTTCCACTAGTCGGAAAAACTAGAACCGAGTCCACAGCCTCAGACTGAATCCTTTAAAACTGAGATGAAGAAGAATTTCTTCAGCCAGAATGTGGTCAATCTATGGAACCCTTTGTCACAGAAGGCTGTGGAGCCCAAATCACTAGTGTTTTTAAGACAGAGATAGATTGATAAGGGAATCAGGGGTTATCAGGAGAAGGTAGGCGAATGGTGATGAGAAGAATATCAGTCATGATTGAATGGTGAAGCAGACTCGATGGGTCGAAGACCCAGAGACCTCAACCACTCCTCATATGGGGCAATTCATTGACCCGCAACCAATCAATCAAACTGTGTCCCAGCCCATTTCTTTCTCTGGTGCCGATAAGTCTGAAACTCCTGTTCAAACTAGCAGAAATCAGCAGAGTGTTCTCTCCTGTAACTTCTGAATTCCTCATTGTCTCTGCTGCTTGACTTAAACATACATTTCCATTAATCACCCGTGGACAAAAAATGATAGGGGCAAAATAAAAGAAAGGGGGAGTAAGGGAATAAACAGGAAGGACCTTTACAATATACAATCACCGCCCACTTCCGCAAGACATCCCAGTGTCAATTTGTTAGGTGCAGGGACCCAGCATTACCAGATACTGCTGTAATTTCTGTTTTCATTAATCCCCGGCCATAGTGATTCACCTCACCGGCCAGCCCTGTCCACAAGGACAATGAAGACTGATAAGTCTGAAGATAATACTGGAACTCAGGGGACACTACCTGAAATTTGAAAAAGTGGGGATGGGGGAGGCAATGTTGACAGTTAAAACTTTTAACATGGGGGGGGGGGGGGGGGGGGGGGAGTGAAAAACACGTCCAAAGATGTGCAGTTTAGGTGGATAGGACATGCTGAATTGCCCCTTAATGTCCAGGTATGTATAGATTCCAGGGATAGGGCGGGGGGAGAGGGGGCGATTGCCTGAGAGGGTGTTTTTTTCAGAGGGTCGGTACAGACTCAATGGGCTGAATGGCCTCCTTCTGCACTGTAGGAATTCTAATTCCTACATAAATTGGTGAATAAATCCAGTCGGAAATGCAGTAGAATTGTTACTACCCGGTAAGTAGTTAGAATGTGTAACTTATAATCAACAGGCAGTAAAGGTCAAGCAAGAAACACAGGTGAGGGAGTAAGGAATAGAAGAATAAAAGCAAATTACTGTGGATGCTGGAATCTGAGGGTTCCATATGTTGTGATTAGATGCAGCAAGGTGGGAAGAGATTCATGTGGAATCTACACACAGATATGCACCAGTTTGGTCCAAAACTTCTGGGTGATAAATTATTGCATCTCGGCAGAGGGTGGAGCCTTGTGGAACAGACTGGATAGACAGGCAGTGGGGGCAGAAAGTATGGGGAATATTTAAGGGAGATTTGGCCATGTGTTTGAAGGAGTGAGCAATAACTTGCACGAGGAATTTTGAGACCTGCTAGATGGACTGCGGAATCCTTCCCAGCCTCAGAATTTCTTATGTTCCTCTCCCCTTATTTCTTAAGCAAATTATCACCTTAGCCAATTTCCAATATTTGATTCTGTTTGCTTGCTCGTGTCAATTTAAAGACAGATTTATTAAGTCGCATGTTTTGGGCCCTTCACCGTTAGATCATGGTTAGATTTTCTGACTGGGGGAAAAAAAACAAACTTGGAAGTGTGGAAATGTAGGAATGAAGGGCTCAGAGCAATGAAATGAGCCGGTAGCAGCAGGGATGTGGACTTTTCTCACATCCTCAGCACAGTTAGTGAACGGAGTGGTGATGCGGCCGGCCGGGGCTGTCCATGGTCAGAGAGTTGGCAGTGGGACTGCGCGGATTCACACAACTTTGGCAGAGCTTTCCCTGCTCTGCTGAGTATGGGCGAGGGGCGTTGCTGCTCAGACACGGCTGCTGCAGTCATACCGAAAAGACAGTGCACGACGGGCTATGAGCCAACAACTTCGAAAATGCAGAAAAGCCAGATCGAGCATCTCTATAAAATCTTAGTCATCGGCGACCTGGGGGTGGGAAAGACCAGTATTATCAAACGTTACGTGCACCAAAACTTTTCCCAGCATTACCGAGCGACGATTGGCGTGGATTTCGCTCTTAAAGTTCTCAACTGGGACTCGGAGACTGTGGTTCGACTGCAGTTATGGGATATAGCGGGTAAGATTGTGTTCGTCTCCCCCAAACCCGCTGCTATCTCCAGTAAAGAAAGTAGAAGAGAGTAACAGTGTGTTGAGGAGCAGCGTATTGCACTGTGCATGCCTGCATAATACTTCTGCAGCTGGAAAAACATCTATCCTGAATTGGAAGATGTGCAGATAGAGTTAGCATCGACCAGTTCTATATTAGTGCTGTCGCTTGATCGACGTTTACCCATTTACAGCAGCAATCTCGCCTGTGTGTTGTGACTTGCTAAACTAACAGTAATTACATTTGCTCAAAAGTCAAACCTCAAACGTCGGAGAGATGGTCAGAGTTACAGTCATATTTCCAGGGAAGAGAAAAATTAGATGAGCCCCCCCCCCCCGATCTACAGCATGTATTGTGGACAATAATAGGTGCACACACTCAATAATTTAATTGTGGATTTTAAATAAGGATGGTAAAGTATGATCAGACAATTTGAACACCCCACTGAAATTATTGGCAGGTATTCTGCATCCCTGAGCTTAAAGGAGGTGTAAGTGAAGTGAACATTTACATTTGACGATCTATACTTTTTTTGTAGTGTGTGAAAGATATTTGAGTTTCCCCGACATGATGAAATGACGTTTACAAGGCCTGTTCAGTCCCATGTTCTATTGTGTGAAGAAAGCTCACTCGACACTATCATGTTCAGAGTTTGTTGGTTGTGTAAAGCTGCAGTTTGCAGTTAGCCTGCCGGCAAGGAATGATGTGCACAAAGTCATGTGTTGTTGCATCTTATGATCCAAATCTGGAGTCCCACTTTCCAAGTTACTTTGTTTGAATTATCTACGGATCTAATTACAGATAAATTAATTTGGAGCAATGTGACTCCTTTGCTGTAAACATCCAGGAAAATGTCATTCGACAATTCCAGAATCTGAGGGCGTGGTTTAAAGTTGCGGAGGGGGTGGTTTCACCTCACTGTGTTCGGTTGATGAATTGTTTGAATGCTTTCCTTCCTGAGAAGCAGCAGAGCTGTAACCATACCGGCACCAGGGACTTGGTTTTGCCAGCCTCTCGAGCATCGTACTTGAAAAGATCATGTTGGAGGCAATGTACACCATATCTGCTCATGTGTTTCTCAAATATTTCTGAGATGTTGTAATCAAACATTAGGCTCCTTCAGAATACTGACAGGATGGGGAGGGGGGGAGGGGGGGGGGGGGCTAAAACCAATTCAGGCCTCCTGTTTGAATTTGCTCAGAAACTGAATTTGCTCAGAAACTAAGTGAAGCAGGAACTGGACATAATAATAACAATCGCTTATTGTCACAAGTAGGCTTCAATGAAGTTACTGTGAACAGCCCCTCATCGCCACATTCCGGCGCCAGTTCAGGGAGGCCGGTACGGGAATTGTTCTGCATTACCAGCCAGCTGTTTAGCCCACTGTGCTAAACCAGCCCCTCTGCTCAGTTGTTCCACTTCCACCTGCAGTTTAGCCGATAGTCTTTCAAGGTACTTTGGAGCCGGCAAACATGAAGATACGTTATTTCTTTTTAACTCATCGTAATTCAGAGACTGAAGGATCAGAAGTTCCTGAGTTCCACAGCAAAACAATCCGCTACTCTCACCATCTCATATCCCCCCTCCCATTCACCTCCCTCTCACCTAAGACCTTTTAAAAAATTTGTTCATGGGAATGTGGGCGTCGCAGGCTGTGCCAGCATTAATTGCTCATCCTTAATTGCCCTTGAGGGGGCAGTTAAGAGTCAGCCACGTTGCTGTGGGTCTGGAGTCACATGTAGGCAAGACCAGATAAGGACGGCAGATTTCCTTCACTAAAGGACATTAGTGAACCAATTGGCAATGGTTTCGTGGTCATCTTTAGACTTTTGATTCTGGATTTTTATTGAATTCAAATTTCTAATAATAATCTTTATTGTCACAAGTAGGCTTACATTAACACTGCAATAAAGCTACTGTGGAAAAACCCCTCAGCGCAACATTCCGGCGCCTGTTCGGGTATATGGAGGGAGAATTAAGAATGTCCAATTCACCTAACAGCACGTCTTTTGGGATTTGTAGGAGGAAACCAGAGCACCCAGAGGAAACCCACGCAGACACGGGAGAATGTGCAGACTCCGCACAGACAGTGACCCAAACCGTGCTAACCACTGTGCTACCGTGCCACCCATTGACCATGCAGGATGACAGGCGCCGGGCACCACTGCTGGGCATGGTTGGGCTGTGCAGAGATGCCAGGGAGCTGTGCTTGGTGCAGTGTCTTCAGGGGGCCTCTGGGGGTAGCAGATGGGATCAGTGCCAGGAGGCCAATGCCAACTCACTCGTGTGGCCGGGTGGAGGTTTTTCTGTTTCGTGCGGCACTGGGCGGAGGTCCTTGTTGTCACACTCCCTGTGCTGACAGTTGCTACTACAGTACTACCTCCCTGGCGGCTCTGGCTGCCCTGAGGCTGACCCTCCAAGCCCCTTGGGGGAACAGGGTATCCATTTGGACTCAACCACGTCCATCAGTCTGGCCAGGTTGGCATCCCCGAATTGGGGAGTAGGTCTGCGCGGTGGCATGGCTACGTGTCGTCTGGGGTTTGCTCTTCAGGATCGGTTTAAGCGCTGTTCTCCCTCGTTAGTGAGGAGCTGCCAGGCACGGTCCTGGAGAACCGCTGATGGGACAGTCATTTGCGACGTAAAGCCCGTGGGGCATCACTAAGCACCCTAATTAATGTTAGATACTGGTGATGGCCTTGCTGTGTCGGTTTACGGGAAACACCCAACATTTCCTGGTGGCTACCACACTTAGAAACATTTCTGTTAGATTGTGCCCATGATGATATTTTGGCACCCATCCAACTGACATTTTGGGGATAGCTGGGTGGTGGGCAAGAAGGTGATGAGCTGGACACACCTCGTATTTTAGGTGCCTCCCTGCCAAAAACATGTAGAGCACGAGAACGCGAAAGCTAGCCAATGAAAATCTACCCCATTATTAATCTCATGTGGTGGAACTATGAAATTAGCATTCAATTTACTGGTTACAATCCCAGCTCTGAGCAGAACAGTGAAGGTTTTGAGCCCTAATTCAGACAGCCGAATAAGTGAAGACTGGAATATGGTCACTAAAAACTCATTGGTATCCAGTGGCGTACTCAGATCCCACCAGAGTGACAAGTGGCTCAGTGATAGTGTTCCCACCTCTTATTCAGAAAGCCTGGTTTTAGCCCAATTATAAATAGCCCCAAAGAGTAGAGACTGATTATGAATTACTGGATTGACATCGAGTCGGAGTACAGGCAATCCTCGTCTTTCTGACATTCAAGTTTTGACAAACGGCACTTACAACATTTATAAATTGATACCCTATTTTGACTTTATAACATCAGTTTTGAGTTTGCGATGCCACGCCAGCATATTCATACGTACACATTGACGTTTTGAGCCGCCCATCTGTATGACTGAACAGGTAGAACCATTTTTATTAGGATGAAAGCAAGATTTTTATTCTGTTTACATTTTTTGGCACAACCGTCATGATCTTAATATATTTAAACACTTCTGATGTATTTAACATACATTCAGACTCACCAACATTCAAGGTTAAACAGGCAACTGACAAGTGATTGAATGGCTTCATTATATCCCCCACACTAACCAAGGAACCTGTGCTAAGATGTGTATCAACATCAGCAATCGCCTCAGTGACCTGACAGTGCAGAAGGAGACCATTCGGTCCATCGGGCATTGATAAGCAAAATCTTGCAGCTGCAGGAAATATTAAAGAAAAACAGGAAATTCTGGAAACACCCAGCAGATTTGACAGCACCTGTGGAGAGTAGAAGAAAGGCTAATGTCCGGATGAAAGCCCCTGAAATTGTGGACTGGATTTTCATCTCCGAGATGGGGCACACCCACCTTTGGAAAAAGTGCCCTAAATGGTGAGATCTTTTGCCTCGGGGCGTGGGTGTGAGATAGAGTCAGGTATGCTCTGCCCAGAAGCAAATTGGAGATGGCCACAGGGGCTGTGGAGTGCCAAGGCACGCATGTTGAAAGGCCCCGCTCAGTTCTCTGAGACTTCATCCCAATTATGTTAAACATTAAGTCCTCTAGCCCTCACCCCTTGAGCCCTCTCTCACTCCCCAGGCCCATCAATGCCAACCCATGTCTCTACCCACCCATTATGGTCCCTTATAATATTCATGCCAACCCATGCCTCTCACTCATCCCCGTGACTTATAACCCTTATGCCAACATACTGCCAATGTGTGACTAAATAGTCATCGGGGCTGGTTTAGCACACGGCTAAATCGCTGGCTTTGAAAGCAGACCAAGGCAGGCCAGCAGCACGGTTCAATTCTCGTACCAGCCTTCACGAACAGGCGCCGGAATGTGGCGACTAGGGGCTTTTCACCGTAACTTTATTTGAAGCCTACTTGTGACAATAAGCGATTTTCATTTCATTTTTTATTTTCATCCACATTGCCTTTTGTAGCCCCATGTCAATTTAGTGCCAATTCATGACCAAAGATTCATCGACATTGCCTTTAGTAATCCCTATGCAAACTAAGTGCCAACTCATTACCACCCCACTCACCGCCCTCTGCCCTTACAGACTTCATTCCAACTCATCCATCATCCACTGTGGGCCGATCTCAGGAGCCATACTGAGATAAAATAATGTTCAAAATATCTACCACAGACTTAATCTTGCAAAAAACCCCACTAATCTCATTCCCAAATGCCCATTCAATACATTAAAGTCTCTTCAAGTACTTAATCCAATTGTAAAAATAAACATTTGCATTTGTAATCACACATCAAAAACAGCTAATGCATTAATAGCCTCTTGGAGCTGTTAATTAAACTGTAAATATACAGCTCCCCACACTTCCTCACTCCTCCCCAGCCAAAGTCTTCAGCACTGTGATAATGACAGGTTATGGAAGTGGTCAAGTTGTAATAATGCTATCATGATAGCCCTTAGAGTTATGGCAACAAACATCTATTGAAAATCTGCAGCAAAAATGTCGGCCTTGGCCCTGTTCAGGCTTCAGCCTGCCCATCCTGCCGATCCATGTCCTTCCTCCAGAACCGGTCAGTGAAATTCAGGAGAAATTGCTCTTCACTTTCAAATTTATTCTGACTATTTCACAGTTCTTATGCAGGCTTTTCCATTTGCTTCAGCTACTTAGTTCCAGATCTGTGCTATTAGAATGGGAGAATGCAAATTACCTTTTCCAATCTTTTTCTCCATCTTACCTGATAGTGTTGATGCTTTACGATTTTATTGTTAAATAATATGTTGCAATTTGCATAGTATACTTCTGCAAGGACATTGAATTGCTTCTTGCTAATTATGTTATTTTTACCTGACTGAATTTCACTTGGGAATTAATGCTTCTCAGACCTTGTTCTCAAAACATGCACTGCAGCATTCATGGGCGATATAATCTGAGAGTAGAATGTTACACTTTCCACTGGCAGGTATGCAGGTAGAAGTGGCCCAAATATCTCTCTGATGGGCTTCCCACTGGGCTCCTGCCTGCTCCGAACTCTGCAGTTTTATGCTGGGATGGGTGAGGCGGAGGCCGACCTGCCGTCCCTTGCCCCAGTCGAGGCCTTTAAGTGCCAATTCTTGATCACTTAAGGCAACTCTCTGAGGTAAACCTTCCTCCTGAGTGAGGAATGGAAACCTCACCTACAGCCAATCAACATTTGTTGAGCATTGAATGGCTGCCGTTCTGGCAGTATAGGCAGTGACGTGTTCTCTGCCGACTCCTCAGATGGAAGGAAGGGAAACCATGCCATCCTAAACATCCTGGCCATAGAATCATACAGCATGGAAAAAGGCTAAAATATAGATCCATACGTGGAGTATATTCTAACTGAATCAATGTGCTGCATTACTGAGAGGGATACTGTAGTTGCAATTGCCATTGTCCCTTGGTCAATAGCAGACAACCATCCTTCTAGCTCTTGTCCTGTGTGGGCATGGGGTTATGTGCTATCTCAGCACAATCCATACTTTGGTAACTCCATCGATAGGAATACATACACATTCAGGTGAGTATCTCATTCACAAAAGTATTCCAGCGCACTGGACCTCTCCCCAGGACTGCTTTATCTTCCATACCCAGCTTTTCTGATACCTTCACCTGTGCTTCACCATCTAGCCATTCTTCCACATTACAGAAGGCAATATGGGTATTCCCCAATTGGAAACCCTGGCTCAACCAAAAGGTTCACTTCCTGCTGAAGGTCCAGACGGAGTGATTCAAGTCTGATGACCCTGACCTATATCAGAAATCCAGGTACGACGTACGGAAAGCCATCATAGAACATAGAACAGTACAGCACAGAACAGGCCCTTCGGCCCTCAATGTCGTGCCGAGCCATGATCACCCTACTCAAACCCACGTATCCACCCTATACCCGTAACTCAACAGCCCCCCCCTTAACCTTACTTTTATTAGGACACTACGGGCAATTTAGCATGGCCAATCCACCTAACCCGCACATCTTTGGACTGTGGGAGGAAACCGGAGCACCCGGAGGAAACCCACGCACACAGTGGGAGGACGTGCAGACTCCACATAGACAGTGACCCAGCCGGGAATTGAACCTGGGACCCTGGAGCTGTGAAGCATTTACGCTAACCACCATGCTACCCCTGCTGCCCCAAGGGACATCAGGGATGCAAAAAGACAATACCGCACCAAACTGGAGTCCCAGGCCAACGACTCTAACCCACGACGACTATGGCAGGGCCTACACAAGATCAAAGGCTATAAAGCAAGGCCAGGTGGAATAAATGGGGCTGGAGCTTCCCTCCCCGGTGATCTGAACAAGTTCTATGACCACTTTAAACAGTCAGCCAATAATCAGTGCCACCCGCCCCAACAGCCATTCCCATTCCCACTATCACAGCCTCAGAGGTAAGAGCTGCCTTCTTGAAAGTGAATCCGCGGAAAGCGACGGGCCCCAACGGAGTCCCTAGGCGAGCACTCAGAGCGTGCGCAGACCAGCTGGCGAGTGTATTCGCAGACATCTTCAACACCTCACTCCTCCACCTCCTTCAAGTTGACCACCATAATACCAATACCAAAGAAATATCTCCGAAGTGGAGGTTGTCTACCTCAATGACTACCGACTGGTGGCCCTGACGTCTGTTATCATGAAATGCTTTGAGCGGCTAGTCATGAGACGGATCACTGCCAGCCTCCAGATGGTCTCGATCCACTGCAGTTTGCCTATCACTGCAACCGGTCCACAGCAGATGCTATCTCCCTGGTTCTACAATCAACACTCGAACATCTCGACAACAAGGAATACTATGTAAGACTGTTGTTAACAGACTACAGCTCCGCCTTCAACACCATTATCCCGACAAGACTAATAACCAAACTCTGCAATTTTGAACTGACCCCTTCCTGTGCAGCTGGATCCTTGACTTCCTCACCAACAGACCGCAATCTGCCAGGTTAGGCAACAGCACCTCCTCCACAATAGTCCTCAACACCGGGGCCTCGCAAGGATGTGTGCTCAGTCCTCTACTGTACTCCCTATACACAAATGGCTGTGTGCCAAGATTTAACTCCAAATCACTCGATAAGTTTGCCAATGAGACGACTGTGGTGGGCCGTATTTCAAACAACGACGAATCAGACTACAGGAAGGAGATAAATCACTTGGTTGCATGGTATACCAAAAACAACTTCTCTCTAAATGTCGGAAAGACCAAGGAACTGGTCATTGACTTCCGGAAGCACAGCACGACACACACTCCCATCTGCATCAGTAACTTCAATTGAAGCCTACTTGTGACAATAAGCGATTTTCATTTCAGTTCATTTCATTTCATGGTCGATAGCTTTAAGTTCCTGGAGGTCCCCATCACCAACAGTCTGTCCTGGTCCACTCGCGTTGATGCAACAGTCAAGAAAGCCCAACAACGTCTCTACTTCCTAAGGAAGCTAAAGAAATTTGGCATGTCTGAATCGACTCTCACAAATGTCTACAGATGTGCCATAGAGAGCATCCTATCCGGCTGCATCACAGCCTGGTATGGCAACTGCTCGGTTCAAGATCGCAAGAAACTGCAAAGTGTGGTGAACTCAGCCCGACGTATCACACAAGCTTGCCACCCCACATTGATTCTGTATACACCTCCCGCTGCCTCAGGAAGGCAGACAGCATTATCAGGAATCCCTCACACCCAGGCATTGCCTTCTTCCAGACCCTTCCATCAGGCAGAAGGTACAGAAGTCTGAAGACCCGCACATCCAGACATAGGAACAGCTTCTTCCCCACAGCTACAAGACTCCTCAACGACTCTCTCTCGGACTGATCTGCTCCCTGTAAGAACACTATTCACGACGTCCTATGCTGCTCTTGCTCATGTATTTGCTTTGTTTGGTCCCTTGTTCCGTACTGTAACCAATCACTGTTTGTCAATGTACCATTTGTCAATGTTCTCTGTTGATTATTCTTTTGTCTACTATGTACGTACTGTGTACATGCCCTCGGCCACAGAAAAATACTTTTCACTGTACTTTGGTACATGTGACAATAAATCAAATCAAATCATTCGTAAACAATTAGGAATTCAGTAGAGCACATATAGCACAAATGGATAGCACTGTGGCTTCACAGCGCCAAGGTCCCAGGTTTGATTCCCTGCTGGGTCACTGTCTGTGCGGAGTCTGCATGTCCTCCCCGTGTGGGCGTGGGTTTCCTCCGCGTGCTCCGATTTCCTCCCACGGTCCAAAGACATGCAGGTTAGATGGATTGGCCATGTTAAATTGCCCTTAGTGTCCAAAAAGGTTTGGAGGGGTTATTGGGTTACGGGGGGAAGGGTGGAAGTGACGGCTTAAGTGGGTTAGTGCAGACTCGATGGGCCGAATGGCCTCCTACTGCACTGTATGTTATATGTTCTATATACCTCCGCCACACTGTGTCAACTCAACATTTATTACAATTACTAATCTTCCTTGCAGTTTCCAGGCTTGGCTGATGCTCTGTAACTACAAAGCTGAAAAAAGGAATTGTTTTATTAAGAGCTTCCATCTCACTGAGGAGGCTTGAGGCCAATTTATAACCAACAACCAGCTCTGAAAACTCTGCTCCCATTGTGACAGCTGTGACAAATTTCACCACAGCAGCTGAGATAATCCACAACATTCTAATGCAATCAACAACAAAAATAAAAATAAAACAACCTACAGCATTCTAAAGAAAAGTAAATTCTGCCAATCTTGCATGACTCCATTGTCCTGGCACACTTGACGGTGTCCGACTCCTTCAAGGTGCATCCCTGGGTGAGGGGTTGGCTCCTGGATGGCAGGGGTTATCCGCTGCGGGCGAGCTGAGGACACCTATCTGGAGGCCGCGGACCGACGTGGAAAACTGCTACAACAACAGCCATGCAGTGACCAGGGGTGTCGTTGAATGGTGCATTGGCGTTCTGAAGGCATGGTTCGGTTGCCTGGACCTCTGATGGGGTCCCCCAGTAAAGTCCTGGCAGGGTCTCCCACATCGTAGTGGCTTGTTGCGTCCTCCACAACATCGCACTGCAAAGCGGCGACATGGTAGAGGAGGAGGTGGAGGAATGGCATGTCCCGTCCAATGAGTAGGATGTGGAGGGGGGCCAGAATGGTTAGGATATGGAGCCTGGGCAGGCCACACGATGTGTGCGGCAGGGCCACCGCACACGGGACACCTTGATCACCTTGAGGTTCACTGACTAGGGGGCCTGGCTACAGGCGGCTCAATAATCCTTCCCATCCCCACAACCACACACCTCTCCCTCACGGACACCCACCCCCACTCCCTGCACCCCATCCACCCCACCCCAGCGTCCCGAACCCCTCTCCGAGATTTCCACCAGCTGCACCACAGGGTGTGGGCCCTGGGTCATCAGCAATAGCGGGTCCGGTCCATGGGGTGGAGGATGATGATGACCCGCTCCATGATGAGCTCTGTGCTTCACAACATCTGACAACCTGAGATTCCTGTCCCGGTGTCACATACCACTGTCCGATGGGTGATCCCTGCATGTGTGACGGCCATTCCATCATGCTGGCACTGCCAGTTCTGGAGGCCCACTCTAGTCTCAACCAGGGTCTCCATGCTCACGGTATGAAGAAGAGGGACTGGGCCACGTCCCTCGGGGACTGTGCCACGTCACTCAGCAACAATGTCGGGTCCCTCTAGGACTGGCGCAGGTCAGCCAGCACCAGGCCAATGCTTTTGCCTGCAGCCATGGGCCATTGTGATTGGGCCATGTTCTGGTGCGCCGCTGCTATATCCAGGTGGCCATGGTACATAGCTGCCTGTGACATGACCACTCTGTCCTGTGCCTCATGAATCGTCCGCACAGAGTGCCCCAGGCCTTGAGCATCCTGATTCATGGCCAAAACCTTCACTCCCAAGGCGCCCACTTGGGATGCCACCCATGCGGTGTTGGCCTGGGTGGCATGCGTGGCCTCCGTCGCATCCTACTCCTGTAGCCAGTTGGACTCCTCCACCTGCGCCTGGAGGCGCTGGATGGTTCCTGTTACTCTCTTATGTACTCCCCGGCTATGCGTCTGCATCAGCAACATCAATGGGACTGCCCTTCCCAGAAGCACTAAACCTGCCTCGACAGGAGTTAGTTGGGGGCCTCTAACCCCATCACCCACCCGGTACCGGAATGGTGTTACCCATGCCAGTGATATCTCTGCAGCCCTGGTCCTGTGCCTTACTGTGGGATCTACAGTGGGTGTCCTCCTTGATGGGGCGTGTGATACCCCGTCAGCAGGATGGCACCTGGTTGTGGGGTAGAGGAGGGGCCAGCATGCCAATGACTGGCAGCATACGTGCGGGCAGGCCCCACGGATGGGTCTAGGCGAGGGGGTGGGCACCTGTTAGGACCATAGCTGTGGTTTGCCGTGGGTCCTGTGTGCGACGCACGGGTCTGTGTCTACCTGTCCGGGGGCAGGGACACAGTATGCAGGTGGGACATGGTGACGGCTGGAGATCCTGCAAGGTGGGCTAGCTGACCGTGCCACTGGTGGGGCATCTGCCCTGAGGGGGGCAGTGTTCCAGGGTGGGTGGAAATTGCCACTGTCCTGTGTCTGCTGTTTGGAGTGGATTCTGCTCCTCACTTGCTCGCACTACAGTGGGGCAGCCCCTCTGATGTGTACATTGTGAGTGGTGCCAGCACCTTGTGGGCCACTGGCTGTGCTGGACCATGCCCACCTTGATGGAGTCGCTGGGGTCTGTGGGTTCCTGGGAGGTGGGGGGGGGGGGGGGGTGGCTAGGTGCGGGGGCACCCATATGGTGGTGGTGCTCTGCATATTTATGGGACACAGTGGGCAGTCGGCGGAGTGTGCAGCCAGATGGCTGCCTTGCAGGCTCCGACAATGGCAGTCAGTGCCCGGATGCCACAGAACCAGGCAGGATGCCCCGAGCCCACTGCCCAACTCTGATTGCTCCCCGCTACTACCCGGTGTCCTGGCAGGCTCTTCCCAACCCCCCCCCCCCCCCCCCCCCCCCCCCCCAGCCAGTAGCACACCATTGCACCGTTGAAAACTTTTCTTACCTCCTCTCTCTCCCTCAGCAGCCGCGGCGTCCGGTTACCCATTTTACATACCACAAGTGAACCACTCCGGCATCATTTCACCTGGCAGAGACAGAGCATTGTGGTAGGATGGAGACTACCTGGGTCGGATCTGTTAATGATATGTTAACAGTATGATTTTCATGCTCATGCCAGCGTGGGACATGGAACATGTTCTCGCCGCCATCGAGATGCCGGCGTTCCATTGGGCGTCCGATGCCAACCTCGATTTACGGTTGACGTCCGATTCTCCGCCCAATCGTGATTTGCGATTCCGGCGTCACGAGATGGAGAATCCCACCCATGGTTTGTTATGTATCTGGAATGTAACACACAATGCTTCAGCATCCCACTCCCGACGATGGTTATCTTCCAGTGGTTTTACCCTTATAAACCCCACACGTCAACATTCATGTGCAATGTGAAGGCTTTTCACAGTACTGTAAACCAACTATTCACATTTCCTCTGCTTTTCTGCACAAGCTAGTCCGTAAACCCCAAGGACAGTGCTAATAAGAAAAGTTGATTCGCTATATTGGAGCAATTTGCCGTCCTACCCCTGAGTCATACACACTGAATTCAACATGTCAGAAGTTTCCTGCCTGATAACTGACTCCTCAAGATATTTACTAGATCATCTAAAGAATGCTTCAAGGATTTAAATTATGCCATCAATGAGGACATGCAATTATTTTATCACTAAACTCAATTTGCTAAATCTCCTCTCAGCTATTCCCCTGAATGTTTATTCATTAAATTGTTGAATGAAAGTGCATAAAGGTGTTGAAGCTTACCAGTCAAGTGATTCTGGTGTGATGCGTGATTTACAAAGGCTTATAATGAAGCTCGTTATTATTATCCAATTTCCCTCAGCTTTAATATGACCAGAATGCAACTACAGGGGACATCAAGAAGTCAGACTTGCATTTTTCACTTTGGCACATTTTTTGACAATATAAAAGGCACACAGACCAGAAAACAAAACATTTTTTGTTGTTTCGATGTGAGTGGTACATATGGTCAGAGCATTTGCTTCTTTCTCAACACCATCATGATCTCATTACTCAAGTGTTTGCATCTATGCGAGTACATGGTTCAAAGTGTGGGTTGTGATATTTGGTGATGTGGTGTGATTTGCCTGTTTCATTTAGATCACTGGGTTTCTTAAGTTTCTGACGATAGCAAACATCATGATCACATCATGAGTTTTGGTATTGCAAGCAATATTATCCAATTGTGCACAGTCGGAATTTATACACATATTATTATGAGCCTATGCCCCTTTATTTTTGAAAATATGAATTTTCAACTTTTAATTGACCTGAAATGTTGTCATGTCTGAGACAGAGCAAACTTCTTAAAAATGCAAGGCCACATTACAGTTGTGAAGGTCAGAACCCAACAAATCACCCTCAGGAGAGTGTGAAGAGAGAGACATTTCCTACAATCCAGGCCCCCATCGATACTCAGAACTTTCTAAGGAAAAGCATTAAAAGTCAGGGGAGGCAGCGGTATAGTGGTATTGTCGCTGGTCTTGTAATTCAGAGACAAACAATCATGCTCTGGGAACCTGGGTTCAAATCACGCCATGGCAAATGACAACATTTGAATTTGTTTTAAAAATATCTGGAATCAACAGTCTAAAGATGACCATGAAGGGCTGTTTAGCACAGGGCTAAATTGCTGGCTTTGAAAGCAGACCAAGCAGGCCAGCAGCACGGTTCGATTCCCGTAACAGCCTCCCCGAACAGGCGCCGGAATGTGGCGACTAGGGGCTTTTCACAGTAACTTCATTTGAAGCCTACTCGTGACAATAAGCGATTTTCATTTTCATTTCAAATAGTGTCGATTGTCGCAAAACCCATCTGGTTCACTAATGTCCTTCAGGGAAGGAAATCTGTTGTCCTTACCTGAACTGGCTTACATGTGGCTCCAGATCCACAACAATGTGGTTCACTTTTAAATACCCTCAGGAATGGACAATAACACCCACATCCCATGAATGAATAAAAAAAAGTGTGAAGTATTAGATACTGAAACAAGGCTGCCATAGACAGACCCAGCAAAAAGCTCTTGGAAATACACAATGGGTGAAATAGTTCAAACAAGGCCACGAGAGTGACATTGCAACACAGACGGTGGCAAGACATAACAGGCCAGGGGGTTGGGTAATCAGGAGCGAATCACTCCCCAGAAACCTTTTCATCATCTACAAGACACGGGTCAGGAGTGTGAGGGACTATCCCCCACTTGCCTATGTGAGTGCAACTTGAACTACACTCAAGAGGCTTGACAGTATTGTTATAATCAGATTAAAGGGAGTTTAATAATTCCCTTTTTCCCCCCATCTCATTTGACTGCAATAGGGTTTATGTTTGAAAGGATTAACATCTCCTCCGTTAGGTTAAAGCCCTATCCACCAGTTATTTAAAAGCCCTGTCCACAGACTGACTTATACAATTAGCCAGGATACAGGTTCCAGCATGGTATAAATGGAGCCTATGGAAATAGCTCCCTTTCCTGTGGTTCTTAACCCTGGCACTGAGCAAACAACACAACCTTCGAAGCTTCCAGTTGCAGCTTCAGAAAACAGTATTGCCCTGACCATAGTGTCTCTGAGCACTATCACGCTCCATTTTGCTTACCCCGATTGAATGGAAGTCTGCACCATGGTGCCATGGTCAGTTCAGTCATCCAGTCTGCAGCCCTTCTTCTCATCCAGGTAGGTGTACTTATATGTATATAGGTATGCCAGTGAAGGATTAAGTATTACATCTCAGTATAATTCAAGCACTAGAGGGCACCACCAGTTACCAGTATAAATATCAGATCTCAGGGAATGCTGGGTCGTTACTGGAGAGTTAGCAGAGGAGACAGATTGATCACAGCACGAGGAGTACTTTAGATTAGAGAGAGAGTTAATATGAGGTCATCATTTGTAATTACTAGATTATAGATTACTGCTGGACAGATTCAACCTTATTTTATTATTATCTATAGCTCAGTAGCGTGTGTAAACTTCATTTAATTAATCGTTATCCACTAAATTAGTTTTGATTCAATCTAAAGATTGGTGGTTTCTTTGTCATCAACTCAACGGACCATTCTGGATCCAAAGGCAAAGAACAATGATGTATTCCCACCAAAGGTAATATAACAGCGAGCACCTCGTACATATCAGTCAAAGCCAGGGGCTGAAATTCCTCCATTACTCCATTTTGATTCCTCACATCTGTCGGACTGGCAGTCACAACCTCCTGCCCTGACCACTGACCAACTCATAGGTTCTGCCTAACCTAAGGGGTGTGACTGCCTGCCAGAACAAATGGTCCAGGTAATTCTCTCCCTCCCTGATACTCCGCAATGTCTGAAGCTTCGACTCCAGTTCCGCAATCTGAGCCAAAGTTGTCCAAGCTGCAGAAACATAGTGCAGAAATGGTTATCCGGAACTGTGGTGCATTCAAAGGATACCACATGTTGCAGTTATAGCACACCACCAGCTCTACCATGTCGTCTGATTAGTTATTAATTTATACAGGTAAAGTAATCAAAATTTACAGCTTGAAGACGAGCAAAGACCTCGCACTTGCTGGAAGCCTGAAAAGGGTAGAAAAAGGAGCTCTGAATTCCCATATGTCTAAATTCCCGACTTATCACTTAGTCTTTGTCACAATCCAGCGTCAGCTCAAGTTTGAACAAGCCCTAACTCCCTGAGCGTAGGTTGACTTTGACATAACTGCTTAGTACCTTTGAGGAAAAAAATAGAGGAACATTAGAGGAGAAAGTGGTCAGATCATGTGCACATACTGATGTACAGAGACCGAAGGAACGATTAAGAGGAAACATTTGAAAATATGTACTTTCAAAAAATTTCGAGGAACAATCTACTGCCTACGTGAATGTGACTCAACAAATTCAGCTGCTTCCTTTGTAGAGCAGAAAGGTTGTATGGCATTGTAGAAACAAAAAGGCATTTATGCTATTAGATACCAACCCTAACTTTCTGCAAGAAGTTTATAATAATAATAATCTTTATTGTCACAATTAGGCTTACATTAACACTGCAATGAAGTTACTGTGAAAATCCCCTAGTCATCACATTCAGGCGCCTGTTCGGGTACACAGAGGGAGAATTCAGAATGCCCCAATTTATCTAACAACACATCTTTCGGGAGGAAATTGGAGCACCCGGAGGAAACCCACACAGACACGGGGAGAACGTGCAGACAGTGACCCAAGCCGGGAATCGAACCTGGGACCCTGGCGCTGTGAAGCAACAGTATTTTAATTATCATTCATGGTGCAAAGGCAACAAATTCTTAAAACTAGGGTGACAGTGAGCTGCCAATTTTGCTAAAGGTGCAACGGCATTTTCTCCAGGAAATTGTGATGATTCACAACTCACATGTTATCTCTGCATCACAATTTGCTGGATGTTTGCAAGCTGATAGCAGTGTGCGTACTAAACATGCCATTTGGTAGCAAATTCTGGCTCAATGAGTGTTCTCTTCTGAAACAACTGACTTCAAAGAGTGCTCCAGTTTAGGAAACACTTAATGTAACATTTTAATGAACACGTATCAAATATAGTACTTAAGAATTATTAAAACAGCAAATTACTTGATTAAATATATATAATGATTACTATTTAAATTCACTGACCCACAACTCGTGACAAAATAATCTTGGACTGTTCAGACATTTTATCAATAGCGAGGTCTGCACTTCATTTAAAACAAGTCAAATATACCAATATAAATCAGTGGAACTGAGTAGTCACTGAATAGTGCATAAAGAGTAAATAATGTGATAATAATAGCAAACATCCTGAGGGAGCAAGACATTAACAACCAAATAGCGAGTAAAAATTGTGGTGAGTCTCTGATAATGTTCCACTGGGAAGGTTCAATCAATGTTTTGACCATCCAGAGTTCAGTGTAAGTCGAACCTTGGCTTGAAATTGGCTTGGGATGTGCACTGTACAGTGGCAGAAATTTAATGGAGCTGAGTGTCACACATGGTGAAGTTCAGTCTTATTGCTCTTTACCATTGTTTTCAATCAGATTACTCAGCCATTTCCATGTTGTTTGCTGGCAGGTTTCCGAAGTGGAGTGTGCAGTTAAGGCTGATCTATACTTGTAAAATAGGGAGTGTGGTAGTCACCACTGTTGTATTATATTGTATATACTGGTATTACGGTAAGGCCCCTGTACTACAGGTATGGGGGGAGATCCCTGCCTGTTGGCTCCGCCCAGTAGGCGGAGTATAAATGTGTGTGCTCTCCGAACAGCAGCCATTTCGCCAGCTGCTGTAGGAGGCTACACACCTCTGTGTAATAAAGCCTCAATTACATCCTCCTCTCGTCTCGTCGTAATTGATAGTGCATCAATTTATTACACAGAGACTTTTGAAAGATGGACCTCTGCATCAAGCCTGATTGCATGCAGCTGCATCCTCAAGCAGACAACGCCAAAAAGGACTTTGAACATTGGCTAGCTTACTTTGAAGCATACATCGGGTCTGCGATAGACCCAATCTCAGAGGCGCAGAAGCTCCAGATTCTGTACACGTGGCTGAGCTCCAACATCTTTCCCCTCGTCCGGGACGCGCCTTCCTATGCAGAGGCCATGGCGCTACTGAAGGAAAACTACGCTCAGCAGACCAACAAGATCTACGCCATAAACCTCCTGTTCACATGGTAGCAACTTCCCAGTGAGTCTATGGAAGATTTCTGGCGTCCTCTGCTCGCCCTGGTGAGAGACTGTGATTTCCAGGCTGTTTTGGCCTGTGAACATTCAAACCTGCTAATGAGAGACATGTTTGTTACGAGCATTGGGTCGAATTACTTCCGCCAGCACCTCTTAGAAGAGGCCACTCTTGACCTCGCGGCAACCAAGAAACTAGCGCTCTCACTCACAGTCGCCTCACTCAACGTACAGGCTTCTGCCTCCGACCGCATGGCCCACCCCTCTTGTGCATTGTGGACCCCTCCAGCGGCCACCCCATTGTGCTTCTGTACAGACAAGCTGAGAACTGTCAGTCTCGCTGTGATCCTGTACGTCGAGAAGGGAGGCGGCCAGGGAAATAAGTAGAGTGATGGATGGGGAGGGGCGCAAAGTGGAGGACCCGGCAGGATTGACAAAGGTATTCCGGGACTTCTATCGCAAGCTGTATACTTTGGAGCCGCCGGAAGAACCGGAGGAGATGAAAAGGTTTCTGGACGGGTTAACATTCCCAACAGTAGGTGGGGGGGGGGCGAGTGGATGAGTTGGGGGCCCCGATTAGAGTGGAGGAGGTATTGGGGGGCCTAAAGGCCATGCAGTCGGGGATGTCCCCGGGGTCGGATGGATACCCAGTAGAGTTCTATAGGAAGTTTTCTGAGCTGGTGGGCCCGGTCTTGGCGAGGGTTTTCAATGAGGCAAGGGACAGAGGGACCCTGCCGCCGACAATGTCACAAGCCACTATATCACTGAGCTCTCCCGTGCTCCCTCTAGTGTTTGCTCAGTTGTATTGCATCTAGTTAACTTGTGATCACCACAGATAGTGCCCCCAGATCCGCCAGTAGTCTCTGCCTCTCCTTGAGTAAAACCTCCCCCGGGGTCTCCGCGTGCTCTTCATCTATCCAACCCATTTCCCTGACCAATCTATCCATCTCTGCCCTGTTAGCCTTGGCTCTGTGGGCCCCAATTGAAATCAGCTCCCCCCCACCACTGCCTTTAGCGCCTCCCACAGGGTCGCTGCTCAGACCTCCCCCGTGTCATTCATCTGCAGGTAATTTTGCATACACCTCCGAAGCCTCTCACAGATCCCCTCCTCCGACAGCAGTCCCACGTCTAGCCTCCATTGTGGGTGTTGGTAGCTCGCTCCCCCGATCTGCAGGTCTACCCAGTGCGGGGCATGGTCTGCGATAGTAATTGCCGAATATTCTGTGTTCTTTACCTCCCCTATACAATCGCTGCTTAGCACGAAGAAATCTATCCTAGAATATACTTTATGGACGTGTGAGTAAAACGAGTAGCCCCTTCCTGTCGGCTGTCTGGCTCTCCAGGGGTCCACTGCCTCCATTTTCTCCATAAACCCTTTCAGCTCCCTTGCCATTGCTGGGAGTTTCAGGGCATATATATTCACCAGCACCACTCTTCTCCCCTCCAATCTGCCCCGTACCATCAGGTATCTGCGCCCCCTGTCTGCGGATATGCCCTCTGCCTCAAATTGCACCCGCTTGTTGATCATGATTGCCACCCCCCTGGACTTTGAGTCCAAGTCCGAGTGGAAGACCTGGCTAATCCAGCCCTTCCTTAGCCTGGTCTGGTCAGACACTTTCCGATGTGTCTCCTGCAACATAATTACGTTCGCCCTCAGAGCCTGCAAGTGCGCGAACACCCGCGCCCTCTTAACCGGCCCATTCAGTCCCCTGACGTTCCAGGTGATCAGCCTGGTCGAGGGGCACAACCCACCCCCCGCCCACGCTGGTCAGCCATAGCCTTTCTCGCGCCGGCCCCCAGCCCGTGCGTCGCGCCATTCCTGGCCCGCCTGTTGGCTGCCTCCACCATCGACCTCCTTTCCAGTGCCTATTTCAAGTCCCTCCCACATCAGCAGAACAACCCTCCCCCCCCCCCCCCCAATAACATCCCCCGATACCCCCACCCCTGCCATCCACTGGCTGTGGCCTGGGGTGCTTTTTGTACAACGCCCAGTGGGTCCCTAACTATGCGGACAAGGCCCACCCACTCATCCACTCCACCAGTTTCCCACTGATGGCCGAGGCTCACCAGGCCTTCAACCGGATCAAGGGCGACATCGCCAAGGCCGCGATGCATACGGTCGATTAGACGCTCCCCTTCCAAGTCGAGAGCGATGCATCAGACGTCGCTCTGGCCGCCACCCTCAACCAGACAGGCAGGCCCGTGGCATTCTTTTCCCGCACCCTCCGTGTCTCCAAAATTTGGCACTCCTCCATCGAAAAGGAGGCCCAAGTGATAGTTGAAGCTGTGCGACATTGGAGGCATTACCTGGCCGGCAGGAGATTCACTCTCCTCACTGACCAACGGTCAGTTGGCTTCATGTTTAACAACACACAATGGGGTAAGATCAAAAATGATAAGATTTCGCGGTGGAGGATCGAGCTCTCCACCTTTAATTACGAGATTTTGTATCACCCCGGTAAGCTCAACAAGCCCCCCGATGCCCTATCCCGAGGTACATGTGTCAGCGCACAAGCAGACCGATTCCGGACCCTGCACGACGATTTATGTCACCAACAAGTCACCCGCTTTTACCACTTCATTAAGGCCCGCTATCTGCCCTACTCCATCGAGGAAATCAGGGCTATCACCAGAGACTGCTAGGTCTGCGCGGAGTGGAAACCACACTTCTACCGGTCAGACCGGGCACGCCTTGTGAAGGCATCCTGCCCCTTTGAAATGAAATGAAAATGAAAATCACTTATTGTCACGAGTAGGCTTCAATGAAGCTACTGTGAAAAGCCCCTAGTCGCCAAATTCAGGCGTCTGTTCGTGGAGGCTGGTACGGGGATTGAAATGTGCTGCTGGCCAGCCTTGCTTTAAAAGCCAGCGATTTAGCCCAGTGTGGTAAACCAACCGCTAAACGCCTCGGCGTGGAGTTCAAAGGGCCCCTCCCCTCCTCCAACCGCAACACGTATTTCCTCAATGTGGTCGACGAGTATTCCCGATTCCCCTTCGCCTTCCCATGCCCCAATATGACGTCTGCCACCATCATCAAACCCCTCAACACCATGTTCGCTCTGTTCGGTTTCCCCGCTTACGTCCACAGCGACCGGGGATCCTCATTTCTGAGCGATGAGCTGCGCCACTACCTGCTCAACAGGGGCATTTCCTCAAGTAGGACGACCAGCTACAACCCCAGGGGCAACGGGCAGGTGGAGCGGGAGAATGGGACGGTCTGGAGGGCCGTCCAGCTGGCCCTACGGTCCAGAAATCTCCCGGCCTCCCGCTGGCAGGAGGTCCTCCCCGACACACTTCACTCCATTCGGTCGCTCCTGTGCACCGTGACTAACGAAACCCCCAATGAACGTCTCTTTGCCTTCCCCAGGAAGTCCACCTCTGGGGTTTCGCTCCCAACGTGGCTGGCAGCTCCAGGACCCGTTCTCCTCCGCAAGCACGTGCGGTTCCACAAGGCGGACCCGTTGGCTGAGAGGGTACAGCTACTCCACGCAAACCTGCAGTATGCCTACATAGCGTACTCCGACGGCCGCCAAGACACAGCCTCCCTCAGGGACCTGGCATCAGCTGGGTCCCCACACATCCCCCCTCTGCCCAGGCGCCACCCTCCCTCCCCCCAGCGCACACTACCATAGCCTCCGCTCCGGGACATTCCGCCGTCCCCTTGGACCCACCTGGGGGTGAAGAGGATGTCGACACGCTCCCGGAGTCACCGAAGACCAAGCCGCCGCCTGAGTCGCCACCAGCGCTACGGCGCTCTCAACGACAGATCAAGGTGCCCGATCGTCTAAATTTGTAACCTTCTCTGTAATTTTATAGCCAATCTGTATGTAAGTAGTTTTTCCACCACCCCCGCTGAACTCATTTTTAAATGGGGGTGAATGTGGTAGTCACCACTGTTGTATTATATTGTATATACTGGTATTATGGTAAGGCCCCTGTGCTACAGGCACGGGGGGTAGATCCCTGCCTGCTGGCTCCGAACAGCAGCCATTTTACCAGCTGCTGTAGGAGGCCAAACATCTCTGCGTAATAAAGCCTCGATTACATTCTACTCTCGTCTCGTCGTAATTGATAGTGCATCAGGAGGGAGAGGTGTAAATAACATGCAACACAAGAAGTGGTTATGAATTTAAACGGATATTGTTGAACATTTTACAGGGCTACTGTTGTTTTTTAATTCTACAGTTGAGCTGGAAATAGAAATCCTTGAAGGCCTGTTTTAGAATTAAGTTTCATTAATGTCAGTCAATGCATTCCAAACTGTGGACTTTTAAGTCAGAGATTTCTTTATGTTAATACTTTGCACTTCAATACCTCTTTCTGTGATCATAGCGCACATATTGAAGCTTCCAGCTCCATTTTGGAATGAAGCTGTGTGGATCATTGTTATCTGAATTCAGAAATCTCTGGGCGTGATTCTCCAGGAAGTTTTCTGAGTGTAAGTGTGAGTGAGCCACAGGCTTCCCGGTGTTCTGCCCTGCCAGGCCGACAATGTTATTCAACGTTAATTGCTCTACGTAATGAGCCCTCACGGGCTTCTCGCCGCAAATGAAAGCTCGCCAGCTGATTTGTCGAAGTCAAGCAGCAATTACTCAGCACTTGCTCAGAGCCAACCCCAGCCAGCTTGCAACAATGGCACCGAGGAGTCCGGCTACAAGATGGGGGATGCAGAGTCGGAGAGGCTGCTAGATGGTGTGGAGGCAAGGAGGGGTGTCCTTTCCCCCTGAGGCTCCAGGAGGATCAGCTATAGGGTCAGTGCTACCTGGGACAAGGTGGCAGTGGCTGTGAGCGCCGGGAGTGTGACCAGGTGGACTAGCCACCAGAGCAGGAAAAAGGTCAATGACCTACACTGGGCAACATGAATGGGTAGACACCACACACCGCCCCCCCTCCCCCCCGCCCTCTGACGTCTCTGCCCCCACGGAGGCATCCACCCCCCCAACTCTCCATACGACCCCCAATCTTCCGTCCACCCCCCTCCCCATTCAACCCCCCCACCAACCCTTCATTCACACCCCCCTTCCCACCACTGTGAACCATGTGTGTGGCTAACGATACCCACTCTGTGTCTCCTCAGGAAAAGCTCTCCCACAATCACTGGGAGAGGGCCCAGACTGCCAGAGTGTGTCGGACATCAGAATCCTCACCACCTTCGAGGAGAGTGTCCTGGAGGTGACTGGTGTTACCAACGCGCAGGCTGGCGAACACTGCAGAGGTGAGAAACCACCGGGCTCCACCCAGAGGACCTGTAAAACGTGACCCGCTGATGGTGCTGACACAGTCCCAGCACTCTGGAGTGATGACACCTACCCTGGGAGGGTGACAAATGGGAGTAGAGGGTGATAGACCAGGCCAGACCCTTCCCACTGTTGCCTGACCTGTAGCCTCCGGCTGGACCTCAGGTTCCACCATGGCCTCGTCCTCTAACCCCTGCTGGTCCGGCGCCACCTCACCATCCTTGCACTCATCCTCCTCCTCCATGGAGGCCACATGTTCTTGATCAGCAACCTCCACCTCATTGCCCACTGCTGTGCGTTGTGGAGGGCACAGCAGATCACCACAAATCGGGTGACCCACAGCGCGATGCACTAGAGTGCACAACTAGAGCGGTCAAGGCATCGGAACAGATCTTGAGGAGCCCGATGCACTGCTCAATCACAGCTTGGGTGGCCACATGGGCCTCATTGTATCGGGTCTCCGCTTCGGCCTCGCCCTCTGTACTGGCATCATTAGCCAGCTCCTCAGCGGGTATCTCTTATCCCCCAAGAGCCAGCCATCCATCCTGGGGTGGTCCACGAAGAGGCTGGGGATCACCAACTGCCCCAGGATGTAGCTGTCATGGACACTCCCAGGAAGCGTGCTCATACGTACATGATCTTCATTCGGTGGTCACACACGAGCTGTATGCTGAGTGAGTGGAACCCCTTCCTGTTAATGTAGGGCACTCCCAGGTGGCCAGGTGAGCGCCGGGTAACATGCTCCTGGGTATTACCTTCTGGACCTGGGGCACCCCGACAATAGTGGAGAAACCGGCAGCCAGGGCATCTTGCTGAGTTCATGTCAAAGATGATGTTGGTGTCCGCCCGGGAATAGAGGGCATTTGTGACCTGCCAGGTGCATCTGTGGGCTGCGGCCTGTCGGGTGCCACACGGGGCCCCACTCGAACCCTGGAATAATCCTAAAAGTTGAGGACTGCGGTGAACTTGACGGCCACTGGGAGAGGGTGTCCTCCTCCTCCATGTGGTACCAGGTCTGTGAGGACATGGCACAGATGCTGCACCATCTCCTTGTTGAGGTAGAGCCTCCTGCTGTTTGTCATCTACTCAAATGACCAACAATGCCTGTACACTCTGGGCCTTTGTGGGACTCCCCCTCTGGGACCCTCGCTGGCCTGTTGGGTGGCCGGATCCTCACGTTGTGGACAGCGTCCGGCATATGGTCCATTAACTTGAGCATCTGCAAACACTGCTGTCACCTTTGTCTCTGGCGTCTGGCCGCCCAGACTACCAGACTACTTAAGGCATGTTCTGGGTCCAATATCCCTGCCATGGTGTTCAATATCTCTAAGGCATTGGGAGAAGGTGTTAGACTGACAAACAGCATTGGCTCCCATTCCGGGACCCTCCATTTCCCCCATTGATACCTCCCCCACCCGGAATGCCCTGCCCACATAAACCCGGCCGCAGCGGGCCCCCTTCACCAGACCCCAGACACTGTACCCCGGACACCCACTATTAATGTCACCTGGACCTGGCACTCACCCACTCTCCGGCCATGGACTTGACCCCAGAGCTGTGCCTCATCCCCTGTGTGTTCGGATGTTGGATGCTGCGTGTGTGGTGTTGCCTCCCACAGTGTTCAGGCACAGTGTCCAGGCATCACGGTCTGATTGGGATGCTAGGCAATGACTTCCACAATGCTACATGGCTCACCTACCCACAGGAATCTACTTGGGTTGTGTGAAGTGCCCACTTAACCACAATTGCCAATTCCCAATTAGCAATAGCCTTTAGCCGCACGGCCAGAGGCCCCCCCCCCCCCCCCCCCCCCAGATGATTCTTATACGGGGAGCCACCTTGTTTCGCTGAACTCCGGCTTCCACGTGAGTGACTTCAAATTCTGCTTTCAAATGTCACACTTTCAAAGCTTCTTTTACATTATGCTTTCCTGTCATTGCTTGCATCAAGGTTTCTCTTTCAACTTTTACACCTCTCCCTTCAGGTATACTTTGTCTTAAAGGTTTTTACACAAACTTCGAGGTCCAGCTACCTATTTCCACAATTATTTCAAATAATTTCAAACTGTAGTAATTTCTCACAAATCTTAGCACTACTGCAGATATCTTCCTGGTCTTTCACAATCCAATGCCTTTTCAAATTTCTGTGTCTTTACTGAACAGTAATCTGTTCTGGTTTCCAGTTTCCTCTGTTCCGTAAACTCCAGACTTCTTGAAAACTTCTCTTTGTTTTTCTACTTTCTCTGACTCACTGGAATTTAGATTTCTAACATCTGTTTTCTTAACCATTACTCAATTGTATGGCTTTTCTTCAAGCAAAGCTGAGAGAGACATTTGATCTTTAGCCTGCTAAAACCAATTGCTTCTAGCAGAGCTACGAGAGCTCCCTGCTCTCTCACTACCTATCTCCAACTGCCACTGAATTCAACTAAAACTAAGAACAAAGGAAATCCCTTCACTCTGGAAAGTGGTCCCCTTGTTGCTAAGCAATAACTTATCCTTCTCTAAGCTTTTTAACACACTTAAACCTAGCCCATATTTCTAATGTTTACCAATGCAAATATAAATCCATTAAAGCTACCGTTAATACCCTCCACAAAAAGTCATAAGTCTAACCGAACCAATAATTAACAGCTTCTTCCAGAGTCAAACAATGGAAGTAGTCGGCAGTCAACCCATTACCCAGTATCTGCTCAGCTTGCTAACAGAAAGCTAAAGGAAAGGCAGAATTACCACAAGACTTCATCATAGCCTTAATCCAGGCAAAACCATGAATTTCTCAGGGGAGTGACCTTGACCCAATTAGCTTCTGCACAATCAACACTTCCACAACAGTCAACTATAATGGAATAGCTTTTCCCAAAACTGTAAGTATCCTGGCTTGATTGACAAGTGTTGGGTAACATTCACTTAACGTAACTGTCAGGTGACAAATACCTCAAACAAGGAAGTGTTTTGCCAAATGTCTCTGATCTTAGACAGCAATATCAATACTAATACCCTCCCATTACTATCTTGGGGTCATGAGTGGCCAGCAAATTAATTGGACTGACTATTTCAACATGACGAACAAGGGCTGCATGGTAGCACAGTGGATAGCACAGTTGCTTCACAGCTCCAGAGTTCCAGGTTTGATTCCTGGCTTGGGTCACTCTCTATGCGGAGTCTGCACGTTCTCCCTGTGTCTGCGTGGGTTTCCTCCGGGCTCCGGTTTCCCCCACAAGTCCCGAAAGACGTGCTGTTAGGTAATTTGGGCATTCTGAATTCTCCCTCAGTGGACCCGAACAGGTGCATGAATGTGGTGACTTGGGGCTTTTCACAGTAACATTGCAGCGTTAATGTAAGCCTATTTGTGACAATGAAGATTATTATTGTAACAAAAAAGCAGAGGCTGAGTTCTCTGTGACAAGTAGTTCATTGCATTACTCCTTAAAGTCCAAATTTAGCCGTGGATTGTGGTTAGAATGTAACCATCCTGATTTAGACATATAGGCTGGAATTCTCCGGCTATTGGGATTCTCTGTTCCTGCCGGCAGCGCACCCCCGCCAGCGTGAGACAAGCAGTGGGAGTAGAGAATCTCGCCACCAGGCTTTAGCTGCCAAAAAACATGCAGCTGGGGGACTGGAGAATCCCACTCACTATGTCATTCCTTCATCAGTCCTGGTTCAGTATCCAGAAATTCCCTGCTTAAAAACATTGTGGGACCATAGCAGCAAAAGAGTGATTGCAGTTCCAGGTTTCCCATCACCTTCTCAAAATGACTACCGACGGACAATAAGTGTAATCATTGAAACAATCCTAAGTTGAACAGAAAATGCCAGAAATATTCAGCAAGTCAGCAGCATCTGCAGACAACAGAGTTATCTGAGGGAATTTTAACTTGCCGAATCCAGCAGGAGCTGGAGGGCCACGGGGGTGGTGGAGTTGTGGCAGGGGGTGGGGTTTGTGACAATTGAGGCCATGGAGCGTCAAAGTAGAGGTTCCTAAACGCATGTGAATTTTTAACTCCATGAGGGTCAACCTTCTTGACAAACCTGGCCTCCAGTCGGGTAGGGATAAGTCTAAAGGAGGCCACAGGACCAGGTAGGTCCATGCATTAGGTTGAAGGTGCTTGGGGGTTCTGATGCAGCGGCTCCAATTCTGGGGGTGAGGTTCGAGGCCTCAGTTAAGGCAGGAAGGATCTCGGGGTTGGGTGCGGGGGTTGGGTCCTTTTGCAAAGGATTGGCCAGGTAGGCACAGTGAATCCAGCAGGTCACGAGAAAGACATTTGCCACCTAATCCAGCAGTCTCTTGTCAGGGTTTAGCTGGCAGGTTTCCTGAGGCTTGAGAAACCCAGTCATCCAGTGTCAAATATATGATGGTGATTTATGTACATGGAATTCTAAGCCTCTTTGTAATTCCAGTGTTTCTAGTTTTTCCCCATTTACGATGCGCTCTGATTTAACCTTTTTAGCTCCAAATATGTGATTTCTGACTTGCCTGAATTGAAATCCATTTGCCCCATTTTTTCCTGTTCACTTAATCTATTAATACCTCTAGATTTATCCTATGCCGCATACAATTTCACCTGCTTTGTGGCATTGGTAAATATATTTGTAACCTTATAGAGAACTTATATGCAACCTTGCGGACAGGGTGCAGCATTTGTCTTGCAGGGGTTTCTGCATTTTACAGGGCAGTGATACTGAATACTAGCCATGTCACTTGCTGCTAAATTTATACATGTAATTGCGCAAAGGCGTGTTTGCTGTATGTAAACTAAACCAGTTCACAAAATGATCAGTTAAAACCATTGTGTTTTTGCATTGAATTGAGTTGGGGTCCTGTGCACAGAATGTGCTCTGGGTAGGTGGCTTCAAAATCAACAGCAAGGAAGGAACTTAATGTCCTGTCCCCAGTGAGTTTCGGTGGCGGATTGGGGGTACATTTAATTATGTGGGAAAATAGTATTTGTGGACCCCACTGTCTTCCTTCCACTGCCTCGATTAAGTCCATGGTAGGAAGGTACGTGAACAGCCTACAAGCCCCACCACCAATTAATGCCCAAGGACCTCACCCTTGCCGCTGCTGGTGTTCACGCAGGGATCGTACAATGCAGGATACCAGAAAAGCAATTGGGCTCCAGAGAGAGGGGGGTGGGGGGAGGGAGGGAAATTCCTCATTTAAAGACACTCTGTGCCTGATCGAGGGAACCAGCAGCGGGAAGGGGGCCCACTGAGAACCACCACCATGCTCTTGCTGCTGATCCCCACAACCCCCAATTCTGTTATCGCTCACCTGTGCCTGGATCCATTGGTTATCCTCAGCTTCAGGTAGATGTAATGCTGGCAGCAACCACCTGGTGGCGGTGCTGAGCATTAGAAGCTGGCGGCCTCTGATTGGCTGGTGGCTCTCAGCGACAGGACTTCTGTCCCCAGGATCCTTAACTCCGGGACGGGCCCGCCACTGTTAAGTGCCTGAGCACTTAATTCGGTTGGACTTCCTGAAAAGATGCACCGGGGGGGATCTCACCGGCTCCCCAGTCAGCGGGTGAGACCCCTGTCGCCTCCATTAAATACCACCTGATCTGTGTGCAACCCTGAGAATGAATACGTGGAGTGTTGTGTGCAGTCTTGCAAAATACTTGGCATGCCCTCTATTCAATCATATGAAGAATGCAAAGAATTGATTGTTCTCCACTTACCTAGTCAGCTGGTATGACCACGGCGCTAGCATTTCTAACAGTGATAACTTTGGTATCTAATCTTCTATCCTTGAAATGTAATAATGTTAAAAGTTTACATTCTCATTGACCTTTCATCAGTTGCCCGACATCAAATTAAGATTTTAGTCCCAGTTTTGGCTGGAAACAAAGGGATTATTGATCAGCATGTGACCAAGCCACTCAGCTGATAAATCCCCCTAGTAAATCATGGGGCCTGAAGAAAATGCACAGAACAACCAAGAGGTTTGGGATGTTATCTTTTTTTCAGCTTTCAGTCAGAAAGATTCAAGGTAACTCTCAGGGTCACATTGATATTCCACATATTTATGACAGTGGATTAATTCAGAACCACAGCTGTTTGTTTTGTACTTTTGTCACAGATAAACGTGCTGTGAACTTTGCACCTGATGGTTGAGGCTAAGATTTTTGACCATCATTCTTTGCAAAGAAGATGGACATTAGCTGAAGAAAATGTCAGTGAAAGTCTTGTTTATCCCTGTTTGCTGCTGCTTGAAGTGTTATTACTAATCAACAATAGATAAAATTAATATTTGCAGAAAATGATAAAATGTATAGATTTATTGCTCATTCCAAATCATTATTCATGAATGCTTGTCGCATTTTGCAGCAGTGCAGTAAAAGTGAATCATTGAACGTGATTTAACCAAATGGGAATTATGTCCCATAGTGAGTACGTTTAGCTGTGTATTTCCTGTGTTTCACAGCGCTGAGAAATGCAACGCTATCTAACGTGACTCCGGTTAGATACTGGGCCTCAACAGGGGATACATGGCCGAAGCCATACTTGGTCTCCTTTCCTGTACTGAGGAGCCTCGCTCACTGAAACTCCTCAATATAGGGAGAAATCGGGATGTCATTTTTAAATGTCGTCCCGATCTCTAGAGCCCCCTATGCGACCCTCGAACCCCCCCCCCCCCCCCCCCCCAGCCCCAACTCACTGTACGATGGTCCTCCCCCTCATCCCCATCGCCCACACAGGGCACCCCCCATCCAATCATGACCACCACACCATGCCAGCTTGGCAATGTCACCCTGGCAGTGTTCTTGTCAGCACCACACAGGCACCATGGCAATTCCAGGCTGGCACCCAGGTGGCACTGTGAAGGTGGCACCAGCAGTGTCAGCGTACCACCCTTCCCCAGAGGGCATGCACCTGGATGGCTTCCAATCCCCTGGGAGATCCACACAAGTGCCAGTCTGTCTGGTCCGTCTTGCTGTCAACACAGTGGTTTGCTGGGTCCACGGACCCACAGGTCCTCCAGCGTCTCGACGGTCAACAGGAGACAAAATGGATGGGTTGGGTCTAGGTTCCCCACTGGTCTTGGGGCTCCTCCTTGACCATACAGGGGACGGAGGTTCCTGGTCGCGTCTTTGTAAGTAGTCCAGGTGGCAGTGTGTCTGCCCCCTGCAGCTGGACCGTGTAGGCGACTGGTCCCGTCGTGTGGCGGATTGTCCCAGGGATCCATGTGACTCCGGTCCCAAAGTTCCTCACATAAACCGCGTCACCCATCGTGCAGGTGCGCGCCTGTGGGCGGCAGTGAGTGTCCGTCTCTGAGCTGTCCTGCCACTGACAGAGCCGTGACCTGACGTCGGGGTGGATGAGGTTATGACGCATCCAGAGTTGGTGCGTCTTGAGGAGCTATGCCGGTGCAATGCCGGTTGTGGCGTGAGGCGTCGTACGACAACCTCGCCAACCGCATTTCCCGCGACCCTGAGTTCATCTTTTTCATTGCTCTCTTGAACGTTTGCACTGCGTGTCCGGCTAGCCCATTGGAGGCTGGGTGGTACGAGGCTGTCCGTATGTGCCTGATGCCATTTGCAGCCATGAACAAAGCAAACCCCTGGCTCGTGAATGCCGCCCCATTGTCAGACACCAGGACCTCGGGCAGTCAGTGCATGCTAGAAATACCTCTCAGTCTGTCCACCCGGTCGATCAGCATGGCGAATGGCAATCCGTCCAGCTAAGTTATGTTCCTGACTAGTGCTGTCCGCCAACAGGGGTCAGCAAGGTGACGGTCTGTCGCTCGTCAATGGTAATGGCGTTCGGAAGCAAAACAAGTTGATGTATTTCAACGTACAGGGTCCAATGGTCCAAGTCAGCATCAAAAGGCTGGAGTTTACCTATGTATGTATTGCCTGCCAGTCGGAGAGTAGCCTCCCAAGGTGGTTGAGAAATGATCCGAGGTCACAACACTTGCCTCTTACAGCAGCTCCACTTGATCCTCATCGCCAGTGTTGTAGATGGAAGCAAAGACTCCAAGAGAGTTGGTAGCACTGTGGCGCAGTGTTTAGCACTGCTGCCTCACGGCGCCGAGGTCCCATGATCGATCCCGGCTCTGGGTCACTGTCCGTGTGGAGTTTGCACATTCTCCCCTTGTTTGCTTGGGTTTCGCTCCCACAACCCAAAGATGTGCAGGGTAGGTGGATTGGCCACGCTAAATTGGCCCTTAATTGGAAAAAATGAATTGGGCACTCTAAATTTAAAAATAAAATACTCAATGAGAGGCCAGGCTGATAGAGTACAACTCCCGCAGGGGCTCCTTCCCCAAACGGCTTCCAGGTCGACGTTTATATTCTGTGGGGAGATCCTCCAATTAGGAGGGAGCTCCGCCCCCCCTAGTCACCTGAGTAGCTCATTCCCAGATGTATAGGAGGGGAAGCGAATGTTAGACAGCTCGCTCCCTGTAGGGGGTAGTAACAGAGACCACATACAAATGAGCTAAACCCTTATGGAATAGCGGAGCAGGTTTGAAGGGTTAAATGGCTTACTGTTGCTGCAAAGATGTATGTTCCTATTCCTATACTCCTATGAGTCAAGAAATTAGACAGTCATTGCAGAGTGGCCAATGTGATTTGTGTTTGGTCTGATTAAGTTGCTGGCGAATGGTGACTTCCAAGGAGTTAATGATGGAAGATGCAATGTTGGCAGTGCTGTTGAAAATCTTGGGTAAGTAGTTGGGCCCTTTTTCACTGGCCCTGCCCATTACGTGACAATTATATGACGTGCTGCCTAATGCTTGTCACTCATATTTGTGAACGTAGCTAGGATATTGCCAATGATATCCTTCATTGAGATTGCTGTGGGATTATTGCGTTCAGAGTTTGCATTTATTGGACTTACTGGGGCTACTTGGGTTGCACAGACTTGCCTCTGGCATGTCTCTAGCGTGCTGTTAATTGGCTGCTTTGTGCTAATCCACATATTGAACACCTGCAGGGCATATCCTCATGGTGGTCCCTGGTTTGTATATCAGTAATGGAAATCCTTCTTTATGTTGAGTTGAAGTTGGTTATGAGTACATTTAGAAATAACACTCAAAGTCTAGAGCAGGAGTGAAAGTATTTATAATGTGTATGCATCCTGCACAGGCAAAGTATCCAGTGTTGGCAGACCCGAAGAACCATGCTAAGATGAAACAAAATAAAGTTTGATATATCTAGTCATTACGGGCAGGAAAAAGAGGCAAAACGGAACGTTATTCTCTCATCATCTGTATATAAGAAGAGGTTTTAAAAATAGGCTGTGGCAGTTATTCAAAAAGCTCTGTGCAGTCAATTTTTCAAATGACCCGCAGCAATTCACATTATGTCAGAAGTTTAGTTTATTCACATACTGAAACCTGGGGAGGATGGGATGGTTACAACTTTGCAGACGCACACACACATGTGTACAAAATGGGGTTGAAAGTGGGGTAGTATAACTCAATAATAATATTTATTATTGTCACAAGTAGGCTTACATTAACACTGCAGTGAAGTTACTGCGAAAATCCCTTAGTCGCCACATTCCAGCGCCTGTTCGGGTACACAGAGAGAGAATTCAGAATGTCCAAATCACCCAACAGCACGACTTTCGGGACTTGTGGGAGGAAACCAGAGCACATGGAGGAAGCCCATGCAGACACGGAGAGGCCATTCAGCCCATTGTGTCCCGCACTGGCCCTTACAAAGAGCACCCCATTTATCCCCACACCTCCACCTTATCCCCTTAACCCCGCAACCCAACCGTTTTGGACACTAAGGGCAATTTATCATGGCCAATCCACCTAACCTGCACATTTGGACTGTGGGAGGAAACCGGAGCATCTGGAGGGAACCCACGCAGACACAGGGAGAATATGGAGGTTCCGCACAGACAGTGACCCAAGCTGGGAATCGAACCTGGGATCTGGTGCTGTGAAGCAACTGTGCTACCCACTGTGCTACTGTGCCACCCCCTCCAACTATGAATAACTTAAAAGTAAAGAAGAACGACAGAAATGGAAATCAGAGGGAGTACTCTCACTGAGAAATTCTATTTCAGAGGTTCTTGGCTGAAGGCAGAGGGGCAGAATTTCTTTTAAAATGATGGTGATGTAGTGAGATGAGGGGAGGTATTCTCCGTTTGTCGACGCCGGAATCGTGAAAGATGATTGGGCAGAGAATAGCTTCCGACGCCGAAATCGAAGGAGGTGCCGGTTTCACGCCAAATCGGGATGCTCCGGCACACCGAAAATGCCGTAGATGTGCCGCTCGCTGCGCGGGGTAAAAGTACAGTAGGAATATCATTAGCGGGCCTCACACTCGATGCTCCGGGGCCTCCGCGATTCACCGCCTCTGATGGGCCGAGTTCCCAACAGCATCGTTCACTTGAGGCTATAAAAATCGTGAACCTGGCATCTTGGCTGCTGAGTGAGTGAGAGTAGGTAGGAAATGGCGTGGGAGTGACTGCGGGCTGCCGGCCCGGACACCGGGGGAGGGGGAGGGGGGGGCAGGAGGGGAGGGGAGGGGGAGGGGAGGGGGAGGGGGGCCGAGCAGACGGGGTGCACCCCCACGGGACTGGGCTGGTGCCCAGGCACTGACCGCCGTCTTGCTGAACACCCACTGACCAGCCATCCCGGCCCTGGTTCTACACAGTGACACCGGCCGTATGGGTGCCCCGCCCCCCCGCACCCCACCATCCGCCACAGCGCGGCCCCCACCCCGAACACCCCACCAACCGTTAGCCACCCTCCGGGGTCCACTTAGGGCCACATCCAATGCAGCCCCCAGTCAGCGGGAGCAGGGTTGGGCTCCAGGACCGGGGGCACCGATGGGGCTGGATACTGATGGGGCAGGGGTGCGGGGGTGGGGTGGGGGGTGAACATGAGTGGGCAGGGTCCATAGTACCAACCAGGGCCACTGTGTAGTCCATGGAACCTGGATTGACACAGGAGTATGCGCCATGCAAACATATTGGTCTTTCACCCCCTGCAGACAATGGCATTCAGACACCAACCCGTGATGCTGGCCGCTGTGCTGATGGCCGCAGCCCTACGAGATACCCTTTGGCCGCGTGAGTGGGAGCCGCTCAGAGAAGAGGGCAAAGCTGCAGCAGAGGAACAGGCAGCAGAGGGGCAGGTGGGGCCCTCAGGTTGGAGGGCCAGCCGCCCCACAGATTGAGGAAGGGAAGATGGTGCCATGGAGGCGCCGCATGAGCTCCCTGCGGTACCAGCACCGCATGTCATTTGAGGACTTGCCAGACTGGGAATACAGAGGCAGACTGTGGATGAGCAGAGGGACTGTGCGACACATCTGCCAGATAATGGCACACCTGGCACCGCGGGGGTGTGGGGTAGGACACCCGCTTCCGGTGACTGTCAAGGTGATGGTCGCCCTCAACTTTTATGCGACGGGTCTTTCCAGTCGGCAGGTGGGGACCTGTCCGGAGTCTCGCAGGCCTCGGCGCACAGGTGCATGCCTGCCATCACGGACGCCCTTTGTGCACACGTGGACCAGTGCATACAGTTCCATGTGGACCGCGCCTACCAGCATCCCTGGGATACAGGGTTCACTGCCATCGCCGGTGATGTGTTGGGTATGCTGGGTCTGTGAGGACTGCATTTACTGCAGTAGTGAGAGAGACAGGCTTCCAACACTTGAAGAAATGCAACTCGATTTTATTGAACTCTTAACTATCATACATACTTAAACTGTGGGTTGACATTATGCTGACTTGACTGGAGACCTGAGGCTAACCTGACCAGACTATCTGACTACCACATGGTGGATGTTCTAGTTGCAGCTCACGGGCTCTGACTGTCTCAGAGGCTGGATCCCAAGAGAGTAGGAAAACTCGTGAACTCTGGCTTTATAGTGCTGTGTCCTGTCTGGTGATTGGCTGCTGTGTTCTGTGTATTCACTGGTCATCCTGTGTGTCAATCACTGCCTGTCTGCACTCCATCATATACCTCGATGTATATTATGACAGCCGGGATATCCCGAGTCCAGGGGGATGCATGTCGCCCTACGAGCACCGGTGGATAATAGGCCGCTGTACATCAACATAAAGGCATTTCACTTGAACATACAGCTAGTCTGCGATCATCAAATGCACATCATGCATGTCTGTGCTCGATACCCGGGCAGTGAGCACAATGCATTCATCCTGGTACCCCCCCCTCCCCCGGCTGCCAGGTTGGCTGCAGGGTGACAGGGGTTACCCGTTGCGGTCCTGGCTGTTGACGCCTATCCGGAAGCCACAGACCGAAGCAGATACCCGATACAATTACGCCCTTATATCGACCAGGGGTGTGGTCGAGCAGCGCTTCGGAATCCTGAAGATGCGCTTCACGTGCCTGGACCCTTCTGGAGAGGCCCCCCATTCCGAGGCTCCGAGGGTCGCCTGCATCGTGGTGGCTTCTGCGTCCTCCACAATGTAGCACAGCAGAGGGGCGATGTGCTGGAGGAGGAGGCGGATGAGGTGGAAGCGCAGGCCTCGTCCGACGAGGAGGACGCTGGGAAAGGAGACGATGAGCAGGATGTGGGGCACAGGCAGTCATGGGAGGCCGCACGACGCCATCGCCAGGGCCAGCGCGCACGGGACGCCTTCATCGCGACACATTTCGCCGAAAAGGAGGGAGGGAGTGGAGCTGGGGGTGTTTGCTGGCCAGGGCACGGACCCCACCATCCCGACCCACACCCCATCTCCTCCCACACAACCAAATTGCCCGCATGCACACCCCCTCCATCACACATACCTGCGGTATGTGGGGACATTGGGTTTGCTGGGGACATTGGGTTTGCAGTAACAGCAGGTTTGGTTCATGGGATGGAGGATAGTGCCAACCCGCTCTGCGATGAGCTCAGAGCGCCATATCGTATGATAATGTCTGACCCATGCCCACGGCAGAACCTTCCACCTGGGGGATCCCTGCATGTGAGCTGGCCAGTCCATCACACAGTCCTGTCGAATCCCTGGAGTGCAGGTCCTGGGGACGGTCGGGGCAGGGGAGGGTGGGGGTGGGGGAGGGGGAGGGGGACGGTGCACCATGGGGCCTGCACTGGTCCCCCACCCCGCTCCCCCGCCCCACCCTCAGCCAGCACTGAGCAGTCCAACCCCACACCCATCAGACAGCGCACCGAGGCAGGTTTCAACGGTGTTAACAGGCATTTATTGTTTAGAAATATATACAGTGTGTGCCCCAGCCCCTTAACAGAATTGTGCCATCCACCCGTGCCAACTTAACGGGTGTTTAACTCTCTAGCCTTACGGGCCCTAACACTGAGCCTAGGTGGTCCCTGGTACAGCAGGATTGGAGGCGGCCTGCTGTGACTCCTGCCCTGTGGCACGGGACCCCATTGGCACACAACTCCTGGGGCAACCCGGCCTAGATGGGCCCGGATGCTGCTCGGGCATCCCGGATGGTATGGTGCTGCTGTTTTCTGCCCGCTGCCCACCAAATGCACCAGGGATGGGGAGGGGGGGGGGGGTGGAGTCCAAGGTGCTGCGCTGTTCTGGCACCTCCACTGCGGGGGTAACCAGCACGGGCCACAGCACCTCCTCCTCCCTTGGGGTGCCCGATGGCCTCTGGGCTACTCCATGTGACGGGGGTGCGAGTGGAGCAATCCCCTGAGGCCCTCCTGCCACCTGGCACTGACAGTCCTGGAGGCCCGCTCTGGTCTTGACCAGGGTCTGCACGTTCGCGGCCAAGGAGCACAGAGAGTGCACCATCTCTGTCTGGGACTGCACCACATCACACAGCGACTGTGCCACCACCCTGAGGGTCCGTGCCACATCACACAGCGACTGTGCCACCACCCTGAGGGTCCGTGCCACATCACACAGCGACTGTGCCACCACCCTGAGGGTCCGTGCCACATCACACAGCGACTGTGCCACCACCCTGAGGGTCCGTGCCACATCACACAGCGACTGTGCCACAACCCTGAGGGCCCGTGCCACATCACACAGCGACTGTGCCACCACCCTGAGGGTCCGTGCCACATCACACTGCGACTGTGCCACCACCCTGAGAGTCCGTGCCACATCACACTGCGACTGTGCCACCACCCTGAGGGTCCGTGCCACATCACACAGCGACTGTGCCACCACCCTGAGGGTCCGTGCCACATCAGACAGTGACTGGGCCACCTCCCATTGGGTCTGGGCCACCTCCCTCTGGAACTGGGCCACCTCCCTCTTGGACTGGGCCACCACCCTCTGGGACTGAGCCTCCTCCCGCTGGGACTGGGCCACTTCCCTCTGGGTCTGGGCCACCTCCCGCTGGGTCTGGGCCACCTCCCTCTGGGACTGGGCTACCTCCCTCTGGGACTGGGCCACCACCCTCTGGGACTGAGCCTCCTCCCGCTGGGACTGAGCCTCCTCCCGCTGGGACTGAGCCTCCTCCCGCTGGGACTGAGCCTCCTCCCGCTGGGACTGGGCCACTTCCCTCTGGGACGGGGCCTCCTCCCGCTGGGTCTGGGCTGCCACTCTCTGGGACTGGGCCGCTCCCTCTGGGACTGGGCCACCTCCCACTGGGTCTGGGCCACCTCCCTCTGGGACTGGGCCACCTCCCTCTGGGACTGGGCCACCTCCCTCTGGGACTGAGCCACCTCCCTCTGGGACTGAGCCTCCAACCGCTGGGACTGGGCCACTTCCCTCTGGGACGGGGCCTCCTCCCGCTGGGTCTGGGCTGCCACTCTCTGGGACTGAGCCGCCTCCCTCTGGGACTGAGCCGCCTCCCTCTGGGACGGGGCCTCCTCCCGCTGGGACTGGGCCACACCGCCTAGGATCTGCGCCACGCCGGCCAATGCGTGGGCAATGCCGCTGACGTTCTCAGCCATGGCCTGCTGTGACTGGACCATGCTGAGTAGCGCCGCTTCAATCTCCAGGTCACTCTGGCACATGGCTGCCTGTGAGAGCGCAGATCTGTCCTGAGCCTCGGCCACCGCCTGCACAGAATGCCCCAGGCCTTGGACACGCTGATCCATAGCCGAGACCGTTGCCCGCATTGCCTCCACCGCGGACGTCACTCGTACAATGTCGACCTGGGTGGCACGCATGGCCAGCATCACCCCCTGTTCCTGCACGCGGATGGACTACTCCACCTGTGCCCGCAGGCTCTGGATGCTCGCCGTCATCCCCTCTTGTAGTCCCTGAGTCTCTGACTGTATCTGCACTGTGGCTGGGACTGGATGTTCCAGAGGCCCGGGACTCGCCTGGACGGCAGCTGGTTCCTGGGGCCGGCCTGACCTCCGACCATCCAGCCCCTCGGCTGCTCCTATCTCCACCTGCTGTATCGGATGCGATGTGTGATGTGAACCAGCTAGTGTCCCAGGAGCCTCTTCATTAAAGTGCCCAACGAAAGTGATAGTCTGGGGATGGTGGAGGGTGTAGGAGACGGCTGTGACAGAAAGTCCGTGTCCTCCTCTGACCCGAACTCCGTGGTTTCCTGAGGCCGGTCGGAGGGCTGGTGTTCGGGCTGCTATCCCCATCAGTGTTCGGCTGTCTGGGGCGCACTGGCTCTAGCACTGGCTGGGGGCAGGGCTCTCCGTATGGACTGGTCCCATCTCCGGCAGGTCCTGTAAGACGACATATCTGGGGCGGCATTCTCCCCTACCCGGCGTGACGGAGGGTCCCGGAGTAGGGGAGTGGCGCCAACCACTCAGGAGTCGGGCCTCCCCAAAGGTGGGGAATTCTCCCCACCTTTGGGGGCCAGCCCCGCGCCGGAGCGGTTGGCACCAGAAGACTGGCGCAAAAAACTGGCGCCCCCGGCAGCGGGCCTGGCCGAAAGGCTTTTGCCGGTCGGCGCATGCGCCGGCAGTGATGTCAGCGGCAGCTGGCCGTTGATGTCACTGCCGGCGCATGCGCGATGTGGGGTTCTCTTCCGCTTCCGCCATGGCGGAGGCCGTGGAGGAGAAATAGTGCACCCAGGGCACTGGCTCGGAGTCTGAGCGGGGGGCCCCGATCGCGGGCCAGGCCACCGTGGGGGCACCCCCCGGGGTTCGATCGCCCCCCCCCGGGGTTCGATCGCCCGCCCCCCCCCCCCCCCCCCCCCTCCCCCCCCCCCCCCCCTCCGGACCCCGGGGGCCTGCTCGCGCCGCTGAGCCCACCGTTCCAGAGGTGGTTTAAACCTCGGCGGCGGGAGAGGCCTCCCAGCGGCGGGACTTCGGCCGATCCGGGCCGGAGAATCACCGCAGGGGCCTCTCCGATCGGAGTGGCGAGATTCCCGCCACCGCCACTTCCCGGGTGGCATGGGTCGGGCGTGGAGGGGGGGAGAATAGCGGGAGGGCGTGAAAAATGTCGGGAGGCCCTCCCGCTATTCTCCCACCTGGCGTGGGGGGTGGAGAATCGTGCCTGTAGTCTCCCAATGGGAGAATCTCGCCCATGATTTTCACAATTTTCAAGAGCAGTGGGCAGAACAGGGTTGCACAGCAACACCTGTGACATCGGTATGTCAGCTGGGGTACTCCGTCTACAACCCCTCCAGATCCATGCCAGCCACACAGCGGTGGTTAAATTGGGCCCTATATGTGCCCTTCATGAGAATTTATGACTTCTGTCAAGGTTCGTGATTCCACATTGCAGCATAAGGCTCTTGCGGCAGTGAAAATGGGGTCTCTTTGAACTCTTTGAACTCAGTACCTAGTTCAAAGGGCCTTGTAGAAGTTGGGCTTTCCACACTTGGGTGTCACGTCTGCCCCTGTTTCCTCAACCCCAGCCCCCGCCCACCAACCCCGGCAAAAAGGTTTTCTGAGGTGATGGAGGCAGGAATTCCGGAACCTGGGGCCATCAGCCATTTTGGCTGTGCCACCGAGTCTCCACAATGCGACGAAAATCCCGCCAAAAATCCACTGTTTTCATAATACAAAATGACTCCTTAATAAAGAACTGTATTATCAGCTGCCATTAGAATGCAGACCACCAAGTATTGTATCCAACTCAGGAGTATGCTGCGCCTCAGCCCTGTACAACCCTGCTCAGCATGTCCATCAGCAAGCTACCTGGTGTACTTCCCTGTCTGGATTTTGTATATCTCTATTTCTTCTGTTTTAAATGTGGGTGGGAATCCACTAAAAGTAGGTAACACACTTATTTCAACAAGCTTTGATTTTTACTGAATGCTTCAATTAGTATGTGAGCACAGTTATTGTGTTTGGATATATTCATGCAACTCATAGTAATTTTGACCAATAGCTTAAATCTCAAGCTATGTTTGGAAAAGGTGAAATTCACTTTGGGGGGCAGGGGTGGGGGATGAGTGAGGGATTCCACAAGAGATGGGGTCTGTTTATATTACATTTGGAGAGCTACTTGTGACCAACAGGTGGGTGGGAGGGCTGGGTGGGTTAGTGGGGTTGTTTCGGGGTTATTTCAGTTGGAAATGTTAAAATGTTAAAATTTGAATAAAAATATTTTCCCAAAAAAAATCGCAAGCGATGTGCTCTCATCCAGTCCCTCTTCCTTTGGAGGTGACTCTCAGAGCTATAGCACATGTGTCATTGGTTGATTATAGTTTTGGAGGACGGGGCTCCATTATGAGTTACATGCTGCCCGCTTTAATCAAGAACAAGTTGGACTGGAATTTACGGCCACAAATTGAGCATGCGCCCCTGAGCCACTTGCATACATAAAATACAGTGTAATGATGTGTTAGGAATGCAACACCATCACAATCATCTCCATTTTACGGAATCTACACCCCAACCATGAGTATGAAAATCATCTGCAGTCCAGCCAAGATTAACTTCAAAGGTTTACAGTCGGAAATTGAATGAGCAGCTTGTATTTCAATTACCAATCACTTGTCTATTTTGGATATTACCACGGATTCGGATCACGTTGTGGAGTAAACTAGTGTTTTTCAAACTTTTTTTCCGGGGACCCATTTTTACCAATCGGCCAACCTTCAGGACCCATGCCGGTCGACCTTCGTGACCCAAACCGGCCGACCTTTGTGACTCACGCCTGCCGACAGTGATGTGGCTCCCTTTCTTTACACCGACTGGCTGCACATTGATGGTGTTAATCCCACCAGGAGCCTGCCTTGGATATTTAATGAGTCCCTGACCCAGGGAAATGGGTCAAGGCGGAAGGGGGTCTGAAGGAATGGATGATAGTCTGACTCTCCTGGAACTCAGACATAAAGATGAGAATTTCTACTCTTTCACGCTGCTTTCTTTGTGTTAAAGGAGGCGGTAACACATGGCTACCCTTGAGCCTGAGCAACTGTGTCCGTTTGATGTACGTGCAAACCAATGAACTTCAACTACATTGTTCCTGGGAAGCATTTTGTGACACCTTGCTGTGTACGTTTTGTACTGTTTGACGTGTTTAAGCTTGACACATTAGTTACAGACCATTAGGCTGCAAGATGTAGCCATAGTTTACTGGGAGAAACATGTAGTTCCAGCTATCACAAATCAAATTAGGGCAAATAACCCTGCCTTTCTTAAAGGTTGGTGATTCACTTAAAATGATAAAATTACAGCCATTTGTGAAATGTAATGACATTGTGAGACATGTAGCTTCCCATAACCTTTGTGTTTTAGCATAAATTTATTTTACCAGGGAGAATTAGCTTCTGCTATCCAGACAAAAGTAAAACATTTTGTTTTAGTATTGTACCATCCAGCAATCGAGCTGGAATACAAATTGAAAGCATTTTGATAGGAAGAAGATCTTGGCTTCTATTAAAGATGGCCAATCTGCTCTTCCAGGTTACTGCCCAGGTAATAAAGATAATCTACTCCAATCAATGGGGACAAAGCAAGTCAGTTGAACATTAAAATTATTCACTGGTTCTTTTTTTTTATATTGTTGACTGCTCGTTTTCCTGTCCTATTTCAATAATGTGGAGATGCCGCCGTTGGACAGGTGAGGAAGGAGCAGTGCTCCGAAAGTTAGTGTTTGAAACAAACATGTTGGACTTTATCCTGGTGTTGTAAGACTTCTTACTATTTCAATAAAACCATTGCCCCATAGTACAGAGGGATGTGAAGGTTAGGTGGGGTTACAGGGACACGGCAGGGGAGTAGGCTAAGGTAGGGTGTTCCTTCAGAGGGTTGGTGCAGACATGATGGGCCGAATGACCTCCTTCAGCACTGTAGGCATTCCATGATTAGCAAGAATACGGAATGGAAAGAAATTAGTATTAGTAAAAAAGTAGGGAAAAAAATGAATCCCTGGGCCTGATGATCTACATCCCAGAGTGTTGAAAGAAGAGGCTGTAGTTTAATGGGTTCATTAATGATAATCTTCCAAAATCCTATGGATTCTGGAAAGATTCCTTTAGATTTGAAGATAGCCAAATGTAATCCCACTATTTAAGGAAGGAGGGTAACAGAAAATGGGAACTATGGATCTGGTAGCCTGACATCTGCAGTAGGGAAAATGCTGGAATCTATTATAAAGGATGTGATTCCTGGACACTTCGAAACAAATAATAGGATTGGGCAGAGTTAACATGCATTTATGAAGAAGAAATATATTTGCCAACTTGGTACGACTTTTTGAGGGTGTAAATAGGATTTCAATACCATGCAGAAGGTCAATAAGCAAAATTAGAGCACATGTGATTGGTGAATATACTGTCATGGGTTGTGAATTGGTTAATGGACAGAAAACCGAGATTAGGAATAAAGGGGTCACTCTCAAATTGGCAGGCTTTGATTAATGGGGTACAGCGAGAATTAGAGTTTAGGCCCAGCTATTCACAAACTATATTAATGCTATGGATGCATTGACAAAGGCTTTCACAAAGTCAAGTTGATTCAAGAGCCCATTAAAATTGCTGGGCGTGTCCTAAGTGTAGGATTCCTGACCCCAATCCTAATGTCTAATGTCCGGCTGGAGTGCCTTTAAAGGGTATGAGTCTGGTACCTTTCAAAAGCACACTTCTGGCACTCCCAACTTGGCCCATTCCATTGCGGAACTAGGCATGTCCTACTCCTTCACAATTTTCACGGAGTTGGGCCGTTTTACAAAAAATGTGTTTCATGGCCACTTAGAGTGGTATAAACCCAAACCTTAAAAAGTAAGTTTAAAAATGTCCTCCTCATGCTCCCATTTCCCTTATTGTCCCAATTCCCAGCTCTGCACTTCCACCCACTTCCATGTTCTCTCATACCCCATGACAAGATCTGCCCTTCCACCCATATCCAATGTCCCTTCATGCCCACTATAATGGGCTCTATACTTCCACCCACCCTGATGTCCCCTCATATCTCATATCCCTTCTGCCAAGCTCCGCCTTTTCATCCACCCTCGATGTCCCCTTACTCTCCCTATGATGAGCTCTGCCCTTCCATACACCCCCTAAGGTCCCTCATGTTCCTCTAACCACCCCCTTTGCCATCTCATGCCCCCATGCAAAGTCTTGGCACTTCCATGTTTATTGACCCACCTTACACTTTCTAGAACCAATAAACATCATGGTGCACAAGGGAGATGTGTGAGTCTTTGAAAAAAAGTAATTCATTGATAACCTTCTCCTATGCTTGAAAAATGTCTGGACTGTACATTATTTAAAGTGTTAATCATCCAGCCTCTTTGAAGTTGCAAAAACCACAAACTCTTGAAACCACTTAACTTGTGCCCACAAACATTGTGACATTGACAGCAGAGTTCAGAGAGCCGAAGCTGTCACTCAAACAGTGTTTCTTCTGAGGTGCAGATGTTTTCTCAATGTCTGGAATCCCAGACAGAAATACGTAATGAGGCTGTGGACTATGGAGGCTCATTCGTTGAGTATATTCAGGACGGCGATTCATAGATTTCTACATATTAAAGATAACCTGAGATATGGGGGATAAGTACAAGAAAATGACATTAAGGTAGAAGACCAACCATGATCTAGTCACTAGTGGATTGGCGGAACAGGCTTGAGAAACCAAATGACCTATAACGGCTCCTATTTCTTATCTACCCTGTTCGAAGAAAGGAGTGCAGGCTGTACTTCTACCTATGCAAACACATTTCTGCTTCAGAACTTTTTCCATTGGTTGGGCAAGCCTAGGGACAAGTGCATTTAGCCTTTAAATCAGGACCATTCAGAAGAAAATTCAGGAAACACATCTTCATGCAAATTGTAGTAAATGTGTGGAACACTCTCCCAACAAATAGTAGATGCTAGCAAAGTGAGTAAATTTAAATATGAGATGGACACATTTTGCTTGCCAGAGGTATAAAAGGAGCCAAAGGAGATGGATGGAATTAAGATACAGATCAGCCACAACTTCACTGAATGATGGAATACCCTCAAGGTGGTGAATGGCCTGCCGCTTTTGCTGCTCCAGTTGTTACTCCTAATGCTATGTTTCATTCAATATCTCAAAATGTGGAGACGGACATTGTGACCGAGCAGTGGTCTTGTACTATACACTATGCATCTTGTTTTTGTTTACAGTGACATTACATTGATAAAACCTTGTAATAAATTTTGTTGACTTTTTATTATTGAGATGATGTATTTTATGTAATCCAAATAGATCATGCATCATTTATTCAGTAATTTAGTGTTCAGATTACGAACTGAAATTTATTTGTTGATGTCTGTTACAAAGTACACTATAACAATGCTTTGTGTAGTTAACAATTAGCAATTATATTAGTAACAATGTTTTCTGACTGTGCTAACGGGAGAGTCACATATCAGAAATATGAACGTACATTGGACATGGTTTCCACTTTTTAATTAAACAAAGAGGCTATGGAGCTGAATATTCATGAGCTACAAGAATTGCTCCAAAGTTGGATTTATCATTGCAATCGTTTAATAACTAGCATTGTTGTGACACACTTTGATTATTCTTTATGCTCTTCAGTTCAGATGATCTTGCGTAATCGTGATTTTCAAAACATCCTGTGGTGACAGCCTTGCAACTATGGCCAAATCCGCTTGTTCTAACTTCTGGAAGGCAAATGCCCAAAGGAACTGGTGCATGAAATATTGCTTTAGTACTCCACTGCAACAGAAATAACATACTAGTAAAATATGTTGCATTATATATTTAAGAGGTCTAGCGACATGTATATGATAAAGAGGATATCAGAAGCACGACATTGTTTATTATGCAACAATAGTAATCATTTTAGTGAATTGTGCTGATTTTCTAAATCTTTGCATCAGGTTAAATAATTTTTGTTCATAAGTCTTCGTTGCTCCAGCTAATTGTTATGCAAATTATGCACTGCAAATCTGACAAACTTGGGTGTTGTTTAATGTGCATTTTAAATATGTTCTATTTTGTATTCCAGACAGTGAGGTTTCTAATTCATATGTTTATGCTCATCAGAAATGCAGGAAAAGGAGCAGAAACAAACTTCTTTTGTAAATCTCTGAATGTGGTCTGATCTTAACTATCTATACACCTGTAATGGGTTCCTTTTCTTCACCCCTCATGTAAATCTTGGTGTCTTTTTTTTTCTCTAGGTCAAGAACGATTTGGGAACATGACAAGAGTGTATTACAGAGAGGCCTTTGGAGCATTTATTGTCTTCGATGTTACACGAGCTGCAACATTTGAGGCGGTGTCCAAATGGAAAGATGACTTAGACTCAAAATTGACTCTACCAAATGGCAAACCTGTCTCAGTTGTCCTACTGGCAAACAAATGTGATCAAGGGAGCGAGTTTTTAGCTGCCAATCCTGGAAAAATGGAAAAGTTCTGCAAGGATCATGGATTTGTCAGCTGCTTCGAAACTTCAGCAAAGGTAAAACTAATTCTCAGCCTGCCAGATCGTGGTTGTGACAAATGAAGAAAATGATATGTCTAACAAAGCGCGTGGAAATGCAAAGCCACAATCTTCAGACCAACCTTATTATTCATTAACCTAACAGTGTTGAAAAATGAAATGAAATGAAAATCGTTTATTGTCACAAGTAGGCTTCAAATGACGTTACTGTGAAAAGCCCCTAGTCGCCACATTCCGGCGCCTGTTCGGGGAGGCTGTTACGGGAATTGAACCGTGCTGCTGGCCTGCCTTGGTCTACTTTCAAAGCCAGCGATTTAGCCCTGTGCTAAACATCCCCTATTCAAAGGAGAATTGTACTTACCCAAATTGCTCCATGATTCTAAATGATATCGGTGGTGATGGTGGAATGCAGAAATGGTGAAAGAAGGAAAATGGAAATATACTTCTACTTCCCTCTGATGTGGGCCTCAGCTGGGAAGAGATTTTAGGGAAGACTAGAGCTGAATGGTAGGACAAGGTAGGGGAGATCTAGAATGAAGTTGTGACTTTGGGAATGCAATTATGGTAGAGGTGGCCACAATATTAAAGCAGGCGTAAATCCAATTGGCAGACCTTCGATCAATAGACAACAGAAATGAGGCAGGTGGGTTAACAAATACTCCCCATTGATTTCACTGGAGCAGAGTCGCCTTATATCAGAACAAAGGGAATTTTTCTGCAAGATGCCCGATCCAAAACGCTTCTCAGCCATACTGGCAAGCATGGAACACTGACAAAGGGACAGCGAAGAAGTCCCGGTAAATGAGCAGAATGTTTGTCCTCGTACCACAGCATTACGTCACAGTTCAGGAGCATAGTTCCCAAATAACTCAGCATTCAACAGTCTATTTTGACAGAAATAATTAGTAAACAATTCAAAAATACAGGAGTAAGGCAGAAATTATAAACGATTGAGTTAAACAAATTGAGGATGGCTTTCATGTTTCAGGAAATGAAACACTGACTGCATTTAAGCAGGTTTTAACCATTGTATGAGATTCCATGGGGAGATTGCTGCAGTACTGTTTGTTAAAGCAACAATGGCAAAGAGAGTCAAAAGCAAACAGCAGTGGATGGCAAGCAGACCTGTCTCCCTGATGGTCACATTTGCAGATTTTTGAGAGCACACTTGTGTAAATTTCATTCCCACCATTGATGGAGTCAGACACATGCCTGCTTATCTCCTGATGTATACAATAGGTTTAATTTCAAATGCCATTTAATGCCACTGGAAACAGTTATCTCCCAAGCGTTTGTTTAAATTTAAACCAGGCAAGTCAACTCTAATTGGTCAAGGTGTTGCCATGGGGAATGCACCAGCGAACAGTTGTCCTCTAAAGCTTTTGTTTAGTTGAAAAAGACACAATGTCTGGGCATGCTCTTTCTGTAAGCAAAGGGCGTAGCTCTCTTTGTGAATATACGTAGATGCTAGCAAGCACAATCGAGCTATACTGCGAGCCCAACTGATACTAAGTGAGTTGTTTTTCTTAGCACAATCAGGATTGTTTAGTGAGTGTCCAACATTAGCTGTGATTCCATGCAAGGTGGTGCATAGGATGGATTTTACAGAGAGCAAAGGCAGCAGTCAGGTTTAATGGTGTATCCATGCTGGGTGAGTCAGAGCAACAGGGACATACTTTTCCGAGAATTGTGAGGAAGAAACCTACAACTTTTACGAAGAATGAGTGGTTGGTGTTGGCTGAGGAGGTGAGTAGCAGGAGCATTGTCTCCCATTATTTGATGTAATCCAAGAATTGGTTTAATCCTGATCGGGAAAGTTTTTTTGATTCACTACATCTAATGCATGCTTTACTTGTCCAGCAAAGCATTCTCTATCACATCAGCTCTCACACACACTCAACTTTTAAACAGCACCCAGGCGTAACTTTCAATACACTTCAGCGCTTCCCTATTTATCGACTTACCATTGCTGTTCATCCCAATTCTCATACTTTATTAATTCTTTCATGGGATTTTGGAGTTTGCACATTCTCCCGTGCCTGCGTGGGTCTCACCCCAAAAATGTGCAAGGCAAGTGAATTGGTCATGCTAAATTGCCCCTTAGTTGGAAAAGAAAAGAACTTCAAAGCTTAAAAAAATATATTTCATGGGATTTAGGCACCTTTGGCAAAGCCAGCATCTAATAATAATAATAATAAGAGCATTATTAATTAGCAGCTGATATCAGCAATAATAAATCCAAGAGCATCTCTTGCCCACTCTTAATTTCCCATGAACTGGGTGGCTTACTCGAGCTTTTCAGAGGCTCAGGGGGTGATTAATCTACTTGCCTCGCCAAATTGCCGTGGGTTTGGAGTTACATGTGGGCCAGGCAAAGTAAGGATGGCAGATTTCCTTCCCTAAAGGACATTATGAAACAGATGGGTTATTACTACTCAATGATACTTGTCATGATTGCGAGCCTAGCTTTACATTCCAGATTTATTAATTTAAGTTAAATTCCACCAGCTGCTGTGGTGGAATTTGAACCCATGGCCTGCGAGCATTCACCTGGGCCTCTGGATTATGAGTCCAGTTACATTATCACTGCACTACTATCTCCCCTTGTGATGTATCTTTCTCACAGTCATCATCACTCTATGCACTGCATCAATCCGGTGAATATTCACCTCACTCTCAGGTTAGTTTTTTCACCCTTTGCAGGAGAAGAAAGACCAAAGCACAAGGGGGCGAGGGGAAGGACTGGAGGTGGTTGGCAAGAAAAAAATCCAGATCCAAGGTGCAGAGGAAGAGGCAATGAGTTAAGTAGCTCAACTGCATTCCTCTCATCAGAGATAGCTGGTGAGAAAATACCAAATACATCTGACACACATTCTGACTTTATTTTGTTAATGGCTGAACTACAAGAAGACTGAGTATGTCAAGATTGCTTTATGCTGACTTCCGCTTGTGACCATGGAGTGATTGGTCACATAAAGGGCTGTTCCTGTTCAAAGTTACAGAAAAGGGCTCTTTTTACCCAGATCTGGGTGGAATTTCAATTAAAAGGCGTAGGTGAATGTTAGAGGAGTAGTTTACCCCTGGAATGGTATGTTTTCTGATCACTGGACCCGGCAGAAGGCAGTGAGAGGTTTGGCTGGAAAGGTGAAAGAGTCTTGTGCTTCACAGACAGTCTCTTCCAGCATGCAGGTGCGGGAGGGGCAAGCTGTAAGGCCCCAGATACAGGAACTGATGACTTTTATCAAGGAGGAATTCCATAAACAGAGGAAGGAAATGCATGAGGATCATGCAAAGGCCATTGCAGAAGCTGTGGCACCCCTGAAGAGTACCTTGGAGCAGATGGAGAGGTGTTTGGAGGTGCAGGGGTCACAGATTCGGGAGATTGAAGGAGTGATCTCAGACCACAGCGATCGTGTGGTGGCTCTGGAGGCGGAGGTGGGGGTCCTAGGAGACCTTATAAAACGCTGAGGGCAAAGGTTCAGGAGCATGAGAATACCTCGGGAAGACAGAACCTGCGAATAGTGGGCCTGCCTGAAGGAGTGGAAGGTGTGAGTACCACGAGGTACGTCTCGAGGACGCTGGTGGGTCTGGTGGCAGGAGGGGTGCTGGATAAGGCACCTGAGGTGGACCCAGCAGGTCTCTGAGGCAAAAGCCTAGAGCTGGGGAGTGATCGTGAGACTCCATAAATTTGTGGAGAAAGAGAAAATTCTACGGTGGGCCAGGGAGAAGCGTAGCTGCGACTGGGAGGGAAATACCGTCCGGATTCATCAGGACATCAGAGCCGAGTTGGCAAAGTGGCGGGCAGGTTTCAACAAGGCCAAGGCGGTGCTGTACCGGTGGCAGATCAGGTTTGGGGTGCTCTACCCGGCGAAATTATGGGTGACGTTCGGAGGCTGGGAGTATTATTTCGGGACCCCAGAAGGGGCCGAAGACTTCATTAAGGAGCATAAACTGGGGAAGAACTGAGTGGGAAATACTTGGGAACTGGGGTGCTGGCAATAAGTAATGGTCGGGAGCATGTTTGACGTGGGTGTAGAGATGGGGTAATTTTTACCTTTTTTTGTGTGGAGTGGTTTCTGTTCAATGTTGAGATTGTAAGGAGTTGTAGGGGTGAAAAGTTTATGTGGGGATGGATGTTCACATCCCCCTCCTGTTTTATGGGACTGCATGTGTTTAACATCTGTTTGTTTGCTTTGAGAAGTCCTTGCTTGGGTGGAGGAGGGTAAGGCCAGCAGGAGGCCTTCTTCTTTGAGCTGAGGAGTGGAGGGGGGGGGGGGGGGGGGGTTCATTAGGATGTGCCTTTGGGCAGGGGCAGCCAACAGGTTATGCTGGTGAACGGAAGTGAGGTGGTGGGGGAGAAGGCCAAGAGTGGTGGCTGGGGGGAGGCAGGGAAAGGGGAAGTGGGTGGGGGGGGTGAAGAAGGGGAAGGGGAAAAGCGGGGGTGGGGGGGGGTTTCTGCGACGCGGCAAGTGGTGAGAGATGAGATGGTCAAGGGCGAAGAAAGGGACCATCTGGGATGGCCTAGTGGAATTAAAGGGGCAGGAGTTAAGTGGGGAAGATGTCGAATGGTAGAGGGGATTGGAGGCGCAAGTCTCCGGTAAGGTTGGTAACATGGGACGTCCGGGGACTGAATGGGCCGGTTAAAAGGTCGCTGGGTGTTCGCGCACCTCAGGAGCTTGAAACTGGGTGTTGTCTCTTTGCAGGAGACACATCTGCATGTGAAGGACCAGGTTAGGTTAAGGAAGGGGTGGGTCGGGGTTTGATTTGAAATCGAGGGGTGTGGCAATTTCAATGAGCAAAAGAATGGGATTTGTGAGTATGAAGGAGGTGAGGGATCCAGGTGGGAGATATGTTATTGTGGGTGGGGTATTGGAAGGGGCACCGGTAGTGTTGGTAAAGGTGTATGCCCCAAATTGGGATGATGTGGGTTTTATGAGGGGGTTTCTGGCAGCAATCCCGAATTTGGCCACGTTCCAGTTGATAATGGGAGGATATTTTAACTGTATCCTGGAGCCGAGGGTGGATAGATCGAGCCCCAGGTCGATGGGTAGGGTACAAATGACGAGGGAGCCGGGGGGGGGGGGGGGGGGGTTTATGGAGAGGATGGGTATGGTGGATCCATGGTGCTTTCAGAACCCAGGGGGAAGGGAGTATTCCTTCTTTTCACACACCGATAAGGTGTATTTGAGGATTGATTACTTTGTAGTGAGTCGGGAGATTTTGGTTGGGGTGGAGGGGGCAGAGTATGCGGGGATAGTTATCTCGGACCATGCACCCCACTGATTGGAGATTCGGTTCAGTACGGGATGAAAGCAGAGGCCGGGGTGGAGGTTTGACTCGGGGTTGTTGGCGGATGGAGGTTTTTGTGATAAGGTGTGGTTGGAGATTAGGGATTATGTGGAGTTCAATCAGAATGGGGAGGTGGCGGCGGGCATTTTCTGGGAAGCACTGAAGTCAGTGGTCCGGGAAGAAATTATCTCATTTACGGTTCGTGCGAATAAGGAAAGGAGGGTGGAACATGACCGTCTAGTGAATGAGATAGTGGAGGTGGACAGGGAATATTCGAGGGTGCCCACCGTGGAGGGATTGACGAGGAGGAAAAAGTTGCAGGGGCAATGTGATAGGCTGACAACGGGGAGGGCGGTAGGGCAATTGAGTAGGGCAAGAGGGGTGCAATATGAGTATGGGAAGAAGGCGAGCCATATGCTGGTGCACCAGCTGCAGAGGCAGGCTGCATCCAGGGAAATATTGAAGATCCGGACTGGTGGTCGGGATGTGGTGTCAGAGTCAGGGAAGATAAATGAGGCATTTAGAGAGTATTACCAGGGACTTTATGAGGCAGACCCAGGAGTTGAGGAGGGGGACATGGGGTGGTTTCTGGACGAGCTGGAATTTCCCCAGATGGAGGAAGCAAAGAGGCAGGCATTGGAGGAAACGCTGGGGCTGAGGGAGGTGCTGGATAGTATCAGGGGTATGAAGTTGGGGAAGGCTCCTGAGCTGGATGCGTAGCCGGCATAATTTTATAAGGAATTTGCTGCAGACCTGGCTCCACATCTGTTGGGGGCGTTTAATGAAGCACTGGAGAAGGGGGAGTTGCCGGAGACGATGAAGCAGGCAGTAATCACACTAATTCCGAAAAGGGGAAGGGCTCGGTGGAATGTGGGTCGTATAGACCCATATCATTATTGAACACGGAAAGTATTGGCTCAGTTGTCGGCGGGAGGATGAAGGATTGTGTCCCGGGGGTGGTTGCAGAAGATCAAACAGCCTTCGTGAAGGGCAGGTAACTTGCAAGTAATATAAGACGGCTGTTGAATGTGGGGATGAATCCGTCGAGAGCTGTGGTATCGGAGGTGGTGGTGTCCATGGACACGGAGAAAGCATTTGATTGGGTGGAGTGGCGATACTTGTTCGAAATTTTGGGAAGGTTTGGGTTTGGGCCGAGATTTGTGGCATGGGTGCAATTGCTGTATGTGGTGCCAAGAGCGAGGGTGAGGACGAATGATATAAGCTCACAAACTTTTGACTTACACAGGGGTACGAGTCAAGGGTGCCCGCTGTAGCCGCTGCTGTTTGCGCTGGCCATAGAGCCATTGGCGATGGTTCTCAGGGGGCCAGCAGAGTGGCAGGGGATAATGAGGGGACAGAGGGAGCACCGGGTGTCATTCTATGCCGATGACCTCTTGCTGTAAGTTTCGGATCCGTTGGAGAGTATGGGAAGGGTTATGGGCCTTTTGGGGAGGTTTGGAGGGTTCTCGGGATACAAGCTGAATGTCGGGAAAAGCGAGGTATTCCCAGTGAATGAGCTGGCACAGCGGGCTAATTTAGGGGGGGATGCTATTTACGGTAGCGAGGGATAGGTTTAGGTATTTGGGGATTCAGGTAGCGAGGGAATGGACGGGGCTCCATAAGTGGAACTTAACGAAGCTCGTGGAGGAGGCTAGGGAGGATCTTAGGAGGTGGGATACACTGCACTTAACGTTGGCGGGGAGGGTCCAAGTGGTGAAAATGAATATTCTGCTGCGGTTCTTGTTTATCTTTCAGGCTCTCCCGATCTTTATGCCAAAGGCATTTTTTGGAAAGTGGACACAATCATCTCTGACTTTGTATGGGCAGGGAAGGTGCCAAGGGTGGGGGGGACCCTGCTACAGAGGCAGAGGCAGCAGGGGGGGTTGGCGCTGCCAAACTTGCTTCATTATTATTGGGTGGTGAATGTGGACAAGGTGCGGTGGTGGTGGGAAGGAGAAGGGGTAGAGTGGGTTAGGATGGAGGAGGAATCTTGTCAGGTGTCTAGTTTGAGGGCTATGGTGACGGCAGCATTGCCAATGGCTCCAAGTCGGTATTCAGAGAGCCCAGTGGTGCAGTCCACGGTAAAGATATGGAATCAGCTGAGGAGGCATTTTGGGGTGCTAGAATCATGAGTTTGAGCCGGGGGGGATGGATAGTGTATACAGGAGGTGGAGGGAAGTGGGGCTGGGGTCAAGATGAGGGATTTGTATTTGGAGGAAGGGTTCACCTGTCTGGAGGAGCTAAGTGAGATGGTAGAGCTGCTGAGGGGTAGTGAGTTCAGGTAGCTACAGGTTAGGGACCTTGCACGAAAGGATGAAAGGGGTTCCCTAGATTGCCGGGATACACCCTGCTGGAGCGACTGCTGCTTCCAGATGTGGAAGGGGAGGGAAGAATTGGGGATATATATAAGTGGCTGGGGGAGCAGGGAGGCGAGCGGGTGGTGAAGATCAAGGAGAAATGGGAATCGGAGTTGGGAATGGAGATCAATTGGGGAGTATGGAGTGAGGCACTGCAAAGGGTAAACAGGACCTCCTGTTGTGCCATGATGAGCCTGATACAGTTTAAGGTGTTGCACAGGGTGCATATGACTCGGGCGAGAATGAGTGGGTTCTTTCAGGGGGTAGCAGATGAGTGTTAGACGTGTGGGTGGGGCCAGCAAATCATGCGCACATGTTTTGGGGTTGTGAAAAATTGGGAAGATTCTGGGTGGGAGTGTTCGCAGTCTTAGCCAGAAAAGTGGAGGAGGGAGTGGACCAGGACCCTTTGGTGGCGATATTTGGGGTTTCAGAGAAGCCAGAGCTCATGGAGAGGAGGAAGGCTGATGTCTTGGCCTTCGCCTCTCTGATTGCACGGTGACAAATTTTGCTGGAGTGGGGGGTGAAAAAGAAGAAAAATCTGTACAAACTGTATAGTTGGTTGTTGGGAAGAATGTTTCCTGGGGTGTTTATTTGCTGTAACCTACTTTGATACAAGTTTGAATAGAATGCATTTTTTAAAAAAGGATTGCTTTATGCTGTTATTAAGTTGTGTCCCATTCATTTGTCCTCCAGGATTTTCATATAGAATCAAAACCATTTGGCCCATCGAGCCTACGCCAACCCTCTGAATGAGCACTGTACCTCGGCCCACTCCCCCGCTCTAACCCCGTAACTCTGGAGACTAAGAGGCAATTTAGCATAGCCAATCCAGCTAACCTGCACATCTTTGGACTGTGCGAGGAAACCGGAGCACCCGGAGGAAACCCAAGCAGACACTCGGAGAATATGCAGACTCCACACAGACTGTGACTCAAAGCCCGACTTGAACCTGGGCCCCTAGTGCCGTGAGGCAGCAGTGGCTAACCACTGTGCAACCATGCCACCCCATATACAGCAAGTGTAACTGGTGATGCATGAGGATGATTCCTCATGTGACTTCATTCCTCTTGTGTGGGCACTATTCACAAGGCATACATTCATGCACTAGTGCAAATATTCACACATCGGTGGGCCCAGTTGGATAGTTAATTGGATTTTCACCTGATTAATTCATGTCTCCCAAGTGAGCACAAGCAGACACTGATGGTGGGGAACGCAATGGAGACACAATGTCATGGGAGAAATACTCTCCAAGGTCTGATCAGCAGGAAACAGATACTAAACGCCAAGGGTTGTTAGTGAGAAGGGGAATGCAAAGAGTACATCAGCAACCTAGCAAGATACTGACACATGTGCCACGCATGCTCACCACAATAGTGGAAAGGATGGAGGAGTCCCATCCATCTCTATTGGATTGGTGGCATAGGTAATTGTGAGGATGTCTGCAAAGGAGAGAACAGCTTCAGGAAAAACTCTGGAATGAGTCTATGAAGGTCATCCTCATGGTCATGCACACTTTGAATGCTAATATGTCTGACACCTTAAGTCGGATAACATATACCTTAACTAGACCTTTAAACAATCACTGACCTTTACCAAGCATTTCTGAAGTAGATCAGTCGGAGTGATGTGCCACATCCCAGGATGGAGATGATAGCAAAAGGAATCACGGAAGCATAAACTCCACTCAATGGAGTCCCACTTTTCACCCATTGTGCCAGCATCACCTTTCCCAAACAAACAATAGCTGAAAGCTGAATTTTCCTGTGCAGGTGGAGCAGTCTTTGGTGGGATTCTTATTGCTTCCAAAACCCACAGGGTATCGGCCAAAAGCATCTCAGCAGTCAGGGTGGTGATCTAAGCATCCTGTCTGTACTTCCACTCAAACTACCTGTTGCATATTATTTAGAAATGATCGGAAATGTGAATTATAGCTATTGAAATTCACTAAATGGATACAGATGGGTGTTTGACAAATAGCAAGTTGTTAGGTGTCTTTTTCTTTTGATGATGCATCATTTATTGCTTATCACCAATTTTTCATTATTATGTTTCATGGTGAATATCAGTACAGGACATGGCCCATTGGGCACATGAGCATTGGATGAATGCGTAGTTGAAGGACTGTTCAATGCAAAGAGGAGTGAGAGAGGGGCTTGGAGTGAGTGCAGGCCAGAGAATTTCACTAATGAGATTCTCCTGTGTGATGTGTGAGTCATCTGTTGTTTGGGCATCCCTGACGTCCATGTACAATCCTCTCTGCTGTGCAATGGTGTGCAGAACAAACCACACCACGATTATTCTGGAGACTCCCTCTGACACGTACTGAACAGTGTGTACATATCTTCAATATTTCAATTGTTTGCTCGCTGACAGACCTGGTGGTCATGTGGCTCCCCTTTGTAATTCTCCTGCTGCTCATTGGAGAATTCTTCAAAAGTGTCATGATTGAAATTTAAAGGGGCTATCCCTTGTCTCCTCTGAGCCAGCTGTTAGGGCTGCTTCCTGTTGTAAAAACAACCGGAATTGTGGACTGCTGTAATGCAAAAGCATCACGACAGCTCCCAGGGAATCTGATGTACACCTGCATGAACTGCTCTTGTGGTTACACATCAATTTTGTATTGATGGAATAAGCTCCCTTGTGGTTGACTGAAATGTCCTAGTTGCTGTGGTGATGCTAGGATTGCCATTCTGTAAATCATTTGCACCCTGCATGTCTGGGAAGCCAGCCGGAGATGCAGGCACAAGTGCCTGCTTATTCTGATTTCAACTGCTTTCTCCTCACTCTCCTCTCAGAGGTTGGTACTTCCTCACAAACTTCCCAGTTCTCCATGGCCCTAATGCTTCATTCGTCACCTGGTGCCGCCAGATGCTCACTAACATGGTTCAAATCACCAGAAGAGATTTTCTGAGCTGGTGCTTTCAAGAAAAAAGGAAGTGCCACGGGTCTAACTTGCAGGGAATTACGCCGACAGAGTCTACGTTGGCAGCAGTCGGTAAGTGTGCTGTACCTCATCCCCTCTTCCTCGTTATAATTAATGTGGGCGGCACGGTAGCACAGTGGCTAGCACTGTTGCTTCACAGCGCCAGGGACCCAGGTTCAATTCCCGGCTTGGGTCACTCTCTGTGCGGAGTCTGCTCGTCCTCCCTGTGTCTGCGTGGGTTTCCTCCAGGTGCTCTGGTTCCTCCCACAAGTCCCGAAAGACGTACTTGTTAGGTGAATTGGACATTCTAAATTCTCCCTCAGTGTACCCGAACAGGCACTGTTGTGTGGCAACTAGGGGATTTTCACAGTAACTTCATTGCAATGTTAATGTAAGCCTATTTGCGACAGTAATAAAGATTATTATTAATTGCTGTTTATAATGAGATAGTGAAAAGGCACCCTTTTTCTGTAAAGGGAGATTTCCATGTTCGAGGATGTCTGCTTCTCTTCTCCTCATTCGGAGAGCTGCCATTGAACAGTGAGCATGGGAACCCATGGTTTTTAATCAAATGAGGCATGATTTCCTGTGTGGCTTGTACTTCCTGTACATGAAACCAGGCACGTGAAGAAAACACCCCAGTCATCTTGTACTGACTTCTTCATTTTCCCCCCATTCAATGATGAAGAAAGGAATGCCAAAGATTACATTCAAAATAGGGTCAGCTGTACATTCAAACAACTGAAAATGAATACAGAATTAGATGAGATTTTTGTATTAATTTTTGGACATCTTAATACAGTCATTTTACCATGTTTGAAGGATAATTGATGAAGTTAATTGATAAGTAAGACTGAAGGTTAATTGGTGATAGAATTTGTAACATTACACTGAAACCGTCATTATTGCTTTTCTTACCTAGAAACGTGACTATTTTGAAGTTTCTGGGCCAGCTTTCCATGTACTGCATTCTTCAAACTTAAAGACACCAAAACTCTGCCCAAGTCCTGTTCATCTGACACCCTTGTACTCACTGACCTTCATTGACTCCTGGTTACTTGCACCACTATTGGTGGTTGTGACTGGGCACTAAGTCTCAAATTCCCTCTCAGAACGTCTTCATCTCTCTTCCTCGCTTTCCTCTTTTAAGACTCCCCTCAAAACCTAGCTCTTTGACTAAGCTTTTGAGCAATCTACCCTAATATCACTTTATGTGGCTCAGTAGCACAGCTTTTCTTTTATATTAGCCCTATGAAGCACCTTGGGACATTTTATTATATTAAAGCTGCTACAGCAATGCAAGCTGTTATTGTTGTATTGCTGTTAGCTGGTTTCACACCAGTAGAATCTCTTTGAGTGACTGTGAAAGTCCAAGTTTGCATCCCTTCAATCTTTGGATGTGACTGATATCTTTGAAGGCTTTCATAAAAATAGCAAAATTTAGAAATGATTACAGCACTAATGATGCTATTTGCATTTCAAATTTGTCCGTAGTATTTTTTCATCAGTTAATTACAAATAATAATTCATCTTTAGCAATCAAAATCTTCAGCACAATTCTCAAGGTGCCTCTTACTTGAAGGAGACAGCAACTGTGTGGAATTCTGACGGTGTCATTAGTTTTGAGCATTAATGTTTCACTACAGCTTCCTCTTGTTATCAGTTCTGGGGAGATGGATATTAGGCAATAACATTCTTAATTTTGCTCCCTATTCTACATCTGTTACTTCCAGTACAGTATCTTATGAGATCTAGCAGGCATCCTAATTAAATTACATTTTGTCCTGTTGGATTCCCATAGGTTTGTTTTAAACACTTATTAAACTGTTTTAGTGTTCTTTATAATATTTTATAGGGTATCCAACACACCTCAAGCAAGAGATATTTCAGCTAATTTAGATTATGCACCATTTGTTCAAATCCAAGAGGTGCATCTGTCTTAGCGACCAGTGATCTTGTTCTTTCCATTGTAGAACAGACTGCAGGCACCGGCAGCAACAAAAGATTAATAGTTTCTTACTTTCTACTCCATGATATCCAGTATTGAAAATAACACAGTTTATAGTTGCTGTTGGAAGTGATGTGCACCCTGATATACAAGGGGAAATTGTACCCCATGTCTGCAGGGACATTAAATGTGTGTTCCATGCTGGTACTGGTGCCATAATGTAAATGCAACATCCCAATGCTATCCTGCTTGTGATGCTATTTTAATTACATTTTAAAGTTACTTCAAAATTACTTCACAAGTGCATGCAGTATTTCTCAGGAACATGAGAAAAAAAACCATACGATGTGGAAACCCAGGGGTCACCATCCATTTTGATTGATGAGTGTTTCTACTTTGCTTACTTTCTTGCACACTGTGCTTCTTTATTTATTTGTTGCTTGGTGCTCACATTGTCTTCATTAAGATGAGAATAATCCATTACTCTCTTGTAAATAGATTGAGGCTATTTAATCTCACTTATGTCCTTCACAATTTCAGGGATGTATGATCATTCTTAATACTCTGATTGTATGAGAGGCTCTTCAACCTTGTTAATTCTCCAATGTTCTGTTGCTGCTATTGCTTTGGAATCCATCCTATTTATATCATGGGATGGACATGTTAGAAAACAGATGAAGTTTAGGATACTAGCAGGAGTGTGTGAAAAACACAACCTAGTGGCATCAATGCTAAAAATAAGTCATGATTGTGTCTTTCATTTTCTGGCCAGAATTATTACATGGTATTGAGAAGTATCCTAGAGGCTAGCAATATAAAACCCACAGTGCAACTCTTCTGCAGTTAGCGGTAACAAATGCAACAGCACAACATTTATCCTTTAGCTTTAGTAAAGAGTTCCAGTGTGATTTAGTCCATAGGATTCCTGCCAGTTTACAAAAGGATGTGCTGTACTTCAATTGCTGCAGGGTCTTGCCAATTTGAAATCTAATCCCATCGGCTGAGATTGAGTGGGACATTGCACTGATGGTTTCTGTTGCTGGTAGTCACAGAGGGAAAATGTAAGATGCATTTTCAAACATTAGAATATACATGTTTTTCTGTGAGAGACAGGGGATTAGAACGCTAAGTAAAAGGTCAGATAAAATAATGTGATTACTCCACAATGAACAACAGAGTGGATTTTGCTGAAATACATTGACATTTTATATTTCTACAACATGTCACACTGGAGAATGAACATAGCCAAGCATGGCATTCTCATTAGTCAATGGCGGATGTCACTCCCATCGTAGATAAGATCAGAACTTTGCCCTATGTGACAGGAAATGCCTCAAAGACACTAAAACTTTATTTCAAAACACTTCTTTCCTTTATGGGGGAGTCTCTAAATCATCTTGAAAATTGAGATAAGCAGATGGGAGGCAGTCACTCTAATTTAGTTTCGATTGGAGAGTATTTGTTCCTAATGTCAGGTCAGTGATATCTAGTATACTTTGATGTTGGTTTAATGTACCAGGTTTTATCAATGGCATTAGTAGAAATAATACGCAAAATGCCTATCAGGAACATCTATATGTTGAAAGAACATAAGAACTAGGAGCATGCGTAGGCCATCTGGCCCCTTGAGCCTGCTCTGATCATGGCTGATCTTTTGTGGACTCAGCTCCACTTTCCGGCCCGAACACCATAACCCTTAATCCCTTTATTCTTCAAAAAACTATCTATCTTTATCTTAAAAACATCTAATGAACTACTTCACTGGGCAAGGAATTCCATAGATTCACAACCGTTTGGGTGAAGAAGTTCCTCCTAAACTCAATCCTAAATATACTTTCCTTTATTTTGAGGCTATGCCCCCTAGTTCTGCTTTCAACCGCCAGTGGAAACAACCTGCCCACATCTATCCTATCTATTCCCCTCATCCTTCTAAATTCCAACGAATACAGTCCCAGTCTACTCAACCTCTCCTCATAATCCAACCCCTTCAGCTCTGGGATTAACCTCATGAATCTCCTCTGCACACCCTCCAGTACCAGTATGTCCTTTCCCAGGTAAGGAGACCAAAACTGAACTCAATACTCCAGGTGTGGCCTCACTAACACCTTATACAATTGCAGCATAACCTCCCTAGTCTTAAACTCCATCCCTCTAGCAATGAAGGACAAAATTCCATTTGCCTTCTTAATCATCTGTTGCCCCTGTAAACCAGCTTTTTGCGACTCGTGCACTAGCACACCCAGGTCTCTCTGCAATGCAACAAATTTTAATGTTTTATCATTTAAATAATAATCCCTTTTGTTGTTATTCTTACCAAAATTGTCAACATTTACCACATCTTATCACATTTGTCAACATTGTATTCCATCTGTCAGACCCTAGCCCATTCACTTAACCTATCCAAATCCCTCTGCAGACTTCCGGTATTGTCTGCACTTTTTGCTTTACCACTCATTTTAGTGTTGTCTGCAACCTTGGACACATTGCCCTTGGTCCCCAACTCCAAATCATCTATGTAAATTGTGAACAATTGTGGGCCCAACACTGATCCCTGAGGGACACCACTAGCTACTGATTGCCAACCAGAGAAGCACCCAGTAATCCCCATTCTTTGCTTTCTATTAATTAATCAATCCTCTATCCATGCTACTACTTTACCCTCAATGCTATGCATCTTTATCTTATGCAGCAACCTTATGTGTGGCACCATGTCAAAAGCTTTCTGGAAATCCAGATATACCACATCCATCGGCTCCCCATTATCTACTGCACTGGTAATGTCCTCAAAAAATTCCACTAAATTCGTTAGACACGATCTGCCCTTTATGAACCCATGCTGTGTCTGCCCAATGGGACAATTTCCATCCAGGTGCCTTGCTATTTCTTCCTTGATGATAGATTCCAGCATCTTCCCCACTACCGAAGTTAAGCTCACTGGCCTATAATTACCCACTTTTTGCCTACCTCCTTTTTTAAACAGTGGTGTCACGTTTGCTAATTTCCAATCCGTCGGGACCACCCCAGAATCTAGTGAATTTTGTTAAATTATCACAAGTGCCTTTGCAATTTCCCTAGCCATCTCTTTTAGCACTCTGTGATGCATTTCATCAGGGCCAGGAGACTTGTCTACCTTTATCCCCATTAGCTTGCCCATCACTACGTCCTTAGTGATAACAATCATCTCAAGGTCCTCACCTGTCATCGCCTCATTTCTATCAGTCACTGGCACGTTATTTGTGTCTTCCACTGTGAAGACCGACCCAAAAAACCTGTCCAGTTCCTCAGCCATTTCCTCATCTCCCATTATTAAATCTCCCTTCTCATCCTCTAAAGGACCAATGTTTACCTTAGCCACTCTTTTTTGTTTTATGTATTTGTAGAAACTTTTACTGTCTGTTTTTATATTCTGAGCAAGTTACTCTCATAATCTATCTTACTCTTCTTTATAGCTTTTGTAGTAGCTTTCTGTTGCCCCCTAAAGATTTCCCAGTCCTCCAGTCTCCCACTAATCGTTGCCACTTTGTATACTTTTTCCTTCAACTTGATACTTTCCCTTATTTCCTTAGATATCCATGGTCGATTTTCCCTCTTTCTATCGTCCTTCCTTTTGTTTGTATAAACCTTTGCTGAGCACTGTGAAAAATTGCTTTTCCACTGTTCCTCAACTGTTTCACCATAAAGTCTTCGCTCCCAGTCTACCTTAGCTAGCTCTTCTCTCATCCCATTGTAATCTGCTTTGTTTAAGCACAAAACACTAGTGTTTGATTTTATCTTCTCACCCTCCATCTGTATTTCAAATTCCACCATATTGTGATCGCTCCTTCCGAGAGGATCCCTAACTATGAGATCATTAATCAATCCTGTCTCATTACACAGGACCAGATCTAGGACCGCTTGTTCCCTCGGAGGTTCCATTACATACTGTTCTCGGAAACTATCGCGGATACATTCTATAAACTCCTCCTCAAGGCTGCCTTGACCGACCTGGTTAAACCAATCGACATGTAGATGAAAATCCCCCATGATAACTGCTGTACCATTTCTACATGCATCCATTATTTCTTTGTTTATTGTCTGCCCCACCATAATGTTACTATTTGGTGGCCTATAGACTACTCCTATCAATTACTTTTTTGCCTTTCTATTCATTATTTCCACCCAAATAGATTCTACCTTATTCTCCATAGCACCAATGTCATCCCTTACTATTGCCCGGATGTCATCCTTAAATAACAGAGCTACACCACCTCCCTTACCATCCACTCTGTCCTTCCAAATAGTTTGATACCCTAAGATATTTAACTCCCAGTCATAACCATCCTTTAACCATGTTTCAGCAATGACCACTAAATCATAGTCATTCACTATGATTTGCGCCATCAACTAATTTGCCTTATTCCGAATACTACGAGCATTGAGGCAAAGTACACTTTTATACCTCTGTTTTGAATCTTAATACCTCGATCAGTCACCTCTCCTAAGTTATATTTCCTCTTAACTTTTCTCCTAATTTTCCTTGCCTTGAATGAGACTATTATACAAAAAGAACGTGCCTACTATAATATTTCATAAATTACTTTTTGTCAGTTTTCTTTCATTTCTTCCACCCCTATCCTCCAGATACTGATTCTTAGTATTGTATAATGCCTATAATGCAAAAAGAGGTCATTTGGCGCCTACCCTTTGAAAAGGCACCCCACCCAGGCCAACATCCCCACATCTAACCATTTGACACTAAGGGGCAATTGTAGCATGGTAAATCCACCTCGCATGCACATGTTTGGACTGTGGGAGAAAATTTGAGCACGTGGAAGAAACCCACACAGACACAGGGAGAACGTACAAATGCCACGCAATCACCTAAAGCCGGAATTGAACCCGAGCCCTTGACGTGATGAACGGAGGATTTTAGGCATATAGGCTTCTTGGAGTTATAGTGTGTTTGGCTGCAGTGGTCATGTTTTTAAAAAAAGGATTCTGTTGTGTAAAGGCCTGGGAGCTTTTAGGAGCCAGCAGATGAAATTGATCAAAGGAATGTGGTTTTTCAGTCTGGGCTAGTGCACTGTGGTTTGACTGGGGAAAATCCCTGTGGAGTTAATGTACTTTCAGTCTGCAGAGGTCATTTGTTTTTCAGCTTGGGAGATGATGTCATTGCTGGGTGGAGCCAAAGAATGCAGAGAGTCGGTTTGTGGAAAAGGCTTTAGAGAGAGGAGTTAAAGTCTTATCTGTCTGACACTGAGTCCATAAGTGTAACACTATTTCAAGCAGAGCTGTCTTGTCTGAGGACAAGGTGCAAGCTGAAACACATCAGGTGAACCAGACTTTGGAAGACATTCAGCCAGAGTCTGAAGGGGTTGCAACTGGAGCCAAATGTGTTTCACAAAGCAAGGATTATTCAATGTCATGCTCATTTTTGATAGATAGATTGAGAGCTGTATGTTTTTTTTTCTCGCCGGCAAGATTCACATTTCCTGATTCTTGTGAGACTTTACGCCCCATTGCCATTCTTGCTGATGCCTAATGCCGGTGCAGTATTGCCCCTGATGTCTTCACATATGCTCGAAAATGGGAAGTCCCAAGACTCATGAATGCCTGGGAGGGTGGTGAGCAGAGCAGGCGGACACTGAAACATAGAGCGCTGCAGCGTGAGGCACTGGCCAATGGGAGGGACCCATACTGAGAGATGGCTATGGTGTGGGAGCACCAATCAGAACCTGTTAGCTCTGAATTTGCTGATAGGTTCATTTGAATGTCTTGAGCACCTATCAGCAGGCAATACAAAACAACATTGGACTCTGATTGGTTCACTTCCCTTTAGAGAGAGAAAACAGCGTGCCAGATGTTGAGAGGTGATGGAGAGTTAGAACAGCTCAGACAGATCACCTGATTGTCTCGTCTGAAGTTGCTGAACTTTCATTGATTGAAGCAGCAGCCAGATTTCTGACATTTGGCCCAGGAACCTGAGGCAGAAGTGAGGTCGCCGACCTTGTATCGGGGTGGCAGCCTGCAAAGTCTTCAGCGAGGTGAGGAGGAAGCGCTAGCCAATGGCCATTGAGGGGAGCAGCGGGACGACTCTCGACCTCCAGGCCAAGACTGTGGAGGGAAGGCTGGCAAGCAACCAAGCACCAAAGAGAGAACAGAGGCCAGGCAGGGTAGGACGGCACTCAGCAGCAGCCAGGAGCACACACGGTCGTCAAGACTCAAGACTGAGTGAGTGGTGAGCAGTAAGGAGGTACGAGGGCCAGGCAGGCGCTGGTGTCGTTTTCAGACAGCAATGTGGCAACTCAACCAAAGGCCAGGGCAGAGAGTGAAAGGGCTGGGTGGCCAGATAGTCAGCAGCAGCAGCCAGGCAACCAGTGAACCCCCACTAGTACAACTGCGAGCTTAGTTTGCTGAAGGGAGCAGCTGCAGGGATGAACCCCCAGGCCAAGGCTGAAGAGGGCGATGAAGCCTGCTGTTTCTAAAAATTCATGTTTGTTGAAATCAAGACATATCAGTCAATATGAAGACACAGTATGAATCTGGCAGTCAATACTGTAGATAGTTGAAGAGGACAAAACTAGGCAAAAAGACAGCTTGGGGCTTTACTTTAAAAGGGTTGAAGTATTGAGCAGTGCCCAAACTGCACATTAATCCTCAACAACATCTAGGAAATATTTTGGTGACTTGTCTGATGACTTTGACCTACCAATTTCCAGAAACAACACATTGCCTGAAAAAGTTGAACAAGAAGAATTGGACTCTGAAATGGGTATAGAACGAGAAGATATTGTTCAAGCTCATTGATGTAGCTGAAGTGGAGGAAGAAACCGACTCTGACGGCATTGCCTTATGGCCAAAATCTGTTCCACTGGGTACAATTGAATATTTCTTAACAAATAGACCAGAGAACATTGGTAACATGGAAAATTTGAGACAAGAGTTTGAGGTTTGAAGCAAGACTGACCAATGCGAGTCCTTATGCATTATTCATCCCATGTTCAAGTCACTTCTTGAATTTGATCTGAAATGCAGCTGTTGAATTGTGTGATGCAGCTGCACATTTTTTGACTTTGTTCAAAATTTGTACGCCTTTCGGTTTCCATGCATTGGTGGAATATGCTGCAACAATGTTTGATTGTTAAAAGAATTTGTGACACCAGGTGATCCGCTCGTGCAGATGCTGTTTTGGCTTTGAGGCTGAACTTTGTTGATATAAAGGAACGTTTATCAGACATAGCCACATCAAAACCAGTGAAACCACTTGGAAAATCCCTAGCACCTAGCAAAGAAACTTGAAAAGTACAATATTACAGTTTTTACTGTTTTTTGGAACAGTTTAATTCAAATCATTAATGCCCACAGTAATTTGCTGCAAAATGTTGAAACAGTTTTATTGAAAGTTGAAAAAATGATTAGCCTCAGTTAGAAAGTTTGTCATGTAAGTTCAAAATTACTATACCTCAGTGAAAGCAGAGGCACTAACATTAACAAAGAATATGGGTCCCTCTGATGATGAGAAGTGTACAAGATCGAGGAAGTTATTTTTTGATGAAAATAGAGATAATGAAATAATTTTAAAAGGAAAAGAGAAGATCATTGTTGAGACTGTCAGTGTTTTTTGTGACAATAATGGTCCAATTGCAGAGTAGGAGTGCATCTCTGATGAACACTGTTGAACTGTGATTTTGCTTGCTTTTTGACAAAAGTTTGGATGAGAATGCTAAAGGCTGCTGTAATTGAATTCTACGAGGAGGATATAGACACATATCTTTTTGAAGATGAAGTGAACCCATTCAATCATTTGATTGATAATGATGAGCTCTGTGCTTCGAAATCACCAGCTTATTTGTACAGACGTGATGGTTTGCAGGCAATCTTCCCAAATGTGGAAATCATTCTGAAGATCTTTTTTAACATTGCCTGTCATAAATGCTTTCAGTTAACATTCTTTCACTGTATTGAAAAAAGTGAAAAATAATCTGCAAAGCATGATGAGTTCAACAATACTGATGATTGAAAATGCATCCTTACCGAACAAGATTTTTCCTACAATGATGTTATTGATGATTCTGTGAAGAAAAAGTGCATAGGAAAAGCTTTCTAAATTGCCATGAATTTTAAATAACTGATGAAGCAAGAAAATCTAAAAAAATCTGTCTCCCTACCATGTTCTCCTGTCGAAATTCTGTTCCTGAAAAGAGAGCATATGCTGATCTGATACAATGGCTGGCGGTCTCATGCAGACAGTTATAACCAGTGAGTAACTGCTATCTCCCCATCGCTCTCAACACTGACTTTCAGAAAGTCTCTTCTCTTCAGGACAAAGAATTGAATCCTGCCAGGCAGTTACCAGCGAAGCCAATATTAGACTTAGACTGGGCACTTCACTTGATTGGAGTATTTTCTCCTGCCTGGACTTTTTCTGGCTCAATCTGTCCTGCACTGGCCTGTGCTGCAGCCATGTTACCAGCTGATTTCTCCATTTAGTTGCTCGTCAGCTAGTTCATGCCTGCTCACCTCAAGATGCACAGATTGCAATATTGACCATCCCTATCATTATACTGACAACATGTTGGCTTGGAATTAAATTAACCAATTACAGGCTTGTTCTCATAAGTTAAAAAGCACTAAAGCAATTGAGCAGTGATATTGGGATTTTGTAGCTTGCATTATGTGAGCTGAGGGTGGGTAGGGTCAGTCGGGCATTGAGGACATTGGAGGAGGGGCTTTCTCTCATTGTGGGTGGGGCTTAATGTAATTGGGGTGGGGCTTGACATAATTTTGGGTGGGCTGCCATGTCAGAGGGCAGGGTAGGGTGTGAAGTGGGAGCCCCTCAAAGAGGGAAGAGTGCCGGACCCTCAAAAGTGTAAGTCTGCCTCTCGTTGTGAGCCAGTTGTGAATGGGTACCCATCTTCTCTCTGTGTCTAACCCTTGACTTACTGGATCTTAACAAATATTGAGGTCACAGTGGACACTAAAATGCATGTTTCATGACTACAGTCAAGAAAGCAGACATTCAGGTACATTATTCTGAGCAGATAATCACACACAGGCGGAACAATAAAGTCATAGGAGTTCATGGAGCTCATGCATTCATTGGAGATTGTAAAGTTGCATGTGTTTCATCAATCTGTCCTAGATTCTGTGCCACCCTGGAGAAAGTGATATAATTGCTTTCTCTGTCAAACAATGAACTAGTCAAATGCTTTATGCAATATTGTACTGCAGACTGACTGATGTTAAAGATATTCTCTCGGTTCCTTGGAATATGCCAGAGGCAGAAAAGTTCAAGACAGCTGAAGGATTTAACTTCACAACTCTCATTTTTCACATCCCTGTCGTGACATTTTCTAAAGATATGGGATTAGGTTCCACATGTATACTGACGACATCCAGCTCCACTTTACCCCACCTTTAGTATTGTCACCAAACAACCAGTCATAGGTTAGATTGGATTTGTTTATTGTCACGTGTACCGAGGTACAGTGAAAAGTATTTTTCTGCAAGCCGCTCAACAGAGCATTAAGTACATGGAAGAAAAGGGAATTAAACAAAATCCAAGAAAATACATGAGAATACATAATAGGGCAACACAAGATATACAATGTAACTACATAAGCATTGACATCGGATGAAGCATACAGGTGTAGTGTTAATGAGGTCAGTCAATAAGAGGGCCATTTAGGAGTCTGGTGACATTGGGGAAGAAGCTGTTTTTGAGTCTGTTCGTGCGTGTTCTCAGACTTCTGTATCTCCTGCCCGATGGAAGAAGTTGGAAAAGTGAGTAGCCGGGTGGGAGGGATCCTTGATTATGCTGCCCGCTTTCCTCCGGCAGCGTGAGGTATAGATGGAGTCCATGGATGGGAGGCAGGTTTGTGTGATGAACTGGGTGGTATTCACGACTCTGAAGTTCCTTGCGGTCCTGGGCTGAGCAGTTGCCATACCAGGCTGTAATGCAGCCCGATAGGATGCTATGCTTTCCCTTCAGCTCCTGTCACAAATTCTGTACCCTCACCACCCTCGCCACAACTCCAACTCAGCCACTGTCTCACACTGATGCAGACGTTCACAATGTTAATGCTCTTTTTGTTGCTGAGTTGAGCTTTCAACTGAGTTGTGCTTTCAGCTCCAACTCCATCACAATAAACACAGAATTACACTTCCATAAAGTCACTGTTTTTATCCCTACCTCAGCCTATCTTTTGCTCTAATCCTTATCCATGCTTTTTTCACCTCCAGATGTGACATTGTGATGCTGTCCTGGCCAAGATCCCATCCTCTGATGTCTTGCACAATGCCTCTTTTCTCTATCGCTGCTGTTGCCAGTGGCTGTCTTGACCCTATACTCAGGATCTCCTGCTCTATCTCTCTCTGCTTGTCCACCATCCTCTTCTTCTTTAAGACAGATGGTGGGATTCTCCGGTCTCCAATGGCAAAATTGTGTTCGGCAATCGGCCGGAGAATCCACATTGGTGCCAAAATCGGGGCGGTGCCGCTTTTGCGATGCTCCACTCCCCCCAAAACGGCGTTACCTGAGGCCCTCCCCCCAATGCTCCGCCCCCAGTGGGCCAAATTCCCGATGGTGTAGGTCACTCATGTTATTTATTCTCTGGAATTTGGCTGCGGACTAAGTCCAGCAGCGCCACAGTCGAGGGGGGCGGGGGGGTGAACCGATCCACGGGCAGAGAGTGCTTTGGCGGGGGCTGGCGTTGCTGGTGGGGGGAGGGGGGGGGGTCACTATTCGGCAGGCCAGGTCTGCAATTCTCCAGCTGTATCCGCAGCTAGAGCCGGGTGCTCTATGCTGCGTGCCTGCTAGCCCCCCACCAGATGGTGGCCGTTTTGCACCGTTTCTTCGGTCATAAAACGTCACCATTGTCATGTCAGCAGAGTCTCAGAATCGGAGAATCCAGCCCCCTATCCAAAACCCATTGCTTTGACCAAGATTTTAATCAACTTTCTTAATTGGCTCAGCAACCATCATTCTTTGAGTAAACATCCATGCAGCGTTTTGTGATTACTTTCAAAATTAAAAGCTTCTTTACAATCCAGAGATTTGTGATGCCAATTATTTATTAGATAACAGCAGATATAGAACAGAGGTTCCTTCTTTTGATTTTTCCTCACAACCCTGGAATTCAACAGTTTTTCACCATTACAACTCCAGTATGCAATATCCCAATCCCGCAGGGCCAATTGCATTTTGATTTCAACTGATTTCAGTTTTCAGACACTGCATATAGGTTCAGGCCTGCTTACATTACAATGGGCAACGCCCAGGCTAGCTGTAGTCTAAACCTAACAAGGAAAAGTAAGATGTGCCACTGAATAATTAATAGAGGAGGCAGAACTTTCTGAAAAAATAACTAATTTTTGGCCCGAATATAGATGTGATTCCCGCCGGGACCAGAGGCCCGATCCAGAATACAATTTTCAGGTACATAGAATAAATTTTTTTACCAGGTGAAAAATACCGTGCCTGAGCGCAAATCATCAGGTTCACCTACCTCATCAGAGCATTTCAATGGAGGGGACGCTACATGTAAACGGTTCCACAGAATTTTCCCTCATTAAAGCCAGGAGGATGGCAGCGAGGAAACCAGCTCCTTGATTTACAGTGGGGGCCCTCACATGTATGCTGGATGTTATGCAAGAGACGGTTATGATTCATCCTTGGACTGGCAGAAGGCCCTGTAGCAAGGTGACGAATCCCACCAGTGAGATGGTGGAACACCGTCATGCAATGCAGAAAAGTGATGAATGACCTGCTCCGATCAGCTAGGGTAAGTGCTCCTTGTCTTCTCTCTGCATCCCACCCTTCCGTCACCCCTTGAATCGACATGCTGCCACCTCGCAGGGCCCCAGCATTCAACCTCCCACAAGCTATCTCAAACCCCTTTGCCACTCTTCTTCAGAACCCCCTCCTGCTGATGCAGTGTCCACATGGCCATGGATCATCAACATCGGACTCGCCAGGCGTCCAGCTCACATCATCCCCATTTATATTCCTGCAGGATAAGCCTTTCCACAACCGATGTGAGTGAGCAAAAATGGGCAGTGGAATGTCTGAGCTATGGATCCTGACTCTGTACAGGAGAGAACCATGAAGCTTGCAGGGGAGGAGCAGGAGCTGACCTGCACTGAGTGAGGTGGGCCTGCAAGAGAAAAATATGAAACCACCGCACTGACATCTAATTGACCACATTTAAATGAGTCATGTGCAGTCCAAACCCTTGACAAGGCAATGTATTAATACAATGTCCCTTACTTTGCAGGAACAGCACCCCATGTACTAGACCCATCCATCAGCAGTGTCCCACTGTCCACCCTCGATACGACCTAGGAGGAGAACACGGATGAAGTGTCATGGCTATCACCGCACTATCCACCATCGCAGCGACACACAACTTGGTGGCCAATCCAAACCAACACTGCAAGGGTGGCACCCTGGGGCAAGAGTTCAGATCCATGATAGGAGAACTCAGAAGTATGGCTCAGTCCCTGAGGACAATGGCTGAGGGCTTCAACTGTATGGTTCAGAAAATGGTGGGCCTCCAGGACTGACACTGCTAGATGATGCTGAGGCTTCTGGAGCTCTTCATCCCATGGAGTAACCAAGGTTCTCGAGCACCAATAGGGAGCAGGTTCCGCTGGAACACATCCCGCGGTCTTCCACCCAGGAGACCCTGTGAGTGGCCAGAAAATCTGAATCCCCCCTTCCTGAGACTAGCACAACTCAGGCACAGCGGGCATAACAGGGTGTCGCAGCAACACCAGTGCCACCTGAAAGTAGGCCGGGGCCGACGTGAGGACATCTTCGACAGCACCTTTCAAACTCATGACCACTGTCATCTAAAAGGACAAGAGCAGCAGGTACCTTGGAGCCCCACCACCTGGAGGCTCTCCTCCAAATCACTCACCCACCCTGTCTTGGAAATATATTGCCATTCCTTCACTATCGCTGGGGCAAAATCCTGGAACTCCCTCCATAACAGTACAGTGGATGTACCTACACCTCAAGGACTGCAGCGGTTCAAGAAGACAACTCACCATCACCTCTTGAAGTGCAACTAGGGATGGGCAATAAATGCTGTGCTAACCAGCGACACCCACATCCCGTAAATGAAATTTTTAAAATCCTGAAGACAGTTGCAGCCCCTTGAGCTCTCCCTCAAACATCAAAACTACAGCAATGCAGATATAGTCTGCTGAAAGAAGCAACCATTTCCAGCCTTCACTGACCCTGAAGACTATTTCCCAGACATGACCACCTTAACCTGGTTGTGATAATTATTTGCTGGATTTAGCTCATAAAGTTGCTTAATATTGGATGCTGTTTGTGAAAAGCGGTGTCTCAGAGTTTAGGTAACACAGGTTTGTGGACCAAGGAACAATTTCATGCAGAGTTATGTGTATAGTCATCAGTTTAATAGTGTATTATGGGGCTGGATTCTCCGTCCCACCGCACCAAATTTCTGGTTCAGCACGCTGGCGGGATGCTGACATTCTCCAGCTGGCAGGGCCGGCTCAAGGCACCGGCAACTCGGGCAGTCGCCCGGGGCGCCATGTGCTAGGGGGCGCCAGAGACTCGGGTCCCGCGCATGCGCAGTTGGGCAGGTGCCAACCAGCGCATGCGCGGTGGCCGCCCTCCCCAGGGCGCCCCCCCCCCACTCGGTGCGCCCCCCCCCCCCGGCTCGGTCCGCCCCCCCCCCCGCTCGGTCCGCCCCCCCCCCGCTCGGTCCGCCCCCGCTCGGTCCGCCCCCGCTCGGTCCGCCCCCCCCCCCGCTCGGTCCCGCCCCCCCTCGGTCCTGCCCCCCCCCCTCGGTACCGCCCCCCCCTCGGTCCCGCCCCCCCCCCCTCGGTCCCGCCCCCCCCAAGGGCACCGAAGTTCAGCTTGCCCGGGGCGCCAGCAACCCTAGGGCCGGCGCTGCCAGCTGGTCAATGGGATTTCCCATTGTGGGGCAGCCCCATGCCGTCGGGAAACCCCAGGCTTCCGACAAAATGGAGCATTCCGACGGCAGGGAATCCAGCCCATGGTTTTTCTTGTCGTGTGTAGTGTTCGGGATGTTCCGTTTCGACGGCAGCCCGGGAGTTTCCTGACGGTGTGGGGTTGCCCAACAATCGGAAACCCCATTGACCAGCCGGCAAAATGGAGAATCCCGACAGCATGCTGAACCAGAAATCTGGCGCGGCGGGAAGGGAAACCCGCCCTCTGTCTTTCTTTTCAGTTAATAAATGTTGGGCGAAGTTCTCCGCTTCTGAGACTAAGGGCTGGATTCTCCGATTTTGAAGCTATGTCCAGAGAATGTGTTTGGTTTTGCGACAGAATTTGGTGCTGCCCCCGCGCTGATGCTCCGACTGGTGAGGGCCCATCAGCCGCGCCACATAAAATGCACGGCCATTCCGATATAAACATCTGGAAAATTGCCGGGTCCATGCCGGCGCATGCGCAAGGCGACGACCTGCAGCGGTCGCGCCGTACAACATGCCAAGACCCGATCTGCCAGATAGTGCCCTCAAGTCGGCTCGGGCCAGGGGGCACCAAGGGGGGTGCACCAGGGGTACACCTATATGACCCCTGGCACTTAGTGGGCCGTTAGCAGTGTGCGCACTGACTTGCTGGATGCAGCACTGGTGCTCCGTGCCCGTGCACCCAAACCCACAGCCCACCTTCTGGCCAGCTCCCACTACTCCCCCCAGTACTGGTAGAAGCCTCCCAGCCAGCGGCACGACTGTCAGCAAACTATGTACACCCTCTCTCAGCAGCCACAACAGCAGCTTCACGATTTTTGAAAGCGCAAGCGAACCACTCCATTGGCAACTCGGCCAATCAGAGGCAGAGAAACGCGGGTGGGCTCACTAAAGATATGCAAATGGTGTTTAAAGTACACGTGGAGTGAAATGCAATGACATTTTCGTGGTGACAGGGAAATCGTGATTTGATGCCAAACCGCCACCTGCTGCAATTTGGGCATCGGAAGCTATTCTCTGCACGCCATAACCCTCAATTTTGGTGTCAGCTAATGGAGAATCCCATCCATTTTTTATAATTGTTCACAGAACAATTGGACTGTTCCTCACGGGGTTGTACATCGTTTTTCACATTATACCAAAACAAACCCCACATACACCACTACGAACCGGGCCGGGATTCTCCCCTACCCGGTGGGACGGTGGGTCCCGGCGTGATGGAGTGGCGTGAACCACTCCGGCATCGGGCCGCCCCAAAGATGCGGAAGTCTCCGCACCTTTAGGGGCCAAGCCCTAACATTGAGGGGCTAGGCCCATGCCGGAGTGGTTGGCGCTCCGCCGGCTGGCGGGAACGACCGTTGGCGCCACGCTAGCCGGGGCCGAAGGGACTTCGCCGGCCGGCGGAAGTCCGCGCATGTGTCGGAGTGTCAGCGGCTGCTGACGTCATCCCCGCGCATGCGCAGGGGAGGGGGTCACTTCCGCCTCCGCCATGGTGGAGACTATGGCAAAAGCGGAAGAAAAAGAGTGCCCCCACTGCACAGGCCCGCCGGCCGATCGGTGGGCCTTGATCGCGTGCCAGATCGCCCCCCCCCCAGGACCCCGGAGCCCGCCCGCGCCACCTGGTCCCGCCGGTAAGGTAGGTGGTTTGATCCACGCCGGCAGGAGAGGCATGACAGCGGCGGGACTTTGGTCCATCGCGGGCCGGAGAATCGCCGGGGGGAGGGACGCGCCAATTGGCGCGGCGCGATTCCCGCCCCCACCAAATCTCTGGTGCCGGAGACTTCGGGAGACGGCGGGGACAGTATTCACGCCAGCCTCCGCCGATTCTCCGACCCGGCGGGGGGTCGGAGAATCCCGCCCCAATGTTCCAAGATACCCTACTGAGTTTTAGGATGCCATCAAATTTAACATCAGCGTGGTTCGTAACACAGTGGCGCTCACCTCCTTCCTCCCTCTTGGAGGTCATGGTGCCTGGTTCCCGTTTATAAAAAAAGCAGTAGTAATTAGCGCCAGCGTTACATTATGCCTGGTGGGTAGGAAGTATAGTATAATGGATTGAAATTCGTGCAAATCAGGTTCGCACACTTCCTGGGTGTGAACCTGATCACGTCATTGGGGAGAGCCAGGGAAGATCACAATCAGGCATCTTGCTACTGTTCTTGGTCTCTTGTGGGATTTAGTAGCCAACACGGGATTTGTGCCCATGGCAAAGGCGGCCGCTAAATTCTGCCCTGTGTGCCTGTAATAAGTTCCCGCCCATGGCACGTTCTGCGATTTTCAGTTGTCTAACATGTACAGAAATAGACACCAATTTTGGATGGTAGCGCCAAATTGGTAATATTGCATCATTACAATAAATGGAACTAAATATCAAGTGCTGCATATAACAGGGAGTCAACTGAATGCTGCCTGTTTTGTCATAACATTTGAGAAAATGTTTAGTCCCTTCAGTTAGTTGTTCCTGAGCCTCGTATCATCAAACAGCCTTTTTTACACAAAGCTTTCAAATACTCATCACCAATGGAGCAAAATATTCCAGAAGTTTCATTGTATCATTTCCCATGTTATTTAAATCTCACCGCCAGTTTTGCCCAGGTTGACATTTTGATTCCTCTGACCCTGTACCTCCTTTCAATACCCGACATACTAACATATACACAGGGCATTGAGGCAAAGCAAAATGAGGCTTACGAACAGCAGCATGAATAACGAGATAATGCCTGGTGAGATAACTCAGCATTACAGACAGGTCCATTTCAGTGGGATGAGTTAGTGAAATTAATCCCAATATAATACTATCAAACTTTTCAAAGTATTTCATGGATATGATTCCCCGTACAAGCACAATGATGCCATTTATTTCACAATCCAGGATCTTAACGTGGAAGTATTTTCATTACGTGAACAGATGGCTGTTTAACTTCTTTTCTCATCCACAGGAAAATGTCAACATTGATGAAGCAGCTCGATGTTTGGTGAAACACATCATCGCTAGTGAGAATGACCTTGCAGAGTCTGTTGAGTCTGATACTGTCACCCCAACACTCAATTCCTTCAGAAGCAACGGCAACTGCTCATCTTGTTTTAAGTCTTAGGTCGAGATCTTGCTGTAGAAACAGTCCTGTTACAGCTTAATGTCTACATTTAAAGCAGGAACATTGTCAACTGGAATCTGGACGGTTTTGAGAAATCTGAATGAATTGAACGTCCCTTTCAATCACAGCAACTTGCATTTATGTATCACATGTTTAGCATAGCAAAACATTCCATGGTGCTTCACAGGAGTAAGAAACAAAAGGAAGGCTTATGACATGAAAAAAGATGTCAATAAAACTACTAGCTTTGAAGAAGATATTGCCTTTATATTTTGGAAAAAAAAACGAGCGTAAAATGCAACTTTGACAGGGGTGCTAACAGATTGGCAATTCCAAAGGAATGTTGGTAGGGTGTATAAAGGATGATTGATCTGCCCCTGCCTGTTCCATACCCCTGCAAAAGTTGAATTTCACCTTCCGGGTGTAATTTTCCTTTGCCAGCAGTAAGGGCAGTTACCTTTTCACAAGTAAATCACAAGTTTTGACAGCATTTCATGATTCTTAAGGATTAGCCAAACTATTTGTGATAGCAATGCCCTTTTACTTGTCATTCTGGATTTTTGAAAAACACTTTCACTTAAACCATGAACACTGATGCCATCTGTGGGGGAAGGACAGTAAGGTGATATTGAGCAGAAAGCATTGAGGAAGCTCAATTAATTGTGTGCATGATTGATACAGTTACTAGCGTAATGATGCTACCCTAAATGATGCCAACCTCACTCTCTCATGCCGTCTGATTCATTCACTCTTTCAAGTTGATTCCCTCCACAGTCATTGCTCATTGCTTGGCACAACATCGAGGGCCGAAGGGCCTGTTCTGTGCTGTACTGTTCTATGTACTGTTCTATCTATGTACAGTTCCTCATCTGAACATGTTAATTTAACATGTCAATTGTGGTTCAGTGGTATCACTTTTACCTCTGGGTCAGAAGGCAAGGTTCAAGTCCCACTCCAGGTCCATATCCAGTAGTGTTTATCAAAAATTCAGTCTGACAATTTAAAGACAGTAGAGCTATTGCAAGCAGAGGTGGTGGTGAGGAGTTAACTAAGTCATTGATATAAACTGTAAACGGCTGGGGCCTCAGCACTAAATCTGCACTAAGTATGCCCTGCCATGCTGAATATGATCTCCTTATTCCTGTCCATTAATCAATCCTCAATCTATGCCAATGTATTACCCCATCCCATAAACCCTCATCTTTTGTCTCAACCTCTTTTGTGGCACATTATCAATTGCCTTCTGAATCCACTGGTTCTTTCTTATCTTCCTTGACAGTTACACTCTCAAAAAAACTCTCAACAAACGTGTTAAACATGATTTCCATTTTATAAACATTTTATTGATTCTGCGGTTTTCCAAATGCCATGCTACAACAACATTAATAATACATTCTAGAATTTTCCCTATTATCAGTCCAGGGCACCTGTCAATATTATTCTGAAATCAGCCGAAATCAACTCCCTCCACATCACCCCGTGAAGTGGACACTTGCAGTTGCTCCTGCTAACTGGTAGATTAAGACCGATCATTTAGTTCCGAACCTCTCAACTCAAGCACCACAATGATCAAATTTTAACCGTTCATCAAAATGACAATGAAGACAATTTTGACTGAAACAGATGGAATTAGGAAAAATTAGTGTTATTTATCTCTCAGTGATCGTTTACACCAGTATATATAGAGAGCACCATTATTCTCTGGGGATATATTTGCTTGGAGCTTCCCAGATCTTTCACAGTTAACTTTAGTTACGTAAGTTATGTTCTCTTCTGCTGAAGTGGGACGGGGAGGGGAGAAGCTTTGATGAGATTCACCCACACTGTTATGTGTGAAAAACTCTTGACGTATGAAAGACACTAAAATTGTTGCTTTGAAGCACAGAGGATATTTCTTAGCTTTTATATCACCTCTTATTCTAACCTTGGAGAACTGATCTTGCTGTGATACAAATGGAATAGATCGAAGAGAGAAGTGTTAATATCTGTTACCTTGTGATACTAATGATTGCAATGATTCATTTTTTTGAGAAGAAGGTCAAAATACCTCGCTCTGGTTATTTGAGTCATATTCTTCCTCAGGTGTTATGTATCGATTTAGATAGAGGAAAGCTGGCTGCTTTTTTGAAAGGCAATATGGAGCAGAACATGTGTTGCAGAAAATTACAAACATAAATATATTTGTTAACTGTTAAGTTTAGGGAAAGATACCGGGCGGGATTCTGTGATCTTTTTAAAAATAAATTTAGAGTACCCAATTCATTTTTTCCAATTAAGGGGCAATTTAGTGTGGCCAATCCACCTACCCTGCACACCTTTGGGTTGTGGGGGCGAAACCCACGCAAACACAGGGAGAATGTGCAAGCTCCACACGGACAGTAACCCAGAGCCGGTATCGAACCTGGGACCTCGGTGCCATGAGACTACAGGGCTAACCCACTGTGCTGCCCCGATTCTGTGATCCTGAGGCTAAGTGTTGACGCCGTCGGAAAAGCCATCGCGTTTCACGACGGCATCAACACTGCCTCAAGGTTCAGCAATTCTGGCCCCTACAGGGGGCCAGCATGGCACTGGAGCGCCCCACGCCACTCCAGCTGCTGATCCCGGTGTCAACTGGGCGTCGCAGAGCCTGAGCATGCGCAGTGACACCGGCACCAACGCGCGCATGCGCAGTGGCTCCCTTCTCTGCGCCGGCCCCGCCGCCAAATGGCGTAGGGCTAAAGGGACCGACAAGGAAGAAAGGAGGCCCCCAGCCCGAGAGGTCGGCCCGCCGATCGGTGGGCCACGATTGTGGGCCAGGCCACAAAGGAGGCCCCCCCCCCCTCCCCCCCCGGGTCGGACCCCCCTCTCCCCCACAGGCCACCCCCGGACCCTTCCACGCCGAGGTCCCACCGGCTGAGAGCAGGTTAGAACGGTGCTGGCGGGACTCGGGCTTTTTGCTATGGCTGCTCGGCCCATCCCGGGCCAAGAATCGCGTAGTGTGGCCCCCGACCTGCATCTTGCCGACCACGCCGGCGCCAATGACGCCGATTCTCTGCAGAGCGGGGAATCACATCCCGCCGTCGGTGCGGCATGGCGCAATTCACACCGGTCATGGCATTCCTCTGGCCCGGCCCCGGGCTGAGAGAATCCCACCCACCATTTGGAGTGCTGCTCCACCTTATTGCTGTTTGTGCTATGATACTGAATTACTGTAGAACAGGGTGCAACTTAACCGTTTATGCTTTTGAACAGGAAGTCTTGTGTTTACTTTTTTTTCCTGAGGTGCAGGCAAGAAACAATTAGGCCAGGGCATGGAAAATGTCTACCTGCACTGGAACAATTCAAAAGCTGCATTACTTTGCCAGAGATTAAAATGGAGAAAAAAATAGATGTTCCAAATTAAAATTGAGGCTCAAATCTCAATAGTTCATAATTTGACTCAGGGCTCCAGTATCTCTTTTGCCCAGGAAGATTTCAATCATGAGTTGTCAGGTAAATATATAATTTGCAATTTAGGCCTGAAGCCTTTATTAACTAACCTGCTGTGTCCAATTCGGAAAGTGGTCTAAACAGATGAATCCAAATAATTGTAGCTGCTTATAAGCTGATGTTAATTAGATGTGTTATCAATGTCAGACTCTTGATAATTTTTCTTTTTCTGTGCAGGTCATTTTGTAACAATGACTTCTGGAGCATATATTGGGCACAAATATATTCATTTATAAAGAAAATATTCAGTCTTACACAATTTTAGGAAGCACACAAAATCACCACAGCTAATGCATTAGTTTAAACACATTTTGATTAGCAGTTATGTAAAGCTTAATTAGACTTCAATGTGGCAACACGGTGGCGCAATGGTTAGCACTGCAGCCTCACGCACTGAGGTCCCAGGTTCGATGCTGGCTCTGGGTTACTGTTCGTGTGGAGTTTGCACATTCTCCCCATGTTTGCGAGGGTTTTGCCTCCACAATATGATTATTAGTTATGTAAAGCTTAATTAGACTACCAAAGGGTAGGTGAATTGGCCATGCTAAATTGCACCTTAATTGGAAAAATGAATTGGGTACTCTAAATTTATTTTACAAAAAATAGACTTCAATGCTTACCATGCCTATGTCTGTTTCTGTGGCTAGTTCTTCTTGGAAAAGGTCACCAGAGGCTACAATTGAGGGTGCCACTCCACAACTATCATGGCTGACCTGACAAAGTGATTCTCCTGTACTTAGCATCTGCCAGAAGTAAATTGAAAGGATTTGCAGGTTAATAATCTACCTGTTCATCATGTTTTGAACACACCTTCCATGGCCATTTAGTCCTGGAGTGGCACCCAAACGCAGAGCTTCTGGACCAGATGAGGGACGCGACCAACCGTGTCACAAGATCTCCTGTGGAGCTTATTCATGGATGATTAAAACGTTCTTTTTTCTCCACATTCCCTGATAACCCCAGATTGGGGCTCTGATTGGGGAGATTGGGGCTCTGATCCCAAGAGCCAACAGTGACCAACAGGAACTGTTTGGAAGTGTCGCAGAACTGATGCTGGTTTTACGTGACAGGCAGTTGTATGAAAATGCAGCTGACGTTGTTTGCCGAGAGGCAAGAGGAAGTGAGCTCACATTTTCCAAGGTTACATTCCCATCATCTCTCACAGATGGAAGAATGCCACTCAATCAAGGGAAGTGTGAGTGTGACCCTGAGCTGCATTATTGTGTATCTTTTTGACTGGCCGCTGGTATACTGCCCCACAGCATTATGAAGGTCTTTCAATGTAGCAATATTAGCAATGTTAAAAAGATGTTTTTGGGGCTAAGACTGTAACAGATCAGGTGACCCCATTTAACAATGGGATTGTGTGTTGGTTTTATGGGCTAAATTCTTCTCCAGTTCTTGGGTAACTAGTCGAGCAAGACTAATGCCCATGCACATAATTTCCCTACTAACTCACTGCTGTTTTCTGCAGGGGCCACATTTTATGTACAGAGTGGTTTTTGGGACAGTAGTAGTATCACCTATGAATGTGTCGTCGCTGGTGGGATGTAGGGAAATCTGGAATGGAAACATTAAATTGCGGCAGCATTTCAAATGTGGGTCTTTGTGCAGAATAGCAGGCAACTGTGGCTTGAATGTCTGGACGTGCTGGAAGAAACTCTCTGACATTCCCTGGATGGGGTTGGGGTTGGTAGGGAGGGTTTGGCAGAAGTTAGAGTTAGGAGAGCAAAGCTGCTTGTCACTGAGGGGAGGAAATTCCAGAGGCAGAGGGTTGAGACCATATGAAGAGAAATGACAAAAGCAATCTTGAGAGGGAAGAACAGGGAAATGCAAAGCATTTATTCGGTGAGTCACCCTTTATTGAGAAAACTCAATGGTCTGGTATCCTCTCCTTTTCTTTTTCAACATCATCTTTAGCTTCTGGTAACAACAAGCCTTTGTTCAATATTGTGCAGCAGGTAGCTTGATTCAGTGATTCACAAGGCATTAGTTGGCCTGTAGTGCATTGCTCTACCAGATTTAACCTGCCTTGAAATATGTCTTTTTGGTATTGTAATCCATGACTGCAGGGGTAGTTTTGATTGACCACCTGGACACATGACTGTGAGTTTGGGGTGATATGATTGATTGTTTGTACATGGCAGCTTCCTGCGTATCTGACATTGATGTGCAGGAAGAAGTGACTGACATCACACACTAGCTGTACATTATAAAGTGAAAGTTGTCCCAGTTCATAACATGGAAGGGGTTATCATACAAGACAGTGGTACATGTGTCCTGCCTGTTAGAATGCTGACGGCTTTAAAACTGGATGGCTTTCACTCTTTTTGCTTTTGTCATTTCATTGGAAAGGACATTAATTGCTTCACCTTTGTGACTAGGGCATCAATGCTTTTTTGACATAGTGCTGAGTTTCTGCCTGACTAATGCGGCAAATGTCCCCTCGCACTGCCTGGAATGCTTCAATTGCAAAGAAAGTCAAGCCAGTGATGGCCTTGACATACACTGCTTCTTTCCTGATGTAAGTAGCATGGTTGCTAGATGCCACTTTGACTAAATTTTCATGAAGCGGATCGGTGGGCCCTTAAAATCAGCCCTTAAGACTCTTTTTACTCCATTTTAAACCACAGATCTGTCTCACAATGGGCCATAATTTAGAGGAGAATCCAGCCCAGGGTGTTATAAGTTACACCTTGGCTAGTCATTGGCTGGAAGTGATAATTTTAGATCTGATACTTCTCCAGGCGAAGAGAAGGAAAGAAGATTGCCATTCAAGTTTAAACTGGCTCATGCTGTCAACCTCCAGGTTGTTGACTTCAGGTTAACATTGACAAAAATCCTAAAAGGAGAAATAATATTTGCAGGTATTTTAACTTTCAGATACCAGAGTACATGACTCATCCAACTCATCCCTATAGGAGACCTGCTAAATGTTGAAAGCCAGACCTCAATAATATATAAACTGGCAAGGCTAGCATGGTTTGCCACCAGAGGCCACCCCACTGGAAGAATTAGGTCTGGACAGGTTGTGATTATTGTAGGCAGAGAGAGAGGTGAACCAGTGATTCTTGTGGAGCCCAGAGAGGGGTTTCCCTGCTCATCTTGCACCCATAACGATTATTAACAGTTAAGTTTCAGACATTTTCCTCTTGCTCACCAAGTTTTACTGAGAAGAATGTCCACAACAAATGTCCAGTCCAGCCCATTAAACTTGCATTGGGGTCCTAACAGAGAATGACAATTTGAATGGATTCAGTAAACTCCTGCCTGAAGCTAATGCGTTGGCAGCTCAGAAAAGTCCTGGTGGTAATATGGCAATGAGTGGGAAACATGTAAGCGTAGGGCACACTGTAGGTTCAACACTGCTACCAATACACATTCATTGGGCAGAGGAAATTAAAATCTCCCCTGTTTAATTTAGAACTTTAATTAGTCTTGTCATCACTAACATCTCAAATCAGTGCAGTTTCTTGTTTGTAATTAAAAGCATAGCTCCTCCAAATGGCTGAGAGAACTTTATGAGGAAATATGGAGTTTTTGTGACAAACATTTAAATGAAAAGAATACAGCGCCCTATTGCTGCTGGATTCTGTTTGCACTAAAATTGAAACAAGCACACTAATAGTGGCAGCAACATGCTGCAAAAGGCCGAACTGGTTTTCTGATTTGATATCTGTGCGTATATCCATGTATTAGAGCTGAGTGTTTTGTTAATGGTGGTACTGTAAGTGTCAATGGCTCTTTCACTGACCTACTTAAACGTAACTGAAGTAGGTGTTGAAATAATGTAGTTAACAGACAGCAAGACCTCACAACCCATATTTTTCCACATGTGAACTGGATAGTACAGTTTCCTTCCTCTAATAATGAGCTGTGTGTGCTGATACAGAACTTAGCCGATGTCTATTGTGTGTGTGCTGTTACTTACATGAATCAATACAAATCATTAACACTCAGTATTGCTGACTCTTCCATTTTGGGCTGCGTGCATACAGTGATGCCCACATATCGTGCAGGTTCATGTTAAATTTTTTATTATCTGTGTCACTAATTATCAAGTTTTTCCTGTTCCGTGTGAACAAATGGAACCATTCAGATAGTAGGAATTGCTTATGCACACTCCCAATCTTAACATTAACTGTTGTAAAGGAAAGCACAAACATTTTTGTTTGAAGATAGTTTTTATTCTGAAACTTCAATGAGGATAAATTTACGTATGCTGTAGCTGTCATTGGCAAATAACTTTGACTAGAAAGTTGCAATTTTAACCGTGGAGTGGAAGTGCATGTAAACTGCAAACTTGGCAAATGTGTATTCACCGCTGTAGTGGAGCCTACTTAAGAGTAGTTGCTATTTAAGAAGTAGTTTCTTGACATGTTAAAAAGAATAAAGCACATACTGCTCAGAAACCACCTTGTGTGATTAAATGTTACTTGCTTTCTTTCTTGATGGATTTCTTCTCAATTCAAACAGACTATTAATTTATTTTCAGTTATTGTACGCCCTGAGCATTTCTAACTGGGACTATTGGCGAATCCAGAGGTCACACCAAGTTTAAAATGACAAAAATTACAATAATCTTTACAAAATACTGGATAATGTGTACTTTATATTCTGTAGTTGATCATTTATTTGGGTGACTTAACAGACCCATTCTGCTTATTTTCGTGACATCTCAAATCAAAAAGAGAGAGAGCTGAACAGAGCAGTCAAACTCAGATCAGATGGATTCCCTGTCAAATGCAAATATTTATTGTTAACAGTGTTAGGGTTGGATTTTCATGGTCCCGATCACGGAGGCAGGACCAAAAAGGCAGGGTTCCCATCGTCGGCCATTTTGAAGATGATGGGAAATGGAACAGACTTGGAAGCTGCCTGCTGCTATGAAGGAGACAAGATACAGCATTGTTGCTGGCTCATTGAGACCCCATCCCAGGTAAGGGTTTTAAATGTTTATGGAGGCAGTCAGACTTTGACAGCTGTCGGGTTCTTCACTATCTGCATGAAGATATCAACCATGGATTTGAGGCTGGAAGGGTTTTAAAACATTAAACATTAACACTGCAATGAAGTTACTCTGTAAATCCCCTAATCGCCACTCTCCGGCACCTGTTCGGGGACACTGAAGGTGAATTCAGAATGTCCAGATTACCTAACAGCATGTCTTTGGGACTTGGACGAAACCGGAGCACCCGGAGGAAACCCACGCAGACATGGGGAAAACATGCAGACTCCACACAGTGACCCATGCCAGGAATTTCTCCCCGTTAAGAGGTTTCAAGTTTTTTCAGTTTCCACTATTGATACTTTAAAGTGTATGGAAGATTTACATTTTTATTGCTCTGTACTAAAAGCACCTTTTCTTAACATAGTGGAAAGTAATGAATAAATCTTTATCAAAATCTTTCTTTGCACATTCTATTGTCACAATAGGGATCATTTTTCCTACACAGGTGTACAGTAGGTCAATAGATATTAAAGCTTGGCAAAGGGAGAATGAAGGGCCATATGAGGGTGGGTGGGAGCCATAGCCTGGCACGGGGCATGAAGTGGCCTGGTGAGGTGTGGAGTGTGTGTATTGGTGAGGTGGTGTGTGTATTGGGGGGGTGGTGTGTGTATTGGGGGGGGGGGTGTGTGTGTGTATTGGAGGAGTGTGTGTATTGGCGAGGTGGTGTGTGTATTGGGGGGGTGGTGTGTGTATTGGAGGGGTGGTGTGTGTATTGGAGGGGTGGTGTATGGGAGGGGTGGTGTATGTATTGAAGGGGTGGTGTGTGTATTGGAGGGGTGGTGTGTGTATTGGCGAGGTGGGGTGTGTATTGGTGAGGTGGTGTGTGTATTGGAGGGGTAGTGTGTGTATTGGAGGGGTGGTGTATGTATTGGAGGGGTGGGGTGTGTATTGGAGGGGTGGGGTGTGTATTGGCGAAGTGGTTTGTGTATTGGAGGAGTGGTGTGTGTATTGGTGAGGTGGTGTGTGTATTGGAGGGGTGGGGTGTGTATTGCAGGGGTGGGGTGTGTATTGGCGAGGTTGGGTGTGTATTGGAGAGGTAGTGCGTGTATTGGAGGGGTGGTGTATATATTGGAGGGGTGGGGTGTGTATTGGAGGGGTGGGGTGTGTATTGGCGAGGTGGTGTGTGTATTGGAGGGGTGGGGTGTGTATTGGAGGGGTGGGGTGTGAAGTCCAGGGGGCCTTTTTTCATTATAGCTGGGACAAATTCTCACATATAGCACTGAGGCAGGCCTTTCATCAGACCCCCTCTGCATTCAGCAGCTCCCATGACCGCCTCCTACCTCTTTCCCAGGTCAACTGGCCATCACCCAGTCTCACCTCCCCCCCCCCCAGGGAAAATATTCCCATCCTTGCAAACACTTTCTCCTGAGGCAGATGCGCGAAGATGCCTTGGTGATGAAAATCCAGGCCAATATTTCAATGTTCAGTTCTTCATCGGTTCTTTATGTGTTGACGAAACTTGGGGAATTTTTATTGCCACTGTCACAAACCCCTGGCCCCACCTCCACCACCACTCCCATACTCATTGTCATGCCTGAAAAATAGCAAGTCACCATAAGAGTCAGCATTTTCCTGTGTGAGTTAGCCCCGCTACCGCTGCTCGTGAAGACAGAGAATTTGGCGCTCAGCCAAGTCTCCCATTCACTGCAGCGGGAACGGAGAACCCCCTTGTCATGAACGGACAGAGAATCCCGCACAAAGTTTCCAGTGTCCTTACCTCGGCACATAAGTACTGTGAACGTTAGAGCAATAAGGCATTTGCCTTACTAATAATGGTGTTTGAAGAGGTGTATCCACAGGTAGATTATGGGGCTGGATTCTCCATTATTGGGACTATGTGCCCACGCCGGCGTCAAAATAGTTTTACTCCTGAAAATCCTGGATTAAAGGGACAAGAATTCCCAGCCCTGCAGTGGGCTAGCAGGGATCTGGAGTAAATCTTGCAGCTTTGCCCACGCACTTCCGGGTCAGAGGCCACGCATGCACACGACGGTGGCCTCTAGTGGCCCCGCCGTGCTCCATGGTGGACTCGGACTGCAGAGGTTGGTTCACAAAGGAGACCCCCTCGATCGGCCACATGCCCGACCCTCAACCCCCAGGTGAACATTCCCCGGCCACCCATAAGGACCCCCCGGCCTCTGATCCACCTGCCCCTGACCTGGATGGCCATGGACTGAGCCTGCAGCCGCCACACAAGTATCCCGAGAGGCTGGACCAGGTTAGATTCACGCCGTCGGGACTTCGGCGGTTAGGGGCGGAGGATGGCGGAGTGGGCCTCTGGCAATGGCCCCAGGCGGCGCGCTGTACTCCCCGGTGACACCGCTTTTCGGTGCCGGAGAATTGGCGAACCAGCACCAGTCCCAATTTCTGCTTCAAAGTGGATTCTCCACTTAGGCACCGGCCGTGATTTCGGCGACGGGATGTGGAGAATCCAGCCCATGGCCAATTTGGGATGGGGACTATTATCTTATGAGGAGAGTTTCGACAAATTGCACCCATACCCATTGAAGTCTAGAATGAGAGGTGATCTTATTGAAATATCTAAGTTCCTGAGGAAACTTATCAGTGGGGTTGCTGAAAGGATATTTCCATTTGTGGGAGAGACTAGAACTAATGAACATAGTTTAAAAATAAAAATTTCAGAAGTCTCCCAAATGGATAATCCAGACAATGTTTTAATGCATGTTGCAGGCCGGAGAGCAGTGAGGACAGGGCCTTTGAATATTTTCAAGGCAAAAGTAGATAGATTCTTGACTAATAGGGATTCAAAGGCTATTAGGGGTGGACGGAATGTGGAGGTGGGCCACAATCAGATCAACCACTACCTTATTGAATAGGTGGACAGGCTCGAGGGGCTGAATGGTCTACCTCTGCTCTTAATTCAGAAGTTTTTATGTGCGCACCACAGTGACAAAGCTGGGAGAGGTTTGAAAAATTATGTTGTGGAGATTCCTGCCCTTTGAATGAAATTTTCTTCAGAGTTGGAGGGAGAATTCTTAAAACGAAACCTAATGCAAATCTCTGCTTTTGGATGAAATTTCTCATTTTACAATATTATTGTGATATATTACCCAACACAAGAGCATTTGTATTGAAATGATTAATGAACAACAGAGAAGCTACAATGTTGAGTTAACAATTGTGTACGCCGCCATTGTAAAATAATTTAAATACGTAGACAATATGCCAGAGTATTTTGCGTTGGTTAAACTTTGCTATCATTAAAATCTGATTAATTTTTGTGAAAAATAAAGCCTTTCATGTCTAAATGAACCCCGATCAATTTTATCAATTCCATTTTATTAGGAAAGCATAAAATCCATTTATAACTGATTTCCGGTGTTTTCTGATTGCTCATAAAATCACTGAGAACTAATCAAATATATTTATGCTGGATTTTGTCTACTCCCCCGACCCTATGCTTTGTCTTCAGTCTTTGAAATGCAGATTCTATCTTTCATTTCTCAACAGCTATTCAATCAAACATAGAAATGTAAATGGTAAAAGATAAAGGGATTAACAGCCATTTTATGTGGTATACAACATTTCAAAGTGTTTTGTATCTTCTTACAATTTTCTGTGGTTATATTCACAAATCATAACAAATCACTGAATTCAGATTAAAAGGATTTGTGACACTGGCCCTGTTCACCAAGTGCATCTTTTTTAATGCAAAACAAAATGCGACTTGGGGGTGCAGGTAAATAGCAATTGTTTCCATGTTTAGTATTTGCATGTCAGATTTTAGTGCACGTAACTTGACATATTGTTCCAATACTTCATCTGCATTCTTTGCGCCTTTACAAAATAAAAATACTGTGGTTGCTCGATATAAAACAGAAACAGTGGAAATAATAAGTAGTTTTGGTAGCGTCTGTGCAGAAAGAATCAGAATGTGCAGAAAGTTAATGATTTATATCAATGAAATGTTATGAAATGGTGCCTGTGAATATGTCTCTTCAAGTAACACAATTAGGAGGGAAAATGTAATTTTTGTCTGACTGCTTTGAGTACCTTTTGTGCAATTTAGGCAACCAAGATGACTATTTAAATAGAAACAATTTGCAAGCGTACAGGGAAAAGGCAGAAGAAGGCACTCAGCCATAATGCTCAGTTGGAGAGTCAGTGCAGGCACAATGGGCTGAATGGCCTCCTCCTGTGTCTTCACACTTCTGTAATTCTTTGATGGGGTATGTTTCTCTTGGGAACTTCTGGTTACTTCAGGTGTGGCAGTGAGTGTGGAGGATGGGGAAGAGGGTTGTGAAAGTACCCACAAAATCAAATCGTTAAGGCATTTTATGAAGGCATAAAGAAAAGAGCAGACCTCCAATATTAACATGGAGCAGGATTATCTGAGCCTCCACGCTGAAATCGCGCTCGGCGCGGGGTGGAGTATGAGACGTCAGACAAGCAATCGGGTCTGACGCCCTCCCACGATTCTCCGCGAACTGGAAAATCGCCGCCAGTCGCGTGCGCACACGGTCAATGCGGTTCCGGTTGGTGCCCATTGAAGGAGGCCTCCGCGGTGATTCTCAGGAGTGAAGAGTTCTCAGGATTTGTGAAGGCGAATGGGGTACGGCACATTCGTACCGCCCCGTATCACCCGGCTTCGAATGGTTGAGCAGACATTCATTACAGACATTCAAAAGAGCCTCAAGGAGCAGTCTACAGGTTTGATGGACACTCGGCTGGCTCGTTTCTTATTTTGCCACAGGACTACCCCGCACGCTGTGACCAGGGTGGCCCCAGCTGAGATGCTGAAGGAGTGTAAGCTTCAAACTTGCCTTAGTATGGTTTTCTCGGAATTTGGTGCAAAAGTGCGCCAGAACCAGGAGCTGCAAGGACGTTGCCCCGTTCGCCATTGACCAGCTCTTTGTTACCAGGTGATTCGGTGTATGTTCGAAACTACTCCTAACTAACTAACACACAATGACTGTGGGTCTAAATAATGCTAACTTGAACTAGAGACCTAAGCCTTGTCCGAACCAGTTGATTCTCTCAGTACGTGTTGTGAGTCCGTGCTGGGCTGAACAAGTTCCTGTTACACTCAGAGGCAGCATCCAGAATGAGTGGGAACCGTGGTGCCCTCTGCCTTTATAGTGTGTGTATTCTAACTGGTGATTGGCTGCGGTGTTTCTACATGTTGATTGGTCTCTGTGTGTGTCCATCAGTGTGTGTCTGCACCATGATATACTGGTGTATATTATGACAATGGATTCAGAAATGAGTGGCCCAATTTACCAGATGTGTCCTGCCGGGTTCAAGGCAGGATGCGGTTGGTAGATCACAGGAGAGGCCTCTCCTGGGATTCTTGATGGTCTTTGCGCCTCGCGAGATCTCACCAGATCTTAACCATCACGGACAGCTAAATAAGTTTGAAAAGCGGCATGGTAGTTCGACAAACAGGACCGATATTGCACCAGGTTTGGGTGTAGGACCGCAAAATGAAGGGGCACCTGGAGCATCTCCGCAGCAGGAGACCAGCGACATACAAAACTAACCCAGCTTTGGCTCAGACAGCCCTGGAACCAGCACCTCCAAGGACAATATGCCAAGAAGGACCCGATGCAGGAATAAAGGAGGTCAAGGATTCCAACTCCTATATGGAGAGCCAGGCATCGGACGTTTCTGATGGTGAACAGACCGACGAGCAAGCACCAGTGGTCATCCAACTTAGATGATCAGCCATGTCGATATACTTCACCTGATCCAGCTCCACATGCACATGAAGCACATGGGCAGGCGTAAAGAAGCAAGTGCCCTCCATTCCATCCTCATCGGAGGAATTTTTAAAAAAATAATTTACGGGATGTGGGCATCGCTGGTTAGTCCAGTATTTATTGCCCATTCCTAGTTGCCCTTCAAAAGGCGCAGGTGAGTTTCCTTCTTGAACCCCCACAGTCCCTGAGGTGTAGGTACACACACTATGCTGTTCGGGAGGGAGTTCCAGGATTTTGTCCTCGCGATAGCGAAGGAACGGTGATATATTTCCAAGTCAGGATGGTGAATAACTTGGAGGGGAACCTCCAGATGGTGGTGTTCCTAGGTATCTGATGCTCTTGTCCTTCTAGATGGTAGTGGCTGTGGGTTTGGAAGGTGCTGCCTAAGGAACCTTGGCGAGTTACTGCAGTACATCTTGTAGATGGGTCACACGGCTGTCACAGTTTGTCAGTGGCGGAGGGAGTGAATGTTTGTGGCAGGGGGAGCAATCAAGCAGACAGCTTTGTCCTGGATTGTGTTGAGCTTTTTGAGTGTTATTGGAGCTGCACTTTATCCAGGTTGTTGGAGAATTAGTCCATTACTCTCTGACTTGTGCCTTGTCGATGGTGGGCAGGCTTATGGGGGTCAGGAGATGAGTTACTCAACCTAGGGTTCCTAGAATTTGACCTGCCCTGGTCATGACATTATTAATGTGGTTAGTCCAGTTCAGTTCCTGATCAATGGTAACCCCCACGATGTTGATTGTGGGGGATGCAACAATGGTAATGCCAGAGAATGTCAAGGGGTGGTGGTTAGACTTCACCGACCTCCAAAAGCAGCAGATCCTCAACGCTCGGGTGGGCCCGCAAGTTTTCCTTCTCATCAGGGACGCCCCCTTATATACAGAGGCGATAATGCTGCTGAAGGGACAATATATAAAGACTGTAAACGAGGTGTAGGCTAGACACCTTCTTGCCACGAGCCGACAATGCCCTGGAGAATCACTAGCCAAATTCCTGCGTGCCTTGCGGGTACTCGGCTGGAACTGTGCTTTCTAGGTGGTATCGGCTACCCAATACGCGGAGCTGTTGATCAGGGACGCCGGGCAGCACAGAGGCGTAGTGGGCTAGCCCTGCTGCCTCACGGCACCGTGGTCCAAGGTTCGATCCCGGCTCTGGGTCACTGTCCGTGTGGAGTTTTCACATTCTCCCCGTGTATGCGTGGGTTTCACCCCCACAACCCAAAGATGTGCAAGGTAGGTGGATTGAACATGCTAAATTGCCCTTTAATTTGGAAAAAATTAATTGGGTACTCTAAATTTATTTTAAAGAAAGAAAAAAGATCAGGGTCGCCTCTTGACTTTAAGAGCTGTGGGGTTATGCTGCAACTGTACAGGACCCTGGCGAGACTGCATTTCGAGTATTGTGTGCAGTTCTGGTCACCTCATTATAGGAGGGTTGTGGTAGCATTGGAAAGGGTGCAAAGGATATTTACCAGGATGCTGCCTATATTGGAGGGTATGTCTTATGAGGAAAGGTTGAGGGAGCTAGGGCTTTTCTCTTTGGAGCAGAGGAGGATAAGAGGCGACTTAATAGAGGTTTATAAGATGATGAGGGGGATAGACAGAGACTATTTCCTTGGTGGATGTAGCTGTTACAAGGGGGCATAACTATAAGATTCTGGGTGGGAGATATAGGAGGGATTTCCGAGGTTGTTTCTTTACTCAGAAAGTGGTTAGGGTGTGGAATGGACTGCCTGCTGTGATAGTGGAGTCAGACACTTCAGGAACTTTCAAGCGGTTATTGCATAGACACGTGGAGCACATCAGAATGACAGGGAGTGGGATAGCTTGGTTTCAGACAAAGCTCGGCACAACATCAAGGGCCGAAGGGCCTGTTCTGTGCTGTACTGTTCTATGTTCTATGTTCTTATGTCGCAGGCCTGATATTGAACTACATCCGCCAGCAATTGCTGGAAGGGGGCAGCACGGTAGCATGGTGGTTAGCATAAATGCTTCACAGCTCCAGGGTCCCAGGTTCGATTCCCAGCTGGGTCACTGTGCGGAGTCTGCACGTCCTCCCCGTGTCTGCGTGGGTTTCCTCCGGGTGCTCCGGTTTCCTCCCACAGTCCAAAGATGTGCGGGTTGGGTGGATTGGCCATGATAAATTGCCCGCAGTGTCCTAAAAAAAAAAGTAAGGGTAAGGTGGGTTGTTGGGTTACGGGTATAGGGTGGATACGTGGGTTTGAGTAGGGTGATCATTGCTCGGCGCAACATCGAAGGCCGAAGGGCCTGTTCTGTGCTGTACTGTTCTATGTTCTATGTTCACTCGGCCTCCCAGAGACAGTGCAGCAGTCAGACTCGCTGGAGGTGGCCCTCCAGAACATGGAGGCCTACACCTCCGACCACGCGGCACCCTCGTGGACCTCATGGGTGCTGCCATCATCCGAACACGAGTGCGGCACAGGCCTGTGCCGCGCGGCATCCCGCCATCTCGGAAATCCCTCCTATATCTCCCACCCTGTGGCCAGGGTAAGCATCCCAGACTCCGCTGCCCTGCACGGAACACGACTTGCAACGAGTGTGGGAGGAAGGGCCACTTTGCGAAAGCCTGCCAGGCCTGATCTCTCCCTAAAACTCCTAGGCAAAGCAGTGTTGCCTGCTGCCTGTCAGGGCCGCCCCCAGCTGCCGCACCACCCGCCATGTGCGACCAGTGGGCGCCGCCATCTTCAATTTCGCCCGCCACACGCGACCAGGGGGGCCGCCATCTTTGATGCCATTTTGTAAACCACCCGCCACGCACGACCCATGGGGGCTGCCATCTTGGGACCACTCCGCAGCCTCCCGGGAGCCCTGCTCACCCGGTCGTACGCTGGCCGCCTCTACCTCCGACCGGCCTACCCATTACCTTCCAACACTCGCCTCCATCACGCACGACCAGTCCCGGCCTCATCACCTCGCAAAATCTACGATGACCGTCCGGATCAACGTGCAAGAGATGGCCTGCCTTTTCGACTCCGTGAGCACAGACAGCTTCACACACCCAGATACAGTGAGGCGCTGCTCCCTCCCAATTTTACCCGCGACCCAGAAAATCTCACTGGCTTCCGGATCACATTCAGTTGAAATCTGGTGGTACTGTGTCGCGGCCCTTACTGTTCAAGGCATAGAGTACACTTACTTCAAGCTCTACGTCCTTCCCCATCTTTGCGCTGCCCTATTACTGGGGCTCGACTTCCAGTGCCACCTCCAAAGCCTTACTTTGAAATTCAGTGGACCCCTGCCCCCCCTCACCATCTGTAGCCTCGCGACACTTAAGGTCGCTCCACCATCGCTCTTCGCTAACCTCGCCCCGGACTGTAAGCCCATCGCCACTAGGAGCAGATGATACAGTGCCCGGGACAGGGCCTTTATCCGGTCAGAGGTCCAACGACTCCTACAAGAGGGGATCATTGAGGCTAGTACCAGCCCCTGGGGACTGGGGAGAACCACCGGATGGTCATCGACTACAGTCAGACCATCAACCAGTACACACAGTTCGATGCGTGCCCCCTACCCCGCATATCTGACATGGTCAACCAGATTTCGCAGTATCGAGTCTTCTCCACAGTTGACTTGAAGTCCGCGTACCACCAGCTCCCTATCTGCCCGGAGGACCGTCAATACACTGCCTTCGAGGCAGATGGCCGCCTCTACCACTTCCTGAGGGTTCCCTTCGGCGTCACCAATGGGGTCTCGGTCTTCCAACGAGAAACGGACTGAATGGTTGACCAGTACGGGCTGTGGGCCAAATTCCCGTACTTAGATAATGTCACCATCTGCGGCCATGACCAGCAGGACCATGACGAAAACCTCCGGCACTTCCTCCACACCGCTAAACTCCTGAACCTCACCTACAATAAGGAAAAATGCGTTTTCCGCACAACCTGCCTAGCCATCCTCGGCTACATTGTGGAAAACAATGTACGACATTGGAGGCATTACCTGGCTGGCAGGCGATTCACTCTCCTCACTGACCAACGGTCAGTTGCCTTCATGTTTAACAATACAAATCAAGAACGGCAAGATTCTGAAGTGGAGGATCGAGCTCTCCACCTACAACTACGAGATCTTGTACCGACCGGGGAAGCTCAATGAGCCCCAGATGCCCTATCCAGACTTCGGGCCCTCCACAATGACCTCTGTCACCCAGGGGTCACCCGGTTTTTTCATTTTGTCAAGGCTCGCAACTTACCTTACTCCATTGAGGAGGTCAAGACCGTGACCAGGGACTGCCAGGTCTGCGTGGAATTCACATTCTATCGGCCAGACAGACCACACCTGGTCAAGGCCTCTCGCTCCTTTAAGCGCCTCAGCATCGACTTCAAATGGCCCCTCCCCTCCACTGACCGTAACGCGTACTTCCTCAACATTGTTAACGAATACTCAAGATTTCCCTTTGCCATCCCATGCCCTGACATGACCTCTGCCACCGCCATCAAGGCCCTGCACAGTATCTTCAACTTGTTCGGGTTCCCCACCTACATGCATAGTGATCGGGGTTCCTCCTTCATGAGCGACGAGTTGCATCAGTTCCTGCTTAGCAAGGGCATCGCCTCAAGCAGGACTATCAGCTACAACCCCCGGGGAAATGGACAGGTGGAGAGGTAGAACGCAATGGTCTGGAAGGCCGTCCTATGGCCGTCCCCGATGCGCTCCACTTCATCCGCTCACTCCTGTGCACTGCTACCAACGAGACCCCTCAAGAACGTATGTTTGCCTTCCCCAGGAAGTCCACCCCCATGGTCTCGCTCCCGTCCTGGCTGACAGTCCCAGGGCCCATCCTCCTCCGGAAGCATGTGAGGAGTCATAAATCAGATCCCCTCATCAAGAAGGTCTTGCTCCTCCATGCCAATCCACAAAATACCTATGTGGCACATCAGGACAGGACACAGTCTCCCTTTGGGATTTGGCACCGGCAGGTTCCCCAGCGACCATCACCGCCACCCCTGACCCTACACCGTCTCCTTCCACCACTACCCGGCTACTGGCACCCGCAGGCCCACCGGCGACCATCACCACACCCCCCCCCCCCCCCCCCCCCCCGCCAACACATCGCGCCCCTCTCCACCGACTCAACTACTGGGTGAAGAAGAGGACAACACGCTCCCGGACGCGCAGGTCTCGACACCGGTGCCCACACCATAGCCGGGACTGAGGCGATCATGGCGGAAGGTCAAGGCCCCTGACAGACTTGATCTTTAAGTCCACTTCACCCCCGCTGGCCTTTTTTTTAACAGGGGGTGAACGTGGTAAACCACTGTATTATATTATACTGTTGTATTGCTACATGCCTGGGCTTGTCCCTGCTGGCTCCGAACCACTGTAGTACATAATATGTATATTGTGGTAAACTGCCACTGTATTATATGTAATGTGGTAAACTACTGCCTGCTGGCTCCGCCTCACCTCGGGCTCGGTACAAAGTGGCTGGTCTCTGCAACTGCCTCAGTTCGGGATCCGAGGCCAGGAGGCTTTCTGTTTAGTTTATTAAAGCCTCAGTTACGTTCACTACTCGTCTCGTGTTCATGATGGCAGATCAGACCTCCAACCACCACAACCATCAGGTATGACTCCAGCCAGGGGAGAGGTTTCCCCATGATTCCCATTGACTCCAGTTTAGCTAGGCCTCCTTGATGCCATATCTGTGCAAATGCTGCCTTGATGTCAAGGGCAGTCACTCTCACTTCACCTCTGACATTCAGCTCTTTTGTCCATGTTTGAACCAAGGCTGTAATGAGGTCAAGAGGTGAGTGACCCTGTGGGAACCCAAAATGAGCATCTGTCTGACCCAGTTCCAATCTGTTCTAGTTTGTTGTTGAGTCTTCAGACTTTGTTGGGAGGGGGAGTTGTTATAACTCACATGAGACATGCGGGGTGGAACTAAGTAGTCTCCTCATGAGTCTCGTTGAGTATGAACTTCCCCGCTGATGGGTGGGAGCCCCAATGGCGTAACCGTGGATGTTATGTATAAAAACACTGCCCGAGTGGGAGCCAAGCAGAGAAGTCACAACCTGGACCTGTATACAACGTGTAAACAGTTTCCTATTCAGTATAACAAAGCATTTCTTTTAGACACTCATGTGGACTCCTCTGTGGACATAATGCAAGGTTATTTCAGAAGACAGTAAAGAGTCAACCACACTGGGTTCACTTATGGGCTGGAGAATTAATGAACAGTTGGGATTTATCGCTAGATAACATTAATTAACAAGTTGGTCTTTTTATAATGACAACTTAACAGCTTTATGGTCACCAATGGCAACTTTTTAATTCCAGTTTCTTGCCACTTCTAAGGGGGCGGAGAATTGCGGGAGCGGCGCCGGTCCCGATTTCGTGCGGGAAACTGGATTCTACGCCCCGTCGCCACACGCGATTTCGGCGACAGGGTGTGGGGAATTCAGCCCCTGGACTTACCTGGGGCTGCCTCTGAAGTTCAGGATGGAGGTCATCAGTGACCCTGGATCCTGGTACACCACATCAGTGAGGGGGTTAAATTTCTTTCAGGTGGTTCTTCCAGCCTCAGAGTGTTCCTAGAGATCCATCTTTTTCTTAAGGAGTCCATCTTCTTTCTTTAATGGTGGTCAGTGATGTCAGACATCTTTTCAATATGGAATCTGAGTATGATGTACCACCAAGCCTACCCTCCCATGGAATGTGGCATGAAAACCCTGGATGCATAATTAATTATACCGAGGACAGAAGATATGCGGCGGGAGCCTCTGTCATGGGATTCTCCGTCCTGGCAGCCGGCCAATGGAGTTTCCCATTTTGGGTATCCCCACACCGTCGGGAAATCCGCGGGCGTGTGTGCTGCCAGCAAAACAGACGATCCCGTCGACGGAGAATCCAACTCATGGTGTTGTTTCCCATCAGCTTCTGCAGCAGGAAAGACTCCCATCCCCACCCCTGCCACGCAACCTTGTCCCGGGTGGGAGAATTCCACCCATTGTGTTGTCCCAGTCCCAAAGATCTCAGTGTAAGTGTACAGCTATGTCCTTGAGAGAGAGAACAACAGAGAGACACTCCTCTCAGTGTACAGATATCTATTCTGGGACTGGAATGAGCGACACTCGTCAATCTACAGATAATCCCCTTGAGAGAGAGGGGCTAGGATCCTTCCTCAGTAAGAGGTGGGGATGTAAGGAGGAAGGAGTGCATGATTTTCTGATCCTTCCTGCCAATGGGATTCTCCAGAGCCACTGAAGGCGTCCTCCCACGGCGAGACAGGTGAGCCACATAAAACACAATAGATATTGCTGGAATGGACGAGCCTGCCAGTAGCCAATGGCCTCCATTACCAGAATATACTCTGCGAAGGGGGGGGTGTGGGGGAGCACTGGCCAATCCTACCCAGAACATAAAGCCTTCCAATCTGTAGTTGAGTTCTCCGAGTGGTTATATCTACACAATGGATCTCGCTGAACACTTTGACTCAATATGATCACCAAAGAAGCAATTTAAAGCAAATATTAAACCAATCAATAAAATGACAAATGTTTTCTCATAATTGAGCTAATTTACACATTGACCCACGAAGTTACGTTGTTGTATACTTGTATTTTTAAGTAGGAGGAGACACTGTATGTTTTAAATATTTTTCAACCTTTTAGCACTTTTTTAATTTTCAGGCGTTAATTAATGATATTTATTTTGCAAACAAGCTAAATGCATCAATTGACTAAAATCACAGCAGGGTTTTCAAATTGTTGGCTGTGTTTATATTTCTTGTCGGTAAAATGTGTTTGTATTTACAGCATTTTGTTCTTGACTTCTGGTCACCATGGTGATAAAAAGCTGCGTGCCTGAAATATGAGGACCCTTGTGATGGGTAAACAAGCAAAATGGCATCTTGAAAAATTGAGCAACTGAACTAATTTTGAAAGCACAACAGAATTTTAAAATGTAATAACCTTCTCATTTCTTGTCTCAGTTCTATTTTTAAAGCAAGAGGTGCTGTTAACCTGACTGGAAGGGAGACGTTTCAGGAGAGCGACTGATATGTTCATAACAATAAATATACAGCTCTGCTTTTTAATTTTCTCTTGAGCATTGTTGAATAATTAAATTTTTTACCACCACTTACAGAATGATGAGTGAAGAAAATGCAAAGAAAATTCCATTCAACAGATCTTTACTGCATTGGCTGCTCTCTTCTACATATATATTTCTGTGTAAATGAAATAGTGAAATCTAGAATCGAAGTTGATGAGGTGCAGGCTTGGAAAAGAACAGCAGTTAGTAATTGTCTTCACCACTTACCAGTTAGCATCAACAGTCCCTCACACACTGCAGTCTTTCACAGCCCCTAGTCATAGGGTGGCACAGTGGCACTGTGTTTAGCACTGCTGCCTCACAGGGCCAGGTACTCGGGATCAATTCTAGCCTTGGTTGACTGTGTGAAATTTGTATTTTCTCCCCATGTCTGCGTGAGTTTCCTCCTATTCTATGTGTTCATCAGCTGTATGTCTGCATGTCATGATGTCTCTGGTGCTCCCTCTAGTGTTTACTTAGTCGTAGTGTATTTACATTAACCCCTTGTGTATTTCCAGTGATGCATATCACCGCAGTTGACTGTGTGAAGTTTGTATTTTCTCCCCATGTCTCCGTGAGTTTCCTCCTGGTATTCTGGTTTCTTCCCACAGTCCAAAGATGTGCAGGTTAGGTAGGTTAGCCATTTAAAATTGTCCTTTTGTGTCCAAACAGTTAGATGAGGTTACGTGGATAGGACAGGGCAATTGGCCTAGGTAGGGTGCTTTTTCAGTGGATCAGTGCAGACTCGATGGGCTGAATGGCATCCCTCTGCACTGTATGAGATGATACGGAGTCTTATGATATGTAATGCAGCATATTGCTGTTGACACCATTGTCAGAAAGGTCATTCTGAGCGCAGGTGATGTGGGTAGCTGCCACATAATTGCAACCATCATGCAGTGGTTTCTGTAAAGCCTAAAGTTAAAAATAACCTAAACTGGCACATTGCATTATTTTCTCCTTTCGACTGACTGGGAAAAAAGAGATTGGACAGGATTCTCCGCCGGGGTGATTCTCCGTTTTACTGGCGCCCGGGTCTGCTCCACAATGGGAAACCCCATTGACTGGCCGGCGTAACGGAGCATCCCGCCGGCGGGTCGGGGCAAAAAAGTGGCGCGGCGGGGCGCAGAATCCAGCCCACTGTCCCTTTTCAATCTTCAGATATTTCACTCGGGATTTAGAGTAGAGTTCTTAGCAAAACGTTTGTGTCGATATGGAACCCTTACTTCTCACCACCAATAATGAATTATCTGTGCGTCTTCACTGTGGTTTTCCTCTCGCAATTTTCAAGAGTCTCACAGTTCTGCACATTTTGCCACACATCCCAGAGACACGTGGAGGAGCAATTGACGAGTGAGCCAAGCAATGCGGCTTAATTGGCAGACAGATCCTGCCTCAATTTACTGCTTCATATGTTCTTCCTATCTCTCTCGGAGAGAAAGAATCTCCTTTTCCTGTGCCAGATAGAAACTCCACCTCGAACAGTGTCCCGAAGAAGCTGCCAATGTATCCAAGCCCGAGAGTAATTCACAACCCTTCAGACCCACCAGGCGAAGAGCAGGGCAATACCAAATTAATTGTGGACTTTTAGGCCCAGGATGTGGAGTGAAGGTGATGAATATATATATATATATAGTCCAAGAAATATAACAAGGACTAAACACTCTGTAACAGGGTACATAGCAAAAGTCATATGTACATCTGTATTAAAGATATTTAGCAAAGGCTGTGGAGAAACCTATTTGCTTACTTTGAAAACACTTAAAAAACATTTATGAAGCACACATCATCTAAAATCTGTTTTATTTCTATTATTGTGTTCTTTATTTCATGCAATCCCTGTTCAGCATTATGAGGATCAGATGACCAATCAATTTGCAGTAGTAACATGAAACGTAGAAATGATTGATTATCTCAACTTGCATTGAATTCTTGACCATCTTTGCATCACATCTCGCACACTCTTACGCTGCTTTCTTTCTTAGGTTTTTGTAATGTAACGTGAACACCCAATTTTCTGACTGAGAGAAGGGATGACAATTATTGATCACTATTTTAGAATCTTGCTCCTGTGGTAAATAGGTACAAAATTGTTTTTCCTTGGTGTCAAACCAGTGAGAATTGAAATATGAAGCATGTGTTGATAGATGTTCGTGCTGGTGAACTGTAATGTGCCTTTTCAATCTGCAACTCTGGCTGATAATAGGGTTCTTAACCTTTTCTGGGTGGACAGACATTTCCGAGGTTGGAAGGTGAATCTTTCGGCCACTGCAGTTAGCAACCTGAGAGAAAATGGAGCTTTATTCCTGTGTTTTGCACCCTGCTTTTTTCCTTCCTATGCGCTCAGAAAGACTCTTTGACCCTACAGTGACGGAGTGGGGCCCAATTCCCGTTTTGGCCAGTTTAGATGTCTGGGGAAAGGTGAAGCCAGTTCCATAGGGATAAATCATTACAGATCACAGCTGGACCTCAAGAGGACCTCTTATTCTGCCATGTATTACTTTTTTAAAAATGTTTAAAAAGTAGAATATTTACAGCATTAAAGGTCATTCAGCCCAATGTGTCTGTACCAGTCAAGAAGGAGCTGTCCACCGAAGCTCAATTTCACGTTCTTGGTCTGTAGTCCTATAGGATATTCAAGTATTTTTAAAATATGATGAGGGTTCCGTCTCTACCACCCTTTCAAGCAGTGAGTTCCAGACACCACTCTCTGGGTGAAAGAATTTCTCCCCAACTCTCCACTAATCCTCTAACAACTACTTTAAACCAATGCCTTCTGGTTATTGCGAAGGGAAATAGGTCCTTCCTGTCCACATGTATCCTGGCCCTCATAATTTTATACAACCCAATTAATTTTCCCCTCCTCTGTTCCAATCTTTTCTCAAGGCAAAAGTTTGCCATTCTTAGCGACATCCTCATAAATATCCTTTATACTCTCTCCATTGTGGTCCTGCCTTTCGATGAACAGAACTGTCTTCAGTATTCTAATTGTAGGCCAAGCACTGTTTAATACAGTTCTGGTGTAATCTCTCTGATCTTAGATTGTCACCTTGGCTAATAAAGGAACCTATCCCACAAGCCTTCTTAAGCAGATTATCTGTCAATCTTGTTGTCTTCAAGTTCATGTTCCGAGGTCCCTCTGTTCCTCTATACTTTACAATATTGTGTATTCGTTACGATGTTTGCTCTCCATTATGCTTTAACTCATTAGCCTGAGTTGAATTCCAATTGCCAATTAAATTGACTCTGAAAAAATCATGGGCGGGAGTCTCTGCTGGCTAACGCTGGAATCAGGAAACACAATTGGACGGAGAATCAGTTTCAACGCCAAAATCGCGTTGGGTGCCGATTTGACGCCAAGTCGAAATTCTCCATCATTTCGAAAGCGGCGCCAATGCGTTCCACAACGCACGTATGGTAAACACCGTCTGCATGTCATTAGCTGGCCTTACCAGATATTCTCCGGCGCCTCCACGAATCTCCGCCTCCGATGGGCCGAGTTCCCGGTAGCGCAGTTCACTTGTGCTTTTTAAAATCGTGAAACCAGCATTATGGCTGATGAAGGAGAGAGAGGAGGTAGGACACAGAGAGGCGTGACTGTGGGCTGCCGGGCTGGACACAGGCCGGGCTGGCTGGGGTGGGGGGTGTCATAATATACACCAGTATATCATGGTGCAGACACACACTGATGGACACACACAGGGACCAATCAACATGTAAAAAACACCGCAGCCAATCACCAGTTAGAATACACACTATAAAGGCAGAGGGCACCATGGTTCCCGCTCATTCTGGGTGCTGCCTCTGAGTGTAACAAGAACTCATCCAGCCCAGCACAGACTCACAACACGTGCTGAGAGAATCAACTGGTTTGAACAAGGCTTAGGTCTCTAAGTTAGCATCATTTCGACCCACAGTCATCATGTGTTAGTTAGTTAGAAGTTAGTTAATAAAATTGAGTTGAACCTTCATCAGTGTTGGAAGTGTCTGTTCATCTCTCAAGTCTACACCAGCCAACACTTCATGGTACCAGAAGTTGAGGGATGCTAGCACTTCTGAGACCTACCTTTCAGTGATCTGCCTTCCACGAGTTTCGCGCCATCCTATAGAATGGACTCCGTTCGCCCGCCGCCGCCTCTCCGCATTGTAGGGAATCTGGGCTCGAACTGGAAACTTTTCAAACAGCGCTTCCAGCTGTACCTCGAGGCCAGGGACCTGGAAGCTGCCTCGGACGCATGGAAGATTGCTCTCTTCCTCTTCACAGCTGGGGACCACGCTCTGCACATTTTCAACTCGCTCACCTTCGATGAGGGGAGGACAAATCGAAGTTCAAGACCGTCATTCTTAAGTTCGACAGCCACTACGAGGTCGAGGTCAACGAGAGCTTCGAGAGATACATGTTTCAGCAGCGAATTCAGGGTAAGGACAAGCCTTTCCAGTCCTTGCGCAGTCCTGCAACTACGGGTCCACATCTGATTCCATGCTCCGTGTGTGGTGAGATAACCACTGTAGTTATGTGTACTGCAGTAGGGGGATGTATGCCTGTACCTGTAATACAGGTTCCTCCGGTCAGCCCCTGCCGGCTAGCTCCGCCCACAGGGAGCTTATGTATAAATGTATGAGAGCTGCTCAGACCCTTAGTCTACTGTTGCAGATGGAGGGACAACATCGTACAGCAATAAAGCCTCTATTGTACTAGTCTCTCAGCTTTGAGTATAATTGTTAGCGCCACAATTTATTGCTGTACGATGTTGTCCCTCCATCTGCAACAGTAGACTAAGGGTCTGAGCAGCTCTCATACATTTATACATAAGCTCCCTGTGGGCGGAGCTAGCTGGCAGGGGCTGACCGGAGGAACCTGTATTACAGGTACAGGCATACATCCCCCTACTGCAGTACACATAACTACAGTGGTTATCTCACCACACCGTGACCAGATTGTTTTTGGTGTTCAATCTGAGCCCCTGCGCCAGCAGCTACTAAAAGTAAAGCAGCTCACCCTCTCTACGGCCATTGAGACCTTTGTACTTCATGAACATGCCTCCACGCGCTACTCCTGTATCCAGGCTGCTGAAACGGCGCGGCAAGCCCCTTATGAGACAGAACGAATCCAAATGATTAAATCTTTTAAGGCTCTGGATCTGAACGATGGCGGCCATTTCGCGCACTTTTCGCGGAGTCCCGCGCTCGCACGCAGCAAGCGTGCTGATGTCACGGACCGCTTCGCGCATGTGCACGCCACGCTGGATCGCCTCGCGCATGCACGGTGGCGCGACGAATGTCCCGACGCTCCGGCGTGCAGCAACTGCGGCTCCGCCCACTTAAAGTGCCAATGTCCCGCAAAGTCCCGACGCTGCCTGTTGTGTGGCAAACGAGGCCACTACGCTACAATGTGCAGATCTTCCCTGCCTGCTGTTTTTAGAGGTCCACCCAGCCCCACAGAGACGTCAGGGCTATCCAGCCTGCCATCAATGAACCTACTCCAGACCTTGCTTCCAACTGTGCCTGCGATGACCCACAGGTCCCGTTCCAAATCGGCGTTGTTACCACGAACAGGATGTCCCCCAAGCGTGGCACTGAACCCGTCCACATCCACAGCTTCAGCCAGGATGATGAGTGGTGTGCCACCCATACGGTCAACCGGCCCCGTCAGGTTCCGCCTGGACACTGGCGCTTCTGCCAATCTCATCGCGTCGTCTGATTTTCGCAAGCTCTGCGTACAGCCTGCTGTCCTGCCATCTGCGTGTAAATTGCTGGACTACAATGGCAATGCCATCGCTGCCAGCGGCTCCTGCCGCCTTGAGGTGACACATCGTGCTCACACAGTCATTCTCCCGTTTGAGATTGTTCCTGTCTCAAAAGCCTCCTTGCTTGGTGCGCAGGCATGCAAGCTACTCCACTTAGTGCAGAGAGTACACTCTCTCTCCTTAAGCGATGTGTCTGCATCCTCTGACACAGACTTCAGGGCGCAACTCGACTCCATCATCCAGCAACACCACAATGTCTTCGAAGGCATGGGCACGCTCCCATACACGTACAAAATCTTACTCAAGCCCAACGCAACGCCTGTCGTTCACACACCTCGCAGAGTCCCAGCACCCCTTAAGGACTGCCTCAAGCAACAGCTCCAGGGCCTCCAGGACCAAGGAATCATCTCTAGGGTCACGGAACCCACAGACTGGGTAAGCTCCATGGTCTGCATCAAGAAACCGTCCGGCGAGCTGCGGATCTGTATTGATCCTAAAGATCTGAAACAGTATATCAAGCGGGAGCACTACCCGATTCCGAAACGTGAGGAGCTCACGCCCGAGATGGCCCACGCCAAACTCTTTTCAAAGCTGGATGCCTCGAAGGGTTTCTGGCAGATCCAACTAGATGAGTCAAGCAGGAAGCTGTGTATGTTCAACACACCCTTTGGCAGGTTCTGCTACAACCGGATGCCATTCGGCATCATTTCTGCATCCGATGTTTTCCATCGGATCATGGAGCAGATGATGGAGGGGATCGACGGCATCCGGGTATATGTCGATGACATTATTATCTGGTCAGCCACTCCGCAGGAACACATTGCCCACCTTCAGCGTGTTTTCAGGCGCATCCACGAACACGGCCTCCGTCTCAATAGGGCCAAATGCTCCTTCGGCCAGTCGAGTATCAAGTTTCTGGGGGAATCACATCTCTCACCAGGGGGTGCGTCCGGACGAGGACAAGATTGCAACAATCACATCCATGAAGACGCCCGAGGACAAGAAAGTGGTCCTCCGGTTCCTGGGTATGGTGAATTACCTCGGGAAGTTCATCCCGAATCTCGCCTCACATACCACGGCCCTCAGAGACCTGATTCACAAAACCACAGATTTCCGATGGCTCCCTGCTCACGAGCGTGAATGGCAGGAGCTGAAGGCCAAGCTTTCCACGGCCCCAGTGTTGGCCTTTTTCGACCCGACCAAAGAGACCAAAATCTCTACTGATACCAGTCAGTCGGGGATTGGTGCCGTGCTCCTGCAACGAGACAAGGCCTCGTCATGGGCCCCTGTTGCGTATGTGTCGCGGGCGATGACCCCCACAGAGCAGCGGTATGCGCAAATTGAGAAAGAGTGTCCCGGCCTTCTCACTGGAGTCGTGAAGTTCCACGACTACGTCTATGGACTTCCGCAGTTCACGGTTGAAACTGACCACCGCCCATTTGTAAATATTATCAAAAAGGACTTGAATGACATGACGCCTCGCCTCCAGCGTATCCTACTCAAGCTGCGCAGGTATGACTTTCAACTGGTCTATACCCCTGGCAAGGACTTTGCCGTTGCCGATGCCCTCTCAAGGTCGATCACACGGAGTTGTGCCAAATTCATTTGCCAAATAGCTGCTCACGTTCAGTTTGCAGCCTCCCATTTGCCAGCTACGGATGCACGACTGATGCAAATTCGCCGTGAGACAGCAGCTGACCCGCTTCTGCAGCAGGTGATGCGTCTAATGTCAGACGGGTGGCTCAAGGGCCAATGCCCGCAATTTTACAACTAGGTCCGTGATGACCCGGCGGTTGTCAACGGGGTGCTCCTGAAATTGGATCGCATCGTCATTCCACAAAGCATGCGCCAGCTGGTGTTGGAGCAACTCCATGAAGGCCATTTAGGAATCGGGAAATGCCGCCGCAGGGCCAGAGAAGCCGTCTACTGGCCGGGCATCAATGATGACATCGCCAATGTGGTGCTCAACTGCTCTACCTGCCAGCGTTTTCAGCCCGCCCAACCACGGGAGACTCTGATGCCCCATGAGCTCGTCACATCGCCTTGGACCAAAGTGGGCATCGACTTGTTCCATGCATTGGGCAGGGACTACGTCATCATCATCAACTACTTCTCCAGTTACCCCGGAGGTCATCAGGCTGCACGATCTCACATCCTCGGCTGTGATCAGGGCTTGTAAGGAGACATTTGACCGACATGGCATTCCGCTGACTGTCATATCAGACAATGGCCCCTGTTTCACAAGCCAGGAATGGGCAGGCTTCGCCTGACACTACAACTTCAAGCACGTTACTTTCAGTCCCCTATACCTCCAATCCAATGGGAAGGCAGAAAAGGGGGTCTACATCGTTAAGCGGCTCCTCAGCAAGGCCGCCGACGCCGGCTCAGATCTCCATGTTGCTCTGCTAGCCTATCGCTCCGCCACACTCTCCACCGGCCTGTCGCCTGCTCAGCTACTAATGAACCGCACCCTCAGGACGACGGTGCCATCGATTCTCACTCCCAACCTCGATTATGTCCCCATGCTCCACCGCATGCACATGTCTCAACTGCAGCAGAAAACTTCCTACCACTCACGGGCTGCTGACCTTCCCAACATCCATCCATGCAACAAAGTTTGCATCCACCTCCCGGATGGTGGCTGGTCTGCGCCTGCTGTCGTTCTAAGGCAGGTGGCCCCCCGCTCCTTCCTGGTCCGCTTACCAGATGGATCCATTCGGCGCCGCAACAGGTGTGCTCTTCGCCTGGTTCCAGGGTTGTCATGGGATCCTCTGACCAGCTCTCCTACTGATCCCGCCGTGGACTGTGTGGTGCTTCCAGTCGCTCTGCCTGCCCCTGACGGTGCTGCAGCCCTCCCGGCTCCTGAGGCGCCAGCCATTGCCCCACCCTTGAGGCTGTCAACCAGAGTTCATCGCCCACCTCAGAGACTGAACTTATGAACTCTGTACACATGTGGACTCTCTGAAATGTTTTTTTTAATACATCCTTCATTGTTGCATTCGTTATCCAGTGATTTGTAAATAGATTCGTTGGTTGTTCCAGTTCATGGTAATCACCTGCACCAGGCAGCTTCCTCTGTACATAGTCTTGATCCCTGTATATAGCTTTGTACATATGTCTTCGCACCTCACACGTAGCGAGGTACATTCTCCACACACCCACACTATTTATTATCACATGCCTATATCAACATTTTTTAAATAAAAGGGGTGGGGGGTGTCATAATATACACCAGTATATCATGGTGCAGACACACACTGATGGACACACACAGGGACCAATCAACATGTACAAACACCACAGCCAATCACCAGTTAGAATACACACACTATAAAGGCAGAGGGCACCACGGTTCCCACTCATTCTGGGTGCTGCCTCTGATCTCATCCAGCCCAGCACAGACACACACCACGTGCTGAGAGAATCAACTGGTTCGGACAAGGCTTAGGTCTCTAGTTTAAGTTAGCATTATTTAGACCCACAGTCATCGTGTGTTAGTTAGTTAGAAGTAGCTAATAAAATTGAGTTGAACCTTCATCAGTGTTGCAAGTGTCTGTTCATCTCTCAAGTCTACACCAGCCAACACTTCAGGGGGAGGCCCTTCCAGAGCTGGCTGGGGTGGGGCGAGGCCCAGCTAGGGCCTGGGGTGAGGGGTGATTGGGCAATGGGCTGAGTGGCCAGAGTGATGCCCCCCCCCCCCCCCCCCCCAACGGGACTGGTGTCCCCCCCATGATCTCCAGTCATGGACCACCGTTGCCCCGGCCTGCAAGGCAGCATCTTGCTGCTCACCCCACTGACCACCCACCTTGTCCCCTGGTGCTGCAGAATGACACCGACCGTAGCAACAGCAGAGCGTGCAGCAGTGGAGCCTGCCCCAGAGGAACAGGCGGCAGCTGCACAGGATGGAGAGTGAGTCACCCAACAGGCCGAGGAGGAGGAGGTGCAAAGGAGGCGCCTCATGAGGCCTCGTGTGTACAGGCAGCGCCTGCCATTTGAGGGCTTGCCAGACCGGACATGCCATCGAAGACTCCGGCTGAGCAGGGAGATAGTGCGACATATATGCCAGATCATGGCACACCTGGCATCGTGGGGGAATGGAGGAGGACACACACTCCCAGTGGCCTTCAAGGTGAGGGTCGCTCTGAACGTTTACGCCACAGGGTCTTTCCAGGCGCTGAGTGGGGACTAGTCCGGGATCTCACAGACCTCTGTGTACAGGTGAATCCGCACCGTCACCGTCATGAGAGTGTCGCTGCATCGTGGCAGCCTGCTGTGTCCTCCACAATATCGCGCAGCCGAAGGGCGACGTGCTGGAGATGGAGGATGATGCCCAGGCCTTCTCCGACGAGGAGGATGTGGGGGATGGGGGGAAAAGGCAGGTCATGGGGCCCAGACAGGCAGGGAGACCGCACGATGTGTGCGCCAGGGTCAACATGCACTGATCGCCTCAAAGTTCACCAACTAGAGGGGGGGGGGGGGGGGGAAACTGGCTAGGGGCATGGACACCACATCCCATCACCACACACACCCCTCCTCCCCCCCCACTTCCTCCCAGCCACCCTCTTGCCTGCAGCCCCCTCCCTGAAACATACCTGCCGCACTACAGTGTACGGGTCCTGGGTCGGCACGAACATCGGGTCTGGTCCATGGGATGGAGAATGATGATAACCCGCTCTGCAAAGAGCTCTGGTGCTTTGCGTCATTTGACAACATCTGAATCATGCCCACAGTAGAACTTTCCACCGTCCATCTGGGTGATCCCTTCATGTGAGCTGGCCATCCCATCAGATGGTGCCATTGGATCCCTGAGGTGGCGTTGGTGGGGATGGTCGGGGAGGGGGTGACGAGTAGCCGAGGCCACCCACAACATTCTCCCATTTCCCACCTCCACCCGAAGTCCCTCTCTGGCCAGGCCAGACCACCCCACCCCACACACCCAGTACCATTATGAACAGGTGTTTAATGTGACAACATATATACAGAGTTGTGCCCTAGCCCCTATAATTAAACTGTGCCCTGCACCCATGCCAACTTAACTGGCGTCTAACTTTCTGGCCTTATGGGCCCTAACTTTGTGTCCAGATGGATCCTGAGATGGTACATCAGGAGTGGAGGTGGCCTGTTGTGATTTCTGCCCTGCGACCTGTGTCCATGTTGGCGGGCATCTTCTGGAGCGAGCAGGCCTGGATGTGCCCAGCTGCTGCATGGGTGTCTCAGGTGGCGATGCGTTACCCTGTTCTGCGGCTGCCCACCAGATGTGTCAGGGATAGGAGGAGAGATCCGAGGTGCTGCGTTGTTCCAGCACTTCCCCTGCAGGAGTCACCAGTACCGGCTGCTGTAATGATATGTATATAGGTACGCCAGTGAAGGGTTAATTATTACATCTCAGTGTAATTCAAACACTAGCGGGTACCATAGTTCCCAGTATAAATATCAGAGCTCAGGGAATCTCGGGTAGTTCAGTGTTAGCAGAGGAATTGAGCACAGCTCTAGGAATAGTTTAGGTTAGAGAAAGAAGTGGCACGAGTACATCATTAGTTAATATCAGATTATCGATTACTGTAATTAATAGTTATAGCTCAGCAGAGTGTGCAAACTCTATTTAATTTCATCATTATTCAATAAATTAGTTTTGCTTCAATCTTATGACTGCTGGTTTCTATATCATCTGCTCATCAAACCATTCTGGATCTCAAAACAAAAAATAACGACATATTACATCGAAGTGTAATATAACAGCCGAGTCACCTCCTCCTCCCTCGGGGTGCCCAATGCCCTCCGCCTTCTCCATGGGACAGGGGTGCGAGCGGAGCTATCCGCTGAGGCTCCCCCACCACTTGGCACTGCCAGTCCTGGAGGCCCACTCTGGTCTCAGCTAGGGTCTGTATGCTCGCAGCTATGGAGCACAGGGAGTGGACCATCTCCGCCTGGGGCTGCGCCACATTCACCCATTGACTGTGCCACCACTTTCTGGGTCTGTGTCACATCAGCCAGTGACTGCACCATCTCCCTCTGGGACGGGGCCACCTCCCTCTGTGTCTGCGCCACGTCAGCCAGCGCCCGAGCAATGCCACCTCAGCTATCGCCCACTGTGACTGGGCCACGCTCAGAAGCGCCACCACAATTTCCAGGTGGCTCTGGCACATGGGTGCCTGTGAGGCGACAACCCTGTCCACCGCGGATGCCACACATGATGTGTTGGCCTGGGTGGCACGCATGGTTGACACCACCTCCTGCCCCTGCACGCGGTCAGAGGCCTCCACCTGTGCCTGCAGGTGCTCAATGCTCGCCGACGTCCTATCCCGTAATCCTTGCCTCTGCAACTGCATCTCCACTACAGAAGCCCAAAACCTGTCTGAAAGGCAGCTAATTCCTGGGGTCGCCCCCCCCCCCCCCCTCCGACCAGCCGCCCCTTCGGGTGTTCCTACCTCCACCTGCTGTACCGAAGCAGCTGTGTGGTGCGCACCATAAAGTGTCCCAGGAGCCTCTTCACTAAGGTGCCCAACCGAGGTGAGTGTCTCTGGGATGGTGGAGGTGTTGGAGACAGCTGTGACGGGAAATCCATGTCATCCTTGGACTCGAGCTCCGGAGTATCCTGAGTCTCTGGCAGAGGGCTGCAGTTCAAGCTTCTCTCCTCATCGCTGCTCGGCTCACTGATCAGCTCCAGCTGTGACACTGACCGGTGGTGGGGGATACCAGATGGACCCACCCCATCACCAGCAGTCCTTCAAGATACAAGACAAGATGCATGATTAGACCACGGGCTGGGGGGTGGGGGGGGGGGGGGGGGGAGGGGGGTGGGGGATGTGCGCTGATGGGGTGGGGGTGATAGTCAGGGTGGTGTGGGGATGGTGTGAGAGTTGTGTAGGGATGGTTTTGGTTGGGGATGGAGTTGATACCTGTATCATGGGGAATCGTAATGAAGAAATGTCATTTCCTTGCCCGCGACCGATCGCAACCCCGGCGACCCCCCTTTCCTCCTGGCCGCAGAGCACATCCAGTATCCTCTGCTCTGCCATGGTGAGGGGCCACAGGTCCAGCCATCCCCCTTACTTTCTCTAGCTTCTGGCGGTTATTAGCAGCCATCTCCTGACGGCGGGGGGGAGGGGAGGGGGGGGGAACAGAAAACAACAGTATTAGACAGCCCAGGCAGTGGGTAGCTGATGGCTTCTGTAGCCAGGGCACCGAGCCATGGTGGCCGGTATGGGTGTTGGCATGTGGTGCAAGATGGGGGTTCGGTCGTCCTCCGAATGGGGGGTAGGGAAGGTAGGGTTATGGATGTGTGGGATGGGGGTTAATTTATAAATTTCATAGAATTTACAGTGCAGAAGGAGGCCATTTGGCCCATCGAGTCTGCACTGGCTCTTGGAAAGAGCACCCTACCCAAGGTCAACACCTCCACCCCATCCCCATAACCCAGTAACCCCACCCAACACTAAGGGCAATTTTGGACACTAAGGGCAATTTTATCATGGCCAATCCACCTAACCTGCACATCTTTGGACTGTGGGAGGAAACCGGAGCACCCGGAGGAAACCCACACACACACGGGGAGGATGTGCAGACTCCGCACAGTGACCCAAGCCTGAATCGAACCTGGGACCCTAGAGCTGTGAAGCGATTGTGCTATGCACAATGCTACCATGCTGCCAGGGGTATGGTGCTGACTACTCACCCTGCCCATCCTGAGAATGTCGTGCAGTTTTTTTCGGCCATGCTGACCGGTCCGGAAATGTTACTTGTGGCTCTCACCTCCTTTGCCACCTGCGCCCAGGCACGGCGAATGGTGGCAGCTTGCAGCCTCCTTCCCGGGCCAGGGTACAGGGTCAACCGCCTTTCCCCCAATGGGTCTAGGAGGATCTCCAGCTCGGCATTGGTGAATCTTGGGCCACCTGCTTTGCTGCCATCTTGGTGGCTGGGATAGTGTATGTGGGGAGTGAAGTGTGTATATGCTGCTGCAGCTTGTCAGTCTCCTGAGTGTCAATCGTGAATCTAACGAATCTTGCACCATTTCTCATTGTAATCGATTGTGTTCCACGTGGCTACGGTGCTAGCCCCTTAACAGTCGCTTGATCGGTCCAGGTGCGCTGTCAGTTTTACTGTCGTGGATCTCCACGAATCCTGCGCCAGCGTGAAGACTTCGTCTCAGGAACGGAGATTCCCGCCCCACTTCAAAGATTTCCACCCCATTAAAGCGAAGACTTTCTTCGCACAGATCTTTTATTTTGACGTTCTGGGAAACAGTTTAAAGGTTGCAGATGGGAAGACCAGCAAAATGTTTCCCATCCCTGGAAAGACCCCCTGAACCCCTCTAGCCCAGCCCAAGACCCCCACCTCCCCTGAAGGATCCCGTTCGCACCCTGAAGGCAAGTGCAGGATGGGTAATCACACCTTGTCGTAGTCAGAAATTGCTGCACAGATCAGCAGCCATCCTGACTCCAGCAAGCTAGAAGATCTCAGTGCCGTGCCCGCTCGGCAAGACAAAAATGATTTGCTAAGTTGCCATGGCTCGTTTATTTTTCTTTCACTCTATGAATATAACTTTCTCCAGAAAGCCTCATTTCTTTGTGAACTTTTGAAGAATAAAGTACCTTGTTTGACAGCAAGATCGGCAACACATTTTTAATGAGCTGGACAAGTCATTAACTGAAGGACCATCAACTCTTCGATTTTATGACTGGACTGAGGAGACAGCACTCGAGGTTGATGTGCCCATAAAAAGACTTTACCATGAGTTCTCCAGAAAGGGAAACTGATGGCTCTTGTCACCAAGAGTTTGTCCACTGCCCAAATACAGAACATGAAACTTTGGCACTGGTATTCGACACCTACTTATTTGGCGAAAGTTTTGTCATGGAAACTGACCACAAGGCATTCGTAATGATCTCGCACAAACCCCTTACTTGTGCACCACCGTGATAATGGGTGGAATTCTCCAGCCTCCCAGCTGCATGTTTCTTTGTGGAGGGAGGTAGCGCGCTGTTTGCTGCAGTGGAATTCTCTGCTCCCGCCACTGTCAATGGGAATTCCCATTGAAGTCATGCCGCCGGGAAAGCCACATGGGTGGGGGGGGGGGGGGGGGGGGGGGGGGGGTGCATTGCCAGTGGGTCCAGAGTGTACCATCACCAGGAAATAGCTGGAGGATTCTGACCTATGTCACCTACTAGTCACAATGCAAGGCTAGAATTGTGATGTACGCTACAAGTCAACAATCCAGCATCTACTTGGTCACATTTCACACTCTAACCCGTGAAAAACCTTCAGACATCATCCGAGATCTGGACATTGAAATGGAAGATGTCCTGCATTTTGATCTATGGACTTTGGGGATTCTGGGTAATCTAAATGCCAAGAGCTACAGCAGGAAACGCCCAATAATCCTGGGCTACAGCAGTTATAGAAAACAGTGACTGGCGGATGGCCCGAATCCTTCCAGGACATTCCATGGATGCAACATTCCCAGTGATGGGAAACAGAGTAGTGCACGGGAGTAAGGTACATAGTGAGCTACTCTCAGAGTCGACACCAGTGCCACTCTTGTCCTATAACAATGATATCGACTTGGGTGTATAGGACACAATTTCAAAATGTGTCGATTACACAAAACCTCGAAGTATTGTGAACTGTGAGGAGGATAGTAATAGACTTCAATAGGGCACCGGCAGGCTGGTGGAATAGATGAATACATAGCAGATGAAATTTGTAGGAAGAATAAGGAGAGGCAATATAAACTTAAGGGTAAAAAGGATGCAGGAACAGAATGAGCCAGGGTAGGCTCATTCCCCTGCCCTATCCCGTAACCCCACCTAACCTTTGGACACTAGGGACAATTTAACAAGGCCAAGCCACCTAACCTGCACATCTTTGCACTGTGGGAGGAAACCAGGAGCACCCAGAGGAAACCCATGTAGACACAGGGAGAACGTACAAACTCCATACAATCAGCCAAAGCTGGAATTGAACCCGGTGCTGTCAGGCAGCAGTGCTAACCACTGTGCCACCCCATGGTGCGCAATATATGTGCAAAATTAGATCCATGAAGAAGGTCGCAGTGCAGGTTGACAAAGTAGTTAAAAATCCACATGGGATTCTAAGCTCCTGAAATAGAGGCACAGAGTACAATTGCATAGAAGTTACGATGAACTTTTTCAACATTAGTTTGTTCTCAACTGGAGTATTGGGCGCGATTCTCCGCTCCCACGTGGCATCGGGAAGGTCGTCGTGAACTCGGCCGAGTTTCACGACGGCTTCGGAGGCCGCTCCTCGCCCCCTATTCACCCTCCCCCCCCCCCAGGGGGCTAGGAGCGGCGTTCCGTAAATCTCGGCCGCCAGGCCTTGACGCTTGCGTCAAGGCGGCGCGCGGAGATTGACGCGACGGCGGCGCCTAAGTGACGTCAGCCGCGCATGAACAGGTTGCCCGGCTCCAACCCACGCATGCGCGGTTGCCGTCTTCCCATCCACTGCCCCGCAAGAGTGCATCCCTTGGAGACGCCGGCCCGACGATCGGTGGGCACCAATCACAGGCCAGTCCCCTCCCAAGCACGGCCGTGGTGCTCACTCCCCTCTCCCCCCCCCCCCACAAGCCACAAACAAAACTTTGGCGCCATGTTCATGATGGCAGCGACCAGGTGTGGTTGCCGCCGGCATGAACAGGTCGTGAACGTCAGGCCGGAGAATCGGCGGTCATCGTGAAAAACGGCGAGCGGCTAATCTCCGAGCGGGGGGCGGGAGAATCACGGGGGGTGCCAGGGTGGCGTGTCGTAAGTCACCCGGCCCTCCCGCGATTCTCCCACCCAGCGTGGGTAGCGGAGAATCGCGCCCATTGTGTCCAATCCTGGGCACCACATTTTAGGAAGACTGGGTGGGATTTTCCAGTCCTTCCCACCATCAGGATATTTTGGCCCCATTGGATTCTGTGGCGGGGGTGGGGGATCTATGTAAGTATCCAAGGAATGGCTTGCCGCATCCACCACGGGGGGTGGTGGAAAATCTCAGCCTACCTGACTGGTTTAGGGAGGGTGCAGAAAAGTTTACAGAATGATTTCGGATTGAGGGACTTCAGTTATAGGGCAAACAGTTTTTCTTTGAGCACAGAAGATAGAGATGTTCAAAAGCATTTGGGGTCGAGAATATAGTTAGGGTGAAATTGTTTCCATTATTGTAGAACGAGAAGACACTGATTCAAGATAGTTGACAAAAGAACCAAAGATGACATGAAAATAGTAAATTTTGCAGCAAGCTGCTAAGATCTGGATGCACGGTCTGAGAGTGTGTCGGAGGTAGATTCAATTGTGGTTTTCAGAAGAGAACTGGCTAAGCACCTGAAGATAAAAACAATTGTCGGCTTATGGGAAATGGTGTAAAATGGGACTAGTTGAACTGTGCTTGCAGTGAACAGTATGGATAGCCAACCTCCTTCTAAACTGAAACCAGTCTATCATTCATTAATGCAAGCTTGAACAGCAAGCCGACATTGTGTAAGAATCATGCTCATTCTTTGTTAATGTTAATATAGGCTGTAGGGGATATATTCTTTCTTGTGTATTGGTCTGTAAGGTAGAATGGTCAAATCTGTAGTCGTGCTTTGCAAACCAGCTTGTGCGAGTTTAGAACTGTGAGGTAGCGATATTGTAGGAGTGGTGTAATTGCAAAGGAATGTGTTTGATGCCATGCACAAGCGAAAGCTATTCACATCAATACACTCATGATTGGACAAGAGTCACATGATTGTGCAGTGAACTGTACATTGACAGTTCTAATTGGTACCCTTGGGGGAACCGGTTTTAATGGTGGGTGGTTGGTTTGCCAGCATAAGTGTCCTCACAAGAGGTTTGCTGTGGTGCAGAAAATAACAAATGTAGGAATGCAAAGAAGTAATAAAGAAACAAGGAAGTTCGAAACTACACAAGAAAACTGGAAGCTATGAGGGATAAAGTATGCCCCGCCATTCTGTTACGATGTCGGAAGTCTGTAGCTCACGATGTTCTGTAAATCGCTGACAGAAATTTATTTCTAGTGTATAAATTTGCCCTGCCTTTCACTTAATAAAGCTGCTTCATAACTGGACTTTAATGTCACATTGATCCTCTTGAAAATCAAGGGTTGAATCGCTACAAATGAGAGTTATGCTGCCACGAGTAACATTATAGAGCGCATCGTCAACATCTTTACGCAATGCTTCAACTGCCTGAAAAACTATGGAGCAGGCCAGCAGGTCAAGCTACATGCTGGAAAACCTGGCCATTATGAGAAAACAACACTGTTTTAACCCCCATGCAGACCATGGGGAAACAATCATTGATCTCCCTGTGGGACTCATGGAATACGAGTTCCCTCGGTAGGGGGCAGAGGCTTACCACCTAGGGCTCGTGAAGGCAGGAAATAAAAGCAAGCCCAACTCCAGGCCTGATCAGGTCTATCCTCCCAGCAAGGTCTGAACTGAGAGTGAGATGCTGTACTAAGCATGTAATTGTAAATAAATTCACCTTTATTCATGACAATTTCCTTATGAATGATTATAAGCCCTTTCAACACTGATCCACTGGGAAGAAGAGGAGCAGGAGTGGAGGAGGAAAATGATAGAAGGGGAAATGCAACATAAGGTACAGGAACAGAAAGTGAAACAAGGCTACAATGTAGACAAGTCCCATTCACCAATAGTCTTTGCGGTAATCACCACTGTTGTGTATATTAGGAGATGTGTGGTAAGACCCTGTACTACAGGTACGGGGGTAGTCCCTGCCTGCTGGCTCCGGCCAGTAGACGGAGTATAAATAGGTGTGCTCCCCGTACAGCAGCCATTTTGCCAGCTGCTGGAGGAGGCCACACATCTTAGTGTATTAAATCTTCAGTTGTATTCAACTCCCATCTCTGTGCAATTGATCGTGCATCAATTTCTTACTCTAAGATTTTCAGAAGGATTTCCTGCAGCTGGATCCGCAATCAAGTGACGCCAAAAAGGACTTTCAACATTGGCTAGCTTGTTTCAAAGCTTACATCAGGTCTGCACCAGACCCAATTCCAGAAGCTCAGAAGATCCAGATCCTCTACTCGCGGCTGAGTTCTAACGTATTTCCTCTTATCCAGGACGTGCCGACCTACGATGAAGCCATAGCGCTACTGAAAGAGAATTATGCCCAGTGGACGAACACGCTCTTCGCCAGACACGTACTCTCTACTCGTAGTCAACTCCCAACTCCCTGGTGAGTCCGTAGATTTCTGGCGTGCTTTAATTCCCCTGGTCAGAGACTGTGACTGTCAGGCCGTCATGGCCACGGAACATTCAAACCTCCTCATGCGGGACGCTTTCGTTACGGGGATGGGGTCAGACCTCATACGCCAGTGACTTTTAGAAGGGGCCACGCTCGACCTCGCAGAAACAAAAAAGCTGGCGCTATCGATTACGGTCGCCTCAGACAATATTCAGGCGTACACCCCCAGCCGTGGGGGCCACCCCTCCTACGCATCGTGGACTCCACAGACGGCCGCCCCACCGGGGGCCTCACCCAGCCCATCCTACACCTGTGCCACGGGCCAGCCAGCCAACCCCGGGAGCCCCCAATGTTACTTCTGCGGGCAACAGAAACACCCCCGCCAATGCTGCCCGGCCCGCAGCGCCCTTTGCAAGGCCTGCGACAAGAAGGGGCACTTCGCTGCGGTGTACCAGGCCCGCGCAGTCGCCGTTATCGCCCTGACCCCCCTCGCATACAGACGGTGGGCGCCACCATCTTCCCCTCCTCGGACCGCGTGTGGCCAGTGGCCGCTGCCATCTTCCCCTCCTCAGACCACGTGCGGCCCATGGGCGCCGACATCTTTGTCAACCCCAGCCATGTCCGCCCTCTGGGCACCGCCTTCTTGTCCACCCCAAGATCATCAGGCGCCGCCATCTTGTCTCCACCATGGCACATGGGCGCCACCATCATTCCAGGACCCGTGCCCCCCGGGCACTCCATCGTTCAACACCAGCGACGACCGGCCGCGACTCGCCTCGGTCATGATTGACCAGGCTCGCCCGCACAATCTAGCCACCGCCTCGACAAGCGTGAAGATCGATGGGCACGAGACCTCTTGTCTGCTGGACTCGGGGAGCACCAAAAGCTTCATCCATCCAGATATGGTAAGGCACTGCTCCCTCGCGGTACACCCCGCCAATCAGAGAATCTCCCTAGCCTCCGGGTCCCACTCCGTGGCGATCCGGGGGTACTGTATAGCCACGCTCATGGTTCAGGGCATAGAATTCAGCAGCTTCTGCCTCTACGTCCTCCCCAACCTCTGTGCTGCCCTGCTACTCGGCCTGGACTTCCAGTGCAACCTCCAGAGCCTAACACTGAAATTCGGCGGGCCCCTACCACCCCTTATTTTGTGCGACCTCGCAACACTAAAGGTCGACCCACCTTCCCTATTTGCAAACCTAACCCCAGATTTCAAACCCGTCGCCACCAGGAGCAGTCGGTACAGCACCCAGGACAGGACCTTCATCAGGTCTGAGGTCCAGCGGCTGCTTCGGGGAGGCATCATCGAGGCCAGCAATAGCCCCTGGAGAGCCCAAGTGGTAGTGGTGAAAACTGGGGAGAAACACCGAATGGTCGTGGACTACAGCCAGACCATCAATCGGTACACGCAGCTCGATGCGTACCCCCTCCCATGCGTATCTGATATGGTCAATCAGATTGTACAGTAGCGGGTCTTCTCAACTGTAGACCTAAAATCTGCCTACCACCAGCTCGCCATCCATAAGGCGGACCGCCCATACACTGCCTTCGAGGCAGATGGCTGCCTCAACCGCTTTCTCAGGGTTCCCTTCGGCATCACCAACGGGGTCTCGGTCTTCCAAAAGGAGATGGACCGAATGGTCGACTGGTACGGGCTGCGGGCCACTTTCCCGTACCTAGACAATGTCACCACCTGCGGCCACGATCAGCAGGACCACAATGCCAACCATGTCAAATTTCTCCACACCGCCTCCCTCCTAAACCTCACCTATAACAAGGAGAAGTGTGTATTCAGCACGAACCGCTTAGCCATCCTTGGCTATGTGGTCCAGAATGGAGTACTGGGGCCCGTTCCCGACCGCATGCGCCCCCTCATGGAGCTCCCCCTTCCCCACTGCCCCAAGGCCCTCAAGCGCAGCCTGGGGTTCTTTTCTTACTCCGCCCAGTGGGTCCCAAACTATGCGGACAAGGCCCGCCCACTCATCCAGTCCACCCTTTTTCCCCTGACGGCTGAGGCTCAACAGGCCTTCAACCGTATTAGAGCCGACATCGCCAAAGCCGCGATGCACGCAGTTGACGAGACGTTACCCTTTCAAGTGGAGAGCAACGCCTCCACACTCAATCAGGCAGGCAGGCCCGTGGCATTCTTTTCCCGCACCCTTCATGCCTCTGAAATTCGGCACTCCTCCGTCGAAAAAGAGGCCCAAGCTATTGTTGAAACTGTACGGCATTGGAGGCATTAACTGGCCGGCAGGAGATTCACTCTCCTCACTGATGAACGGTCGGTAGCATTTATGTTTAACAACACACAACGGGGCAAGATCAAGAACGATAAAATATTGAGGTGGAGGATCGAGCTCTCCACCTTCAACTACGAGATTTTGTATCACCCCGGTAAGCTCAACGAGCCCCCAGATGCCCAATCCCGAGGTACATGTGCCAGCGCACAAGTTGACCGACTCCGGACCCTGCACGACAAACTTTGTCACCCGGGAGTCACATGTTGTACCAGTTCATAAAGGACCAAAATCTGCCCTACTCCGTCGAGGAAGTCAGGGCAATCACCAGAGACTGCCAGGTCTGTGCGGAGTGCAAACCGCACTTCTACCAGCCGGACCGTGCGCGCCTGGTGAAGGTCTCCCGCTCCTTTGAACGCCTCAGCGTGGATTTCAAAGGGCCCCTCCCCTCCACCGATCATAACTCATACTTCCTCACTGTGGTCGATGGGTACTCCAGATTCGCCTTCGCCATCCCGTGCCCCGACATGACGCCTGGCACCATCATCAAAGCCCTCAACACAATCTTCGCTCTGTTCAGCTTCCCCGCCTACATCCACAGTGACAGGGGATCCTCATTCATGAGTGATGAGCTGCGTCAGTTCCTGCTCAACAGGGGTATCGCCTCCAGCAGGACGACCAGCTATAAATCTCCCGGCCTCCCGCTGGCAGGAGGTCATCCCCGATGCACTGCACTCCATTCGGTCGCTCCTATACACTGTGACTAACGACACACCCCATCAACGTCTCTTTGCCTTCCCCAGGAAGTCCACATCTGGGGTGTCATTCCCATCTTGGCTCGCAGCTCCAGCACCTGTACTCCTCCGTAAGCACGTAAGACTCCACAAGGCTGACCGGTTGGTTGAAAGGGTGCAATTACTCCACGCTAACCTCCAGTACACCTACGTGGCATACCCCGACGGCTGCCAGGATACTGTCTCCCTCAGGGACCTGGCACCAGCATGTTCCACACATACACACATCCGGCCCTGCGCCACCCTCCCCTCCCCCCGCGCATCCAGCACCAGCCCCCCCCCCCAGGACTACCCGTCTTTCTCCTGCCCACGCCCAAGGATGAAGAGGATTTTGGCATGCTCTCGGAGTCACCGAGCATCTGACCACCACCGGAATCGGCGCCACCACTGCGTCACTCCCAACATCACATAAAGGCCCCAGACCTGCTAAACCTATAATTGGTGCGGGACTGTTGAAGCACCTTGTACTGGACTTCAAACATTTTTTTTGCCTCTGTATATTAAACTTGCTCTGTATATAGTTCTCTACCACCCCCGCCGGACTCAATTTTAACAAGGAGTGAATGTGGTAATCACCACTGTTGTGTTTATTAGGAGATGTGTGGTAAGACCCTGTACTACAGGTACGGGGGTAGTCCCTGCCTGCTGGCTCCGCCCAGTAGGCAGAGTATAAATAGGTGTGCTCCCCGTACAGCAGCCATTTCGCCAACTGCTGAAGGAGGCCACACATCTTAGAGTAATAAAGCCTCAGTGGTATTCAACTCTCATCTCTGTGCAATTGATTGTGCATCAGTCTTATATTCTCTTCTCTCAATCCCTGACCAGCACATCATTTTCTTACAGATAACACAAAAATTCCAACATGATAGTCATGTTGCGACCAACATTTCGGAACTCAATCATGACATAGTGCACACAAAAATAAACTCATCACCCTTGAGCGTTCACGTATTGTCTTTTCCATGTGACTTTGCTGTTCCTAATGTTCCTACGAGGTGTTGCCGAATGGCTGCAATGTGGCTGATGAATGACCTTTGACTGAGGAGATTGCAGAGGGCCTTGGCTTTAAGCAGGTGAAGGCTTGGAGTTTTCAGCTCCAGTGTGCGACATTCTGGCCTGGTCTGCAGCACTGTGGGCTGATTGGCTGGAATTGTGGGATCAAGTGACCATGGGCAGGAGTCTCAGCTTCGCAAGGCCGCAAATCGTGATCGGGTGGAGAATCACACGTAATTGAAAAATCAAGGTTTGTGGCTGGCGTAAATTCCGATGCCATGTTCCCGTACCATGCAAAACTGTAATTTGCATGGATTTAAATCTCATTAGCAGGTTGGACACAGTATGCTCCAGAAGGCCAGCACAGGACTGCTGGTCCCGGCATTAACTGGGCGCCGCGGGGTCTGCGCATGCACTGTGGCACTGGCGCCAACGTGCGCATGAGCAGTGTCTCCCTTCTCCACGCTGGCCCAACGCAACATGGTGTAGGGCTAAAGGGACCGGCGCGGAAGAAAGGAGGCCAACAGCATGAGAGGCTGGCCCACCGATCGGTGGGTCCCGATCGCGGGCCAGGACACAACGGAGGCACCCCCCCCCCCCCCCCCCCCCCCCCGGGGTCGGTCCCCCCTCCCCCCACAGGCCGCCCCCGGACCCTACCACGCCGAGGTCCTGCCGGCTGAGAGCAGATTAGAACGGCGCCGGCGGGACTCGGGTCTTTTGTTATGGCCCATCCCGGGCCGAGAATCGGCTGGGGAAGCAACGACCCATGGCGGCATCAATGTCAGCGATTCTCCGCTCGGGGCGGCGTGGTGCGATTCGCGCCAGTCGCGGGGATTCTCCGTCCTGGCCCTGGGCTGAGGGAATCCAGCCCACTGTTACAGCAATAGCTGTCGGGTTAAATCAATTCTGTCCACCATGGAATTTTTCTTTACCCTCGGCAAATAAATTTAATTGTGTTCTCATCCTTCGCCTCTTCCTAGGTAAACCGGATACATAAAGCTCCATTTCCTAGATTATGCTGTTGATGGAACCATCAATTCACCAGACACGTGTTACCGATATGAATATAGGCTTTAATCGACTTACTACAGAGCCAGCCTGTTACCCGTTGATGAACTCTCAGTGAACTGCAGGCTGACTCTGGACAAGGGTATTTATACAGCAGCACTAGGGGGAGGAGTCGTGGGCGGAGCCAAGGGTGGAGCCCTGTACAAGCTCCTGAGCATTCCCAGAGCTACTCCCCCTAGTGGACGGATAACGCTACTGCACTTACAAAGACATAGTGTGAATTATCATATTACATTCACCACACTTTACCCTCGGCAAATAAATTTAATTGTGTTCTCATCCTTCGCCTCTTCCTAGGTAAACCGGATACATAAAGCTCCATTTCCTAACTTACGCTGTTGAAAAGAAACTTTGGTCATGTGATAGAATGCTTGCAGCACTGAAAGGGGCCATGCAGCCTGTTGCGTCTTTCTGGAAGAGCTACTCAGCTAGTTCCACTACACTGCCTTTTCCCTGTAGCCCTGCAAAACATTTTCTCTTCTGATTAATATCCAATTTCCTTTTGAAAGTCACAACTGATTCTACCACTGCCACACACTCAGGCAGAGCATTCCTGGTCTTAACCACTCAGTGCATAATTTTTTTCTCTCTCATATTACTTCTGGTTCTTCTCCAAATCAACTTACATCAGTGTCCTCTGGTTCTCAACCCATCCATCAATGGAAACATAGAACATAGAACCTGTTTCTCCCTATCTACACTGTCCAGACCAGCTTGATTTTAGTCGCCTCAATAAAATCGCCTCTCAAACTTCTCTGCTCTAAAGAAATCAGCCTCAGCTTCTCCAAACTACCCGTGTAAATAAAATCTTTAACCCTGGAACAGGCTGGTAATTATTTTCTGAACTTTCTCTAAGTCCTCCCTGAAATGCGATGGCCAGAATCAGGCACAATACTCAAGTTAAAACTAAGCCAATGTTTTCTAAAGGTTCACCATAACATGCTCACTTTTGTACTCTGCTTCAATTTATAAATGATGGGGAGATGCTGGCGTTGGACTGGGGTGAGCACAGTAAGAAGTCTTACAACACCAGGTTAAAGTCCAACAGGTTTGTTTCAAACACAAGCTTTCGGAGTACTGCTCCTTCCTCAGGTGACCTGAGGAAGGAGCAGTGCTCCGAAAGCTAGTGTTTGAAACAAACCTGTTGGACTTTAACCTGGTGTTGTAAGACTTCTTACTCGATTTATAAAGCCCAGGATGCCCTATGCCTTCTGAACTGCTTTCTCAACTTGCCCTACCACCTACAATGATTTGAATATTTATACCTCGGTCCGTCTGCTCCCTTTCCCCTTTTAGAATTGTATCCTTTATACTATTCTGCCTGGAAGATATTGAAGATTCAGTTAGCCAGTGTTTACGCTGGTCTTCATTTTAGAGTGGTATGGATAGGTGTTGGAAGGTAGAACACACATCTGGAACCTTACTCCAGAATGTGTTATCATTTTCACACAGAGAAGGAGTAAGACCAATATACAAAGAAACAGAAAAAAATACAATTTGCACATTTTCACTTCACATTTAAGGTGCAATCAAATCTGTAAATACAGTCCAGCTAAGACAGGTCCCAGAACTGGATTCACGAGGCAATAAATGTTCAGAAAATTTAGTTTTCTGAATTGCAATTGAAACTCCCACTGAAGAAATTAAATGTGCTCCTCTTTCACATTATTTATTTTCAGTTTTTATCTTTTAAAGAGAGTGCACTGACATTTTGGTGCATTGCAGCTTCTTGAAACATATTTATTACTTAATTTTTAAAGTAGATGTTTTTAGTCCCAGTAGATTAAAGTATGAATTATATCGCCAAGCAAAGTCCTCTATGCTTAATAAAGCCAGAAAACAACCATAGATTAGGAAAATTCATATATTAAATGATGCAGTTGCACATTTCCTATGTTGTAATTTTTTTTCATCCTGCTTCATAATCCAATTCAGCGGCGATATTGGGATTTGATTTGGATAATACTCCAAAATGGGCACAGCAATCATGATACACAAGTAATCCACATCATTTCACAGCACTGTTGGTGGTATGCCAGACACATGCTGCCAGCTGTTTTAAATGCTTCTTGCATGCTGCCATTGAGCCACATGCTGGCCACTGGCTGCACACATCAACAGGGGGCCAATATCGCTATTGCCGAAAGCTGTTTAAAGGCAGCTTGGACTCCTTAAAGGGAAAAAGCAGTGTGGCTGCAATTGGTGACGGAGTTATTTCAGAAGCGACTCTGTCCTGTGAAAGACTGAAGAAAGGCTGACCATAGCGGATAACGTGCACCAAGGTTTTCTGATAATGCACTGAAGGCCTCAGCGGAGCAGGTGGAATGAAAGAGAGATATTGGACGGGTTTCTCCGTTCCTCTAGCTCCGTATTTCTCAGCGGAGCACTGAGAACCCCAATGGCCAGAGAATTCCGGCCATTCTGTATTTGCATGGTTGAGACAGGAGGACCCACCACCACCGTCACCACCCTCCCACCCCCAACCCCTTGACATATGTCCTGGGGGGAGCGAGAAGAAATAACAGAAGATAAAATATCAAGCTTTCTGATTGTCAAATATGGGGCACGATTTAGCAGAAGAATTTCCATGTCTCATTTTGGGCGCGATTGGCAGGGTGTTTATCGGAACCCACATTGGCGAGATCATGGCCAGTATTTAACGGCACTTTATGGCTGTAAATGAGCCCCCACAAACTTCCCGTCACTACTGTCTCTCTCAATGTCTAATTCCTCAGCAATTCACTGCCAACAAAAGCAGAGGGAGCTGCTTTTAAACACTCCCTCACCACTCATTCCCGATCAACACACAAGCATGGTAGCATGCAGACCTGCCCCTCGATATGCCGATACTGATCTGGCCAGGCTTCTCAATACTTTGTATGAGAGGCTGGACATTCTGTCACCTCGAGGCGGATGGAGAACCAGCAGTCAGTAATGCCGCGGGGAGGCAGTGGTAGTGGCTGTTAGTTCGGGCAACATAATCAGGACGACCACCGTACAATGTCGGAAGAAAACCAACGATGTCCATCTGCAAGGGTAAGTTACCATCTCTCTCCTGGCATCAGTTCCGCCTGACACCCCTCAAATTCCCAGACCCGCACCCACACATCAGTGGCTGACACCTTGCACCCTCCCCACATCCAATCCTTGCATTGGTTCCTCAGAACCCACTGGTATTCACCAGCACAACCCTTTTATATCCAGGTGCAGTGCCCACACCCGCCAGCTGTTATAGAGCCCCTGACCCATCAAGCAAGTGGCACAATGCCCTCTCTTTGAGCCTGGAGGAGAAGATAGCCCATAATAAACAGCAAAGGGCCAAGATGGGGGCGGAGTCCCAGAGATCACAGACCTCACCACCTGTGAGGAACTTGCCCTGGAAGACGCGGGATTGATCGAGGAGAGAGCAGTCACCGATTGTAAGGTTGGCCTGTGCCAGGGAAATGAGGATCTACTGCCATGTCACCCTGATGACCTGCCTCAAGTGAGTTGTCCATCCAAACAAAATGATTCTTCTCGGTCACGGACCACGAGCGGGATTCTCTGTTGGCAACGCCAAAATCAGGAAAGGTGATTGGCGAGATCAGGTTCCGACACCAAAATCACGGCGGGTGGTGATTTGACGCCAAATTGCGATTCCCCGTCACCTTGCCAGCAGTGCCATTGCGTTCCCGAACACATGTACAGTAAACACCGTTTGCACATAATTAGCGGGCCCGACCCAGTATTCGCCAGGGCCTCCGTGATTCACCGCCTCTAGTGGGCCGAGTTCCCGATGGTGTGGTTCACTTGTGCTTTTAGAGATAGTAAAATCGGTGTGGTGGCTGCTGAGGGAGAGATAGAGGACAATGAGAGAAGCGACTGTGTGCTGTCGGGCAGAACGCTGATAACAGGCCTGTCTACACAAACTGAAAGGGGTTCCACTCGATGAACGTGCTGCTGATATGTGACCATCAGATGCGCATCATACACGCCTGTGCTCGGTCCGGCAGTGTGCACAACACCTTCATCCTGGCATACGCAATGATTCCTGACATGTTTGAATGCCCTCCCGGCTGGGGGGGGGGGGGGGTTGGCTCCTGGGTGACAGGGGTTATCCACTACAATCGTGGTTGACAAAGCCTATCCAGAGCGAGACAAGACCCGCTACAATGAAGCCCATGCAGGAACCAAGAACGTGATCGCGCGGTGCGTCGGCCTCCTGCAGATATGGTTCAGATGCCTGGACTGCTCTAGAGGCCACTCCAGTATGATCTGAGAGGGCCACAACGTCGCACAGCAGAGGGGCGATGTGCGATGTGTTGGAGGAGGAGGAATGCCAGGCCTCATCCAACGTGGAGTATGTGGGGGAGGGGGAGGGTGGGCAGGACATGGAGCCCAGGCAGGCATTGGAGGCTGCACGACGTGTACACCAGGGCCAACACTCTGATCGCCTCCATGGTTCACCAACTAGGGGGGGGGGACTGGCCAAGGTCACAGACAGCGTATCCCAACCCCACACTTCCTCACTGCCCCCCCCCCCCCCCCCCCCCACCGACCTGCAACTCCCTCTGTGATACATAGCTTTCGCACTGCTGGATGGTGACTCTGGATTGGCAGTAACACCAGGTCTGGGATGGAGGATGATGACAACCCGCTCTGCGATGAGCTCTGGTGGCTCCACATCGTATGATGACATCTGACTCATGCCCACGGGCACACTGTCCACCTGGGTGATCCCTGCATGCGAGCTGGCCATTCCATCACACGGTGCCATCGAATCCCTGGGGTGGTGGTGGTGGCGAACTGTTGGGGTAGGGGGGGTGGAGCCCAGACCACCCACAGGGTCCCCCGCCCCCAATGTCCACCCATTTCCCTTCCCAACCCCCCAACCCCCTGTCCAGCCCTGACCAGCCCACCCCTCACACCCATCAGACAGAGCACCAAAGCAGGTTGTAACAGTAGGAACAGCTGTTCAATGTGAATGAATGTATACAGATTTGCGCCCTAGCCCCTATATCTAAGCTGTGCTCTGCGCCCATGCCAACCTAACTAGTGTCTAGCTTCCTGGCCATATGTACCCTAATATTACGTCTAGGTGAATTCCCAGATGGTACAGCAGGAGTGGAGGCGGCCTGCTGTGATTCCCGCACCGCGACCTGGGTCCCCGTTGGCGGACATCTTCTGGGGCGACCGGGCCCGGATGGGCCCAGCTGCAGCTCGGGTGTCCTCGGTGGCGTGGTGGCACCCCGTTCTGCCCACTGGCCACCAGATGCACAAGGGACAGAAGGGGCGATGGGGAGTTCAAGGTGCTATGGTGTTCTGGCATCTCTCCTGCGGGAGACACCGACACGGGACCCATCATCTCCTCCTCCCTCGGAAAGCCCGATGGCCCCCGGGCTACTCCATGGGAAGGGGATGCATATGCCAGAAAGGTAGACACCAGTTAATTTGGCACGGATGCCGGGCACAGCAGAGCATTAGGGGCTAGAGCACAAACCTGCATTTAATTGTTCACATTAAACACTTGTGCACAGTGTTACAATCTGCCTCAGTGAAGCATATGAGGAGTGAGCCAGTCTCTGGTCGCACAGGTGGCATGGGGTACTGGGGGTGGGGAGGTGGGGGGAGGATGGGTGGTGGGGATGGGGGTGAAATCGGCAGACATTGTGGGGGGGGGGGGGGGTGGCCCAGGGACCGCAGTTCAGCCAGCACTCACCGCTCCGGTGTCCCAACCCCTCCCCCAACATCCCCACCTCTGCCACCCCAGGGATTCGCTGGGACCATGGGCCAGCTCGCATGCAGAGATCACCGACTGAACGGTGGAAAGTGTTACCGTTGGTGGGATTCAGAATTTGTCAAATGATGCGGAGCACCAGAGATCATTGTGGAGTGGGTTGTCATCATCCGCCATCCCTTGGGGCAGACCCGCTGTTACTGCCAATCCAGGGCCCACACCCTGTAGTGAGGCAAGTATGTATCACGGAGGTGGGAGGATGGTGATGGGGAGGTTGGGATGTGGTGTCCATGCCCCTGGCCAGTTCCACCCCCTAGTTGATGAACCTGGAGATGATTAGAGCATCTCGTGCACGCTGACCCTGGCGCACACATTGTGTGGCCTCCCGTTCTGCTAGGGTTCCATGTCCTGCCCATTCTCCCCCTCCACCACATCCTTCTCACCTGATGAGGACTGGCGTTCATCCATCGCCTCCATGACATCAACCCTCTGCTGCATGATGTTGTGGAGGACGCAGCAGGCCATCACGATGTGGGAGACCCTCCCAGAGCTATACTGGAGGGCCCCTCTTCAGGATGCTGAAGCACCACATGCTCACATCCCTGGTTGCTGCATGGATGTCATTGTAGCGGGTCTCTGAGTCGGTCTGTGGCCTCTGGATAAGCGTCATCAGCCATGGCCGCAGTGGGTCACCCCTGTCACCCAGGAACCAACCACTCAACAAACCTTGACCCAGCCTTGAAGAGGCCGAGAATCATCGAGTACCAGGATGAAGGTGTTGTGCACACTGCCCAGGTATCAGACGCAGACGTGCATGATGCTCAGCTCATGGTCACACACCAGCTGCACATTCATTGAGCCAGACCTGGCCAACAGTGAAAATCAAACGAAGGACAAAGACAAAGTTCTGGAACAGACAGAGCAAGACAAGACAGAAATAAGATTGAGAGGGACGACAGAGGTTGAGAGGCGACCTGATGGAGCTCTACAAGTATATGAGTGGCATGAACAGAGTGGATAGTCAGATGCTCTTTCCTAAGGTAGGAGAACAAAGAACTAGGGGACATAGGTTTAAGTTGCGTGGGAAAAGTTTAGAACAGATGCACGAGGCAGGTTTTTTACACGGAGGGTGGTAAATATCTGGAACGCGCTGCCTGGGGACGAGCTGGAAACCAGGTACGATAGTGGCATTTAAGGGCATCTATACAAATATATGAATAGGGTGGGAATAGAGGGATCCAGACTTCGTAAGTGCAGACGGTTTTAGTTCAGGCAGATACCATGGTCGGTGCAAGCTTGGAGGGCTGAAGGGCCTGTTCCTGTTCAGTATTGTTCTTTGTTCTTTGGGAAATGTAAATCTAACACTGAACCAGAAGGCGCTAGAAGAAAAGTATGAGCTGAATGAAAAGATTCATCAGCCGGCAAAATGGCTTGAAACAGCAAACAAATGTTTGGCTGAGATTGTAAAACATGTGGAAATTAAGGTTTTATTTGGAAAATGTATATATCCAGCAAGAACATGGCAGACACCATGGAAAAAGAAAACTTGAGTCCATTCTAGGAATGAACAGAGCATAAATTCCTCTCGAAACAGACAAACCAAAAGTGTCTGAGGAAAAAATGTACTGTTCAGAGAAATGCAACTCAAAGGTGCACAAAAAGCGAATTGAATAGTGGTTACCCAGTACCAGAAATACAAAGTACTGCTACCATTCTGCCATACTCAACAGACCAAGGTAGAACTGACAAGCCTCTGAATTTATACGGTCAGAAACCTGAAATGGGGGATCAGCAACAGCAAGTAAAAATTGTATTGTAATCCCCAGTTAGAAGGGAAGAAAGTTTTCTTCAGAGAAGAAAGGGGGATGTTGAGATATTGCCTGCGTGTCATTGTAAAGATGGTTGGCAGAGCAAGGGTTAACGTGGGCTGGAGATTAGCACCACCCATGGTTTGATGTGCAGAGTCACTGCAGAAAACAGTCTGGAACAGTACTCTATAAGTAAGTAAGGAGCCTGCCTGGATGGCAACAGCACCATGCATGACCATACTTTGGGGATGTAAATAGTTAAAGACTATCCACATTGGGTTTATGATCCTGTCATGGAGACACCTCCGCAACAGTGAGTCACAATGTTACGACAGTGTAGGTGGTTGCCATTTTGAAACATGATAAAATAAACATAAGACTGGTAATTCAAATTAACCAATGTGACACATTTTATTGAATTAATTAATTCATTCATTCAACAAGGATACCTTTAACCACAATCAAAACATTTTAAAAACTCAAATTTATTGTCTTCAGTATCTGATGCAGAGTTCATCAAATTCATTCAAAATGATTTTGGATTTAGCTCCATTGTAAAGATCTCACTCAATCAGTTTTGATGCTTTTGCTTTCAGAATGAACCCTGAACAACAAATCATCTTCGTTTACATCCATTGAATGAGATATTCTACCTTTTATAAATGATGACAGTTTGTTCATCAATAGCGTCCCATGACTGGATGATAATTGTGCTCACTCCCTGCTACAAACTCTGTTCCTCAGCCACCAACTCCAGCTCTCTCCCTGAAATCTATCTGAAGATGAGCCAGACTGTTTGCAACCTTGGTGCCATGTGCCTCGGGGTGGCATGTTGGCACAACTGTTAGCACTGCTGCCTCAAAGCGACAGGGATCCAGGTTCAATGGCTGAAATTGAATGAGAAAATCCCAGCCCCTAAGCTTACGTTCCACGTCCCACCGGTGACCCAGACTGGCTGCTCAATCACGTACTGAGTGCTGAAGAACTCTGGACATGCCTAGTCCACTCAGGGGTGGCATTTGACTTGTGGGATCTTTTTTTTAAATTAATTTTTTATGGGATATGGTCTTCACTGGCTAGGCCAGCATTTGTTGCCCATCCCTAATTGCCCTCGAGAAGGTGGTGGCGAGCTGCCTTCTTGAACCGCAGCAGTCCATGTGGTGTAGGTACACTCACTGTGCTGTTAGGGAGGGAGTTCCAGGGTTTTGACCCAGCCAACGTTCAGTTTTGCATCACTAAATTTTACAAGATAATGATACATAATATTACCTACTTAGCCTGCTGTCAAATTCAATCATGTGCAAAGGCATGTTTGTAATAGGTAATAGAAAAAATGCTCAGTCATAGATAACACAAGACTAATTGACATCTAACAATTATAAAGGTCTTTATTTCAGTGTTTGAGTGGTATGACTACTCAAAAATTCGTTTTTCATGCTCCAATTGCAGTGAAATCTTGTACAATATTTGATTAACCGAGAGTAATATTTATAATATTCAAGAACTGAACTTTGCCTTCTGGGACAGCTATAAAGGTGAGCACTAAGATCAGTTGGCTGTTGTCCCCCTGAATTATGTCTCATCACTCATTCACTGGCTCAAAACCACTCTTTCACAGATTCACAATCAGTCTCAAACTCACTCTTGAGGTAGAATTTTATTCTACCCCTGATGTGGGCTGGGGGAAATTGAGGGGCGAGCTTGTTTAATCGGACAGGAAGGTTCAGGTGGGATCACACCATGTGGGCAAACCGCCAATATGCCTGTAGCCTGGTTGGCGATGGGGTGGGGGGGGAAATGGTGGTGCACTTCTACTGATGCAGTTCCATGTCCAATGGAAATACCTACTGGAGGCGTGGGAAACCCATGGGTAAAGACTTGCCTTAAATGCTAAAGCCCTCTGCCCGTCACCAGTTCCTCCTGTCAGGCCCATATGTAAGCGATGGCTGGTGCCAGGTTATCTCTACCTCATGCACTTAAGTTAACCATTCATGATTAATGAGCTATTCAAGACGTTTGTTGTTTCTCAAAAGTAAGCTTTTAACCAATAGAAGCAGAAAACTAGAATTCTCAAGGGTGTGAGGCTGTAATTAGTAAATAATCAATGGTTAATCTTTATTATTGCCACAAGTAGGCTTACATTAACATTGCAATGAAGTTTCTGTGAAAAGCCCTAAGTCGCCACATTCCAGTGCCTGTTCGGGTACACAGAGGGAGAATTCAGAATGTCCAATTCACTGAACAAGTACATGTTTTGGGACTTGTGGGAGGAAACCGAAACAACCAGAGGAAACCCACGCAGACATGGGGAGAATGAACAGACTTCGCACAGACAGTGGCCCAAGCGGGAATCGAACCTGGGACCCTGACGCTGTGAAGCAACAGTCCTAACCAATGTGCTGCCTTGCTGCCCCCATAAAGAATCAAAATTGAGGAGGCCTTGTGGCACAATGGGTAACCTCCCTGCATCTACCCCAAGAGCTTGGGTTTGACTTCCCTCTGTGCTGTAGCCATTCTCTGATTCTAATCATCAGTGCATTTTATTTCCTGGTATATATGTGCAAATTCTTCAATCTGATTGGCCAATCAGTCTGTAAGATGGCTTTACTGTTGCTGGACACTATAGATTTGTTATGAATGGCAACATCCTCTTGGTCACATCAGAACAGGGGAAATTTGGGCCTGGATTGAATAGAACCTGCCAGAGTGGGCTGGGTGGTCGGTGGCCCTGCATAATTGTGGGGGAGGTTGCGCAGCCAATTCCTGCTTGCAAGAAATCAGATCCATGTTTAATTAGCGGCAAGAGTGGGCTGAGATGGGGAATCTGCCCGGTTGGCTAATTAGTCTCAATATCGTGTCACTTAATGGCCATTATCTTGGTGCCCACCAGGATTTTTACTGGTGACTCAGAGATTTTCCCAGACTCAAATGGGTCCCTAGTGTCTCCTGAAGACTGCCCAGCAAACCTTGTCAGGCTTGCCCACAGACTCACAGGGGCTGTGTCCTTCAAAGGCATGCAATTGAGAGAGTTGGCATTGGGAAGGGTGGTGCCCACCCAGAGCTCCCCCCCTACCCTTGCATATGACCCAATTCCGCCCCGCCTCCCCATCACTGGTGTGTATGTTGTGTTTTGGAGGGGTAATCTAGTGAGCACAGATGCGCATCTTTGCATTCTACTTGTGGCAAGTGATGGAATTCCCGTATCAATTCTATGTCTATGTCTATTTATATGTCTATGCCTATGTCTATGTCAGCATTTATGTCTATGTCTATGTCTATGCATAGCTCTAAATTGGTAGTTAATGGCCGCTAGTTTATGAACCATGTCAACTTTCTTCACCCTATGGCATGATGTGAGAGACCATTGCTCCTACACCACAAAGGGATGCATCGCAAACTAACTGCAGGAGTAACGCAAGATCAAATTGCAAAAGAACTTCAAATTTAAGTAACACGGGCGGGATTCTCTGGCCCCCCACCGGGCCGGAGAATCGCCGGGGGGTGGGGGGGGGGGGGGGCAGCGTGAATCCCGCCCCCGCTGGCGGCCTAATTCTCCGGCGCCGGGGTTTTGGCGGGGGCGGGAATCGTGCTGCGCCGGTCAGCGGCCGATGGCAGCCCCCAGCGATTCTCCGGCCCGTGATGGGCTGAGCGGCCGCCCGTTTTAGGATGGTCCCGCCGGCGTAAATTAGACCAGGTACTTACCGGCAGGACCTGGATCTGGGGGGGGGGATTCCAGGGTCCTTGGGGGGGCGCTGGGGATCTGGCCCCAGGGGGATGGACCCACGGTGGCCTGGCCTGCGATCGGGGCCCACCGATCCACGGGTGGGCCTGTGCCGTTGGGGCACTCTTTCCCTCCGCACCGGCTGCTGTGGACCTCCACCATTGCCGGTGCGGAGACGAAACCCCTGCGCAGACACTGGGATATGCCAGCACACACTGGCGCTCCCGCACATGCGCCAACTCATGCCGGCCGGTGGAGGCCCTTCGGAGCTGGTTGGCGCGGCGCCAAGCCCTTTGATGATGGCTGGCGCGGCGCCAACCCCGTCGGCACCGGCCTAGCCCCCGAAGGTGTGGAGGATTCCGGGCAGCCCGACGCCGGAGTGGTTCATGCCACTCCTCGCCCTATCGGGTAGGGGAGAATCCCGCCCCACTTCTTTGGCTTGCCTGAAAGCATTATTGCATTGATCCAATCACTTCCATTTCTAGTTCCGGCACAAGTGGTTGTGTAATGGTTTCAGAATTGTTGCCCAATTTGGGACAAATCTTCCGTAATAGTTCAGGAAAGAACGTAACTGGTCAATATTCTGAAGTGCAGGCGCCTTTGTCATGAACTTAACCTTGAAAACCATTGGCGTCAATTACATGTCATAAATACTCATTGGAGGATTGGAAGAACTCACACTTGTCCTTACGGATTCTCAGACCATAGTTTCACAATTTCTGGAAAGTGGCATCCAGATTTCAAAGGACGTTTCTCCTAATCTTTTCAAGTGACTCGGAAAGTGCTGGACTCTGCTCAGTCCACTCAGGATCTGATCCATTGCTCTATGAAACAATGCAGGATCTGATGTGACTCTAATTGGGAATCTCCGGTACTGGAACAAGCCTTTATGAGTCACAATTATCTGAAATTCCGGTGATTTCTAGTCCACATTCATCTGCAAGTATGCTTGGCTCAGATCATTTTTGCCAAAATGTTGGCCGCCTGCCAATCCTGCAAACAAGTCATCAATGTGAGGTAATGAGTACTGTTCAGCACATAACGCTAGATTTATAATGACTTTGAATTCCCCGCACATCCTTTCGGATCCATCTTTGTTGATAACAGGAACTATTGACGTGACCAATTCATTGATGCTGACAGGTTCCAACAGTCCCGGCTTCACATGCCATTCAAAGTTAGCCCCCACCTTTGGCCTAAATGCGAGCGGCACAGACCTTGCGCGGTTTCTTCGGCCGATCGGTGAATGTGATTTCAGCATCAGCACCCGGAAAATCAACCGAAATTCTAACCAAAATTGGGTGCTGCGCTGCTTTCGCAGTGCTCCACTCCCTCCAAAGCGGCATACTCTAGGAATACACCGCATGCCGTATCGACGGCCCCAAGGTGTTGCCTGAGGCCCTTCCCCGATGCTCTGCCCCCGACCGGCCGAGTTCCCCACGGCGTGGGTCTCTCATGCTCTTATTTGTCGAGAGCTCGGCGTGGCGACTGCGGACTCAGTCTAGCACCGCCACAGTCGGGGGAGGGCCGATCCGCGGGCAGGGAGCACTTTGGCAGAGGCTGGGGGCACTGCTGGGGGGTGGTCCAGGTGTCACGAGCTGGCCAAAGGCAGGGCACTATTTGTCAGGCTGGGGCTGTGCACGGCTGGCGTCATGTTGTATGGTGCAGCTGAAGCAGGTCGCTGCCATGAACATGCGCGCCCACGGACCCGGCAATTCTCCGGCTGTATCGGCATCTAGAGCCAGGTGCTCTATGATGCCTGCCTGCTAGCCCCCCACCAAACAGAGGATCGGTGGCCGTTTTGCCCCGCATTTTCGGTCGTAAAACCCATGCCGGCGTCAGGACATAGCCTGAAAATTGGAGAATCCTGCCCCTTGTCTTCAAGCATTTGCTTGGCTTCCTTCTTTTATTTTCAGCTCAATGGTAATATCTTCCATTGACCCTAATTTCCCACTGAACGCAACAGTATGCATATCTAAAATGTTCATGAGGCCAGATTCTCTATTGGTCATCAGGTGGACTTTGGCCCAGTTCAGTGGAATATTCTCCAGCCATGTTCAACCCAGTTGGATGATCTGTGTTTCTGAGATTGAGAGACCAATCTGCTGTTTGCCCATTAAGTGGCACAGCTACTTCAATGCAGTCCTTCAGTGGAACCATTTCTCCTGTATATGTCTTCAGCACTATTCTTGACAAACATAAGGAATATGTTTAAGTTTCTTGTTGTCCACAGTCTCTGACACCAAAAAGACTGCTAGCCCAGTGTCAACTTCTATCTTTACTGCCTGTCCATCCAGCAGTGAAGTGACCCCGTCTCGGTGTGTAGTACAGGTGATGGCTAGCACATTCAGTGATAATTCCTCCTCTGACTGTGAGTCGTGTCATTTTTCTCAACCCTTTTGAACAGCATTAACATTCCTCCTTTTATTTAATTTCAATACTTCCTTGGTTTGTTCTTGCTTCTTATTCTATATGTCCTTTTTTCCGCAGCTTCGACATACCATGGGTGGGATTCTCCTTCGACATCAGGAACCGCGATTGGACGGAGAATTAGTTCCAATGCTGAAATTGCGGCAGGTTCTGATTTCAAACCGAATCACAATTCCCCGCCACATCGAAAACGGTGTCAATGCTTTCCAGAATGGATGTACAGTAAACACAGTTTGCATATCATTAGCGGGCCCAGGTATTCTCTGTGGCCTCCGTGATTCTCTGCCTCCAATGGGCAGAATTCCCGACGCTACGTTCATTTGTGCTTTTAACAAATTGTGAAACCGACGTTGTGGCTGATGAGGGAGAGAGAGGAGGTAGGACATGGAGAGACGCAACTGTGGGATGCTGGGCCAGACACTGGCCGGGTTATATGGGTTGGGTGGGCCCTGCCGGGGCTGGGGAGGATGATGGGGGAATGGGCTGTGGGTCAGGGGTGACCACCACGGGACTGGGGCAGTGTCCAGGCACAGACTGCCATTGCCACGGCCTGCAAGGCAGCCATCTTGCTGCGCACCCCACTGACCATCCACCTTGGCCCCTGGTTCTACAGTGACATCGGCCATATGGGTGCCCCCACCCCAAACCCCTGCACCCCAACCCCTACCCTCCACGTCACCTGCCTCCATGCCATTCCTCCCCCCGGCTGCATCACCGCAGGGCATCACACGGCCCACTCAAGGATACTGCCCACAGTGGGCCCTATGGAGGCACCGGGTGGGGGGCGTGGAGTGTACCCCTGGCAAGGGTAGTGCCAGCCAACAGTACCCCTGGTAGCACAAACAGGCACCAGGGCCAGAGTCTCCCACGGTGCTGGGCAGCAGTGGGGCTAGGAGTGCAGGAAGGGACATGCGGGGGCAAAGCACGCAGTGCCAACCAGGCCCAGCATGTAATGCAGTGGACCAGGTTGGGCACGGGGGTACGCACCATGCTAACATGTCGGCCCTCCTGCAGGCAGTGGATATTGGAATTCAACCAACAATGGTGGCCTTCCTGCTAGTCACTGCAGCCCTGGGGGTTGCCCTGCGACTGTACGAGTTGGAGCTGCTCGAGGAGGAGGAAGCTGTAGCAGCGGACCGTGTTGCAGAGGAAGAGGTAGCAGCCACCCAGGATGGAGAGCCAGCCGCCCGACAAGTCCAGGAGGAGGAGTTGCAAATGAAGCCCGCATGAGGCCTCGTGTGATCCGGCAGACCCAGTCATTCGAGGACCTGTCGGATCGGGCATGCCGTCGGAGACTCTGGATCAGCAGAGAGACAGTGCAACATACTGCCAAATCATGGCGCACCTGGCTCCGCAGGGTCATGGGGGAGGACACTCACTCCCAGTGGCCATTAAAGCCCTCAATCTTTAGGCCACGGGATCCTTCCAGGTGCCAAGTGGGGACCTGTCTGGGATCCCACAGAGCTCGGTACACAGGTGCATCTGCGTTGTCACGGAGGCTCTATATACCCGGATGGCACTTCAATATGGAACGAGCCCAGGCAGCGAGCTTCACTGCCATCGGCAACATGCCCCGGGTCCAGGGGTGATCTGCAGGTAGCATGTTGCCCTACAAACACCTGCAGGTGACAGGCCACTCTACACAAACCAAAAGTGGTTTCTCAAAATTAACATCTAGCTGATATGAGACTATCAGCTGCACATTATGCACGTCTGCACCCAATACACAGGCAGTGTGCACAACGTCTTCATCCTGGCACACTCGATGATTCCTGGCCCCTTTGAGCCCCTCCCTGGCTGGGGGGTTGGCTCCTGGATGACAGGGGCTATCTCATGCGGTCGTGGCTGATGAAGCCTATCCAAAGGACACAGACCGACAACGGGACCCTCTATAACAACGCCCATACCACAACCAGGGGTGTGACCGGACGGTGCTTTGGAATCCTGGAGGGGCCCTCCAGTACGGCGCTGAGAGGTCGCCCGCATCGTGGCGGCTCACTGCAACATCACACATCAGAGGGACGACGTGCAGGAGGAGGAGGATGAACACCAGACCTTGTCCAACAAGAAGAACTCGGGGGAGGGCGAGGATGGGCAGCACATGGGGCCCAAGTAGGCATGGGGTACGCACAATGTGAGTGCCAGGGCCAAAGGGCATGGGATGCTCTGATTGCTTCCAAGTTCACCGACTGGGCAAGAGGGGCTGGCCAGGGGCACAAGCACCCCATCCCACCCCCACATCCCCACCCCTTCCGGCCACCTCACCCCTCCCCCAACCTTCTGGGTCTGTGACGCATCAACCTGTGACTGCGCTATCTCCCTCTGGGGCTGGACCACCTCCCTCTGTGTCTGCGCCAGGTTACCCAGCTCCTGGGCAATCCTGCCTCTGAAAGGGCAGCCCTGTTCTGGGCCTCGGCAGTGCTTTCACAGAATTCCCCAAACTATGGACATGCTGATCCATGGCCAAAACCCTCACTCCCAATTCCTCCACCGCGGACGCCACCCGTGCGGTGTTGGCCTGGGTGACATGCATGGTTGGCACCACCTCCTGCTCCTGCACACGGTTGGACTCCTCCAACTGCACCTGCAGGTGCTGGATGTTCACCGACAACCCCTCATGTAACCTCTGGCTCTGTGACTGCATCTCCACTATGGATGGGACCGTTCGCTCCAGAGCACAAAACCCGTCTGGACGGCAGCCAGTCCCTGGAATTGGCCTGCCAACCGACTCTCTGCCCCCTTGTGTGTTCCTACCTCCACCTGATGTACCGGAGCAGCTGTGTGGTGGGGGTAAGGATGGTGTGGGAGTGAGGATGGTGTGGGGGTGAGGGTGCATGGGTGAGGGTCGTATGGGAGTTAGAGTAGGGGTATGGGTGGTGTGGGGGGTGAGGGTGTGGGGGTGAATGTGGTGTGGAAGAATGCCCTGCCTTTTCACAATCATAATATGTATGAATCTCGAGATTCTTGAGTGTCAATTCAGCGACCAGTTTGTGTTTTGAGTACACAAATTCAATTGCTGAGCTTTTTTGTCGCCAGATCCATTGAAACAGCGATTTCCATAGTCTTCTGCACAGTAAGATTACTCTCAGTTAGCAAACATTTCTGTACCACTTCTATGCATAGATCACAAACCAAACTGTCCTGAACAGTGTCGTCCAGCACATCACTGAACTCACAATATTCTGCAAGTCTATTCAGCACAACTGTGAATTGCGTGATTAACACCCTCTCTTCGTGGTTTCTTTTATGGAATGTAAAGTGCCCTGCAAACACCAAGGATTTTGGTAAAAAAATGTGCTTGCAAAATATCTACAATCTCCTAGTATGTCTTAATTCCTGGCTTCTCAGGTTGCACAAACTACAGAGGAGGAGATAAATCTTTTTTCCCCTTCCGCTCAGGAAAATGGACACCATAGTATCTTCAGGTATTTTGTTTGCCTGCACAAATGCTCAGAATAGGAGCTCTAATGCTCCACATTTTCATCAAAGGGTCCTACAATACCAAAAACCTCTGTTGTTTTTTACTAACGGAGGTTTCTCTTATGCACACTTCGCAACTGCATTTTCAGCAGCTACCTCACACACAAGGCAACAACCCCAGCTTCAGCCTCTTATTTCACACACACAGCTGTATAATCTGTTCTGTAGGCAGCCTTTCATTTCTCATGTTCACCGGGTCCATTAGTTCTCTGTAGCATGTGTAACACTGGGTGAAAAATTTTTCTTTCCAACTTTTCTGTTCCAACTTTTCTCAGTAAATTTCATCTTCCCGGGTGGCTAGCCAGTGTCCGTTCGCAGTCCTCATCGCCAATTTTTTATGTTGCATTTTGGAGGTGTGATACTCGGTAGCACGGAGGTTTGAAACAACAGAGCTTGATTTTCATGGCTGTTGGTCTCCCTCTGTTTCCCATGCTCGGACTTAAGATGTCGTTTCCGGTGAATATATTAATACAACAGAGCTTCGCTAGAGCTAATAAGCATTAATGCAAATACATAGCAGAGCCCCCTCCCTCGACTCCTCAACCTACCCTACTCACTTGTCGCCAGGAATCCAGAAATGGTCCCTGGTAAAGTCCTCGGCTCCTTACTGGCAACAGACATTGCTTACTGTTGTGGCACCTGTAATGTAGAGCTCTTCAGGGGCAGGATTTCCTCCATACAGGGATGGAAATTAATTCTGTGGGATGCCGGTCTCTGCCCTCTTAAGTGCCGGGGTGCCCTTAATTAGAATTGGGCTTGACGAGGCAAGACAGGTTTCCCACAGGTTCTCCCACAACACTAAATTGCAACCAGTCACTCAAGAGTCTCAAATCTTTGTGGGCAGCTTTTTTCCAGACCTATGTCAAGCATTGCCTTTTGCCACTGACCTCAAAATCCAGCCAATGAAATGAGGCAAGACTGGTTGAATCTGAAGTTGAATTGCGCTGAGGTACAAGAGGAAGGACATAAAGAGGGAACAGATGAACATGAATATGTTTCAGTTGCGAAAAGTCTTTCAAGTGTAGGATCTCTAAAATCAGATGACAGGCATGTTCTTTGATGTTGGAAAATAAAATCCATCGAAAAAGGGATATCAAAGGAAAACTGTTTCTGCGCATGTTTCTCTTGCACTATCCTAATATGGACAAAATTGAGCATGACTGGACCACAGTAAAGCAACATGCTTCTAATTGCATCCAATAGTGAATTTTCCAATCGGATGTGGTAACTTGAAGTTTACTACCAACCATAGCCACTCAACATAGTTAACAGCTGATTCCACAAAGAAAATAGTAAGAACGCAGTGGTTAGCACTGCTGCCTCACAGCTCCAGGGACCCGTGTTCATTCCGACCTCGGGTGACTGTCTGAGTGTAGTTTGTACTTCCTCCCCATGTCTGCGTCAGTTTCCTCCGGGTGCTCCGATTTCCTCCCACAGTCCAAAGATGTGGCAGGTTAGGTGCATTGGTGATAGAAATCTACTTTTCTTACAGGTAATAACGTTTAAAGGAAGAAATGATTTTGTGACATTATACTATTAAAAGTCATACATTAAACATGACAGCAGAAATTGCTGAGAGCATGGGAAAGGATCAGATAAGGAAGTCAGTTTGAAAACTGACTATAAACTACAAGGCCATGCTGCAGAGTAAACTCATTGTTTTCATTACTGGGCAAAGATTCCAGTTCCAGAAAACATGGTGGGAAACAAGTGGTTTGATCACACCATATTATGGAAACACGCAGAAATTCTCTCATGCCACATTATCTCTTAAACTTGATAGACAGAGGGCGTGATTCTCCACAAATCCGGCGTGCCATGAAGGCTGGCGTGAAACTGGCCATGTTTCACGCCAGCCTCGGAGCTCCGTCCCAGGACCCGATTCTCCCCTCCGGGCGGGGCTAGTATCGGGGCCGGGGGAATCACTCCGCCCGCCAAGAGTCATGGCGGCTGACGCGCACGATGACGTCAGCCGCGAATGCGCGGATAATGTCATCACGCAGACGCGTCAAACCCGCGCATGCACGGGCTGTCATGCCCCTCAGCCGCCCCGCGGACTGATCCTGTGGGGCGGTGGAAGAACAAATAGTGCGCGGGTATCGGACCCGTTGCCCGCGATCCGTGCCCACCGATCGCAGGCCCATGCCACCCTTGGCACGGCCGTGGTGCGTCCGTGCCAATCAGTGCCATGGTTGCCCAGGACGGGCACTTTGCGGCCGTTTTCACGAACGCTGAAAGCAGGTGTGATCGTGGCCGTGAAAACGGCCGTAAACTCCGCGGTATTCGGCCCATCGGCCTGCGGAGAATCGCTGTTCGCCATAAAAAACGGCGTGCAGCGATTCGTGTCGGGGGGCGGCCGGAGGGGGAGAATAGTGGGAGGCCGTGAAAATTGTCGGGAAGGCCCTCCCGCTATTCTCCTACCCGTCGTGGGCAGCAGAGAATCGCACCCAGACATTTTGGTCGAATTAGATGGATTATAATGATTTAAACCCAATCACAGTCAGAACGGGGACAGAACCTTAAAAGATAATGATTTCCTTAAGAGACCGGGAGAGAAGGTTTTTTCTTCTCTCCAAAATCATCTTTAACATATTCTTTGAAACCTATTATTTTACTTTTCTTTGCAAACTGCTATTTCCTTTCGTTTCATTTTTGTATTGCGCATTTTGATCTGAAGAAATTACCACAACCTGAATTGTATTTTGAATTCAACTCAACCATCTGTATTTGCGTTGGACAAACAAACTTTCTAAATTCTGTACTCGCATAAAATTTGACTTGATCAGTAGACTTTAAAACTGACACAAATAAAGCTGTACTTTACTTCACCCAAGAAACTCAGTCTCAAGTTCTATTGATTAATATATAGTGCAACGACACATAAATGTATTAACAAAGTACAGATCCATCAATCGGCCATGCTAAATTGCCCCTTAGTCTCCAAAAGGTTAGGTGGGGTTACTTGGAAAAGGGGATAGGGTGGATGCATGTGCTCAAGTAGGGTGCTCTTTCAGTGGGTCAGTGCAGACTCGATGGGCCAAATGGCCTTTTACGGCACTGTAAATTCTATGCTTATATGCTTCTAACACAAGGAACACCAATTGAAATGGATATATGATAAAAGGAAAGATAATAAAGCATCCCACTCAGCACTTGACAAAAGGTTGACAAACGATAAAGAAAAGGGGAAGAAATTTCTCAAATGTATATTACGTTTTTTTTCTTGCAGATACTGACACTTTTCTTTCTGTAGCACAAGCTCCAAGCTGGGTGATAAATCCAACAGTAATTTCTTGCGTTTAATTGCACTGTTAGCCGATTTTGATTTGATGAATAAGGCATGGGCACAGAATGACTTGTCACCCGGGAACCAAAATTAATTTATTGGCGAGTGCACCAGGTATAATGTGAAAACGACCCCAGACGAGGTTAAAAATAACTAATTACACTCAAGGCTTCTCACAAATAATAGTTATAGCAGCAGTGAATCAGATAGTTCATGAAATAGCTGTTGGAAACTTTGTTATTCAGAAACACTTTATTAGCTACCCTGCCAGATATCCTGCTGCAACATTGAGAACAAAGCCCTAGAAGAAAGAGTAAATATTGCAGAATAAAGACATTGCGATCTGAATACTGCCTATTGTGGGCGGGATCAGTATTTGGCAAATCCGCATATTAGAGTGGGACAGCTAGTCTGACTCTAAAATGCAGCTCACCTGATCCACTGAGTCCTGGGATCTAACTCCTTTGCCCAAAGTCTTTGGGCAAGTGTCATTCAGCGCTGGTCTCCATAAATGTGGACCAAGATGGAACAGCACTTGGGGGGTTCTCCCAGGAGATTGGAGTCCCCCAGGTGGTTGCCCTCTGGGCAGGGTGGCACCCTGGCATTGCAGGTGTCAGTTGGGCACCTTGACACTGCCAGCCCAGCAGTGCCACCTGGGTGCCAGCAATGCACTGCCAAAGTGCCCAGGTGGCACTGCCACGCTGCCAGTGCAAAGGTGCCAGGCTGTTAGTTTTCCTGGATTGGGCCTGGCGGTCCCCTTCCCATGTGAGGCGGGCAGGCTGAGGACCCCCTTATAGTGAGTTAGGGCTTTGGGGGGGTCATGTTGGAGGCTTGAGAGATTGGGGCATTCTCCACTGAGGCTCCAGTTTGCAACAAAGTCCTGTTAGATACCATGGTGTTTGTCAGCAGTGCGAGTGCTGGGAAACACCCAGCTAAACACAGTCAACACGGGATTCTGTTGCAATTTGGCTAAATCGCACCCACTATTTTAAAGACCCAGGCCAAGCCTTGCACAGGACATCCCCAATCCCACTCCCACCCTGGCCCCCAGTGGACCCATACAAACCACCCCCACCTCTGGCCCGACCCCTGATCCAACCTGGCTTGATCCTGCTCCCCCGACCTGAACTCTCCCCCACCCCCCCCAACACGTCTTGACCCAACTTGTCCAATCCGAACCGACAACAACCCCCCCCCTCCGACACCACTCGCTCCCTGAGCCCCCCGCCCCCTCCACTCAACCCATGCTCATCGACCTAACCATTGCTCCTGACCGATGCCCCTGACCTGTGCTCGGACCCACTCCCCCAACCCATGCCTCCCCCGATCCACACAACAGTACTTGACTGAAGAGGAGTAGGTGATGAAGTAAGCAGCCATTATGATTCAAGATTCCAGTAGAGTTGACTTCAATAGGCAGATAGTAGGTTCTTTGAATCCAGTGTTCTGTGGTTTGGCAAATAAATTCTCCAGTTCACTTTTCAGCTGTGATCCTTTTACTGGCTGGGGTGAACTTCGACAGTGAGATAGTGAGAATTTTGTGATATAGCTGCAAAAGTTTTGCAGGGGCACTTCTGGCTGCCTCTATTGTTGTGTCACATACCTTCAGTGCGACAAACATCCAGCTGTTTATTCTGACAGAACACACACAGATAGACACTGGGGCAGCTTTCTTTACTGGCTTTTAACTCTTTGTAAATTCCACCTGGAAAGATGAATCCACAATACTGTTCAGGAAACACTCACAGGATCTCATGAGATGAGATGTTTGTTAAATCCCTTTGTCTTTACCAGAAATGGTAATGGTTTACAGGATCTCTCAAGATGGGATGGTCATTATGCCCTTTAGCCTTTACTGGAGATGGTAATCAGCCTTTCTGCTTTTAGAAGTACCTTGTCTGGAAACAGGGAAGGGTTTCATTGACCCACCTTGTAGCCATCACAGCCAGTGGCTAGTGTATGTTCTCAGCCATTTTTGGGTATATGTCCATTTAAAAATTAAAATTCAGGTCTTATTTAAAGTCCAATATTTCCATGCGTGATTCCATGGTTTTTTTCCCCCCTCTATTATCATGACACTCACATTCTGCCTAGGTGGTAGTGATTGACTGCTATTTAAGATAATCCTAACAGGGAACGAAGAAATGGCTGAGGCACTAAATTCGTACTTTACTTCTGTCTTCACAAAGGAAGACATGAATAATGTACCAGAAGTTATGAGAAGCACAAGTTTTAGTGAGAAGCTGAAGGAAATTAGTATTAATAAGGAAATGATTTTGGGGGAAATAATGGGATTGAATAGACAAATGGGATTGGGACAGACAAATGACCAGGGCCTGATAATTTGCATCCCAGAGTACTTAAGGAAGTGCTCCTAGAAATAGTAGATCCATTGGTGGTCATTTTCCAAAATTCTTTGGGCTCTGGAATGGTTCCTACAGATTGGAGGGCAGCGAATGTAACCCCGCTATTCAAAAAGGGAAGTAGAGAGAACACAGGGAACTATAGACCGGTGAGCCTAACATCGGTAGTAGGGAAGTTGCTGGAATCCATTATCAAGGATTTCATAGCACAGCATTTAGAAAGCAGTGGCATAATCAGACAAAGTCAGCATGGATTTAGGAAAGGAACATCGGGCGAAATTCTCCGCCCCCCCACGACGGGTGGGAGAATAGCGGGAGGGCCTTCCCGACATTTTTGCCGCCCTCCCGCTATTCTCCCCCCCCCCCCCCCCGCCGAAGTCCCGACCCGAATCGCTGCCGCCGTTTTTTTACGGCCGGCAGCGATTCACAGCTGTTAGATGGGCCGAAGTCCCAGCCCTTTCCGCCGTTTTTACGAACGGCAAACACACCTGGTCTTGCCGTTCGTAAAAACGGCGTCACAAACTCGCTATTAATAACCATGGCACCGATTAGCACGGCAGTACCACGGCCGTGCCAAGGGTGCCATGGGCCCGGGTTTGGTGTGCACCGATCGCGGGCAGCGGGCCCGATGCCCGCGCACTACTTGTCCTTCCGCCGCCCCGCAGTATCCATTCGCGGGGCGGCTGAGGGGCAGCCCGGCCCGCTCATGCGCGGGTTTTGCGCAAAAACGCGATGACGTCACCCGCGCATGCGCGGGTTGGAGTCTTCCAAACTGCGCATGCGCGGCTGACGTCATATGACGTGTCAGCCGGCGCTAACTCCGGCAAGCGGGCTTAACGATTTTCGTTAAGCCTGTTGCACGTTTTACTATGGGCGTAAAACGCGTTTATTGGGGTGTATTAACTTCCAAGTGCTTAACACCACTAGGCTCTGTCTTATGTATTTATTCAGCTTTAGGAGTCGCCAGTTGCCGTATAGACAACGTCACGAGTATTCCAAGGTCAAGTTCAAAGTAATAAAGACGATACACCGATTAGTAAGGTCCAAACGATAATATTTATTATACAGTAATAATAAATATTCATGCACACACTAAGAGACTAAGCTATGACTAAACTAAAGTAATCAGAATACTTATCTAACAGGAACAGGCAAGGTCAGGGAGCGAGGCCTTCGTCCTGGTCTTGGGCTGCAACCTTCAGCAAGCGTTCTGGTCACTGGGGGTTCTAGCGGGCTTAGTTCGCGTAGCGAGCGTCGTACTGGCACTTACGGTTCGGCGGCTGGTGCTCGACGGCTGGAGTCAGATTGGATCTTCAAGGTCTTGGTCAGAGCCGGAGCACGGAAAAGCAGACCTTGACCGAAGTTGAGCCGGAGCACGGAAAACAGACCGGACAACACGAGGTCCCTGTCTTTTATAGGGATTCCATTGTCCTTCCCTCTTCTTGGGCGGGCTTTACCTATTGGGTCAATTCCTCATCGATACTGTTTTAATTCCCCAATGCGAGGGGGTCTCCGTGATGGGGGGGGCGTTTCTTATGCCCTTTTGTTTGGAGGTTTCTGGTGCCTCGATGTCTGGGCCTTGATTAAAATGTGTCCATTCAGAATCAAATGTATCTATTGTGTGGGTGTTCAGGTCTGATTGCCTCATTAGCATGCAAAGCTTTTTGCCATTTGCACCTAGCTAAGGTCTTCTCACCTGAGCCCAAACTGGTTTCTGCTGCTGCAGAATGCAAAATGCTCTCTTTGCAGACTGCTGTTCTGGCTAAACTGTCTGTTTCCCAGCAGTCTTAGCGCTTGGCTTAATTTGTAGCTCAGCGTCCATTTTAGGTGGCTACAAGCCCGTCTTGCCGGAGCCTACGGCGTCGGGCTGCTAGCCCCGACCGGGGACCAGAATCGGTCCCCGGTCGGGAAGGGGCGCGCTGCCGTAAAACCCGCCCGGGTTTTACGGCATCTTTACGATTTCTCCCGTTTTGGGAGAATCGCGCCCATCATGCTTGACAAATCTACTAGAATTCTAGAGTTGACCAGGAAGAACGGGTGGATGTGGTTTATTTAGACTTTCTGGAGGCTTTCGACAAGGTCTGACAAAGCAGATTAATTTGTAAAGTTAAAGCACATGAAATTACGGGTCATGTCTTGAGATGGATAGAAAACTGGTTAGCAGACAGTAAGCAAGTAGCTGAAATAAATGGGTCTTTTTCTGATTGGCAGGCAGTGAGTAGTGGGGTACCACAGGGATCTGTGCTTGGACCCCAACTGTTCACATTTCTATTAATGATTTAGACGAGGAAACTAAATGTATAATCTCCAAATTTGCAGATGATACCAAGTTGGGTGGAAGGGTGAGCTTTGAGGAGGATGCAGAGATGCTTCAGTGGGATTTATACAGGCTGGGTGAGTGGGCATATGCATGGCAGATACAGTGTAATGTGAATAGAGGTTATCCAATTCAGCAGCAAAAATTGGAAGGCAGATTATTATTTGAATGGGTGTAAATTGAATGGGAGGTGGATACTCAGCGAGGCCTTGGTGCCTTGTGCACCAGTCACTGAAAGTAAGTACACAGGGACAGCAGGCAGTAAAGAAGGCAAATGGCATGTTGGACTTCATAGCGAGTGGATTTGAGCATAGGAATAGAGATGATTTACTGCAATTGTATAGGGCATTGGTGAGGCTACACTTGGAGTATTGTGTGCAGTTTTGGTGTCCTTACCTGAGGACAGATGTTCTTGCTATGGAGGGAGTGCAGCAAAGGTTTACCAGGCTGATTCCTGGGATGGCAGGACTGTAGCATGAGGAGAGACTAAATCAGTTATAATTATATTCATTGGAGTGCAGAAGAGTGAGAAGGGATTTCATAGAAACTTATAAAATTCTAACAGGATTAGACAGGATAGATTCGGAAAGAATGTTACCGATGGTGGAGGAGTCCCGAACTAGGGGTCATAGTTTGAGGATGAGGTAAACCGTTTCGGACTGAGGTTAGGAGAAATTTCTTCACCCAGAGAGTAGTGAATCTATGGAATTCATTACCACATAAAATAGTTGAGGTCAAAGCTATGTGTCATTTCAAGAAGGAATTAGCTATTGCTCTTGGGGCTTTAGGGATCAAGGGATATGGGAGAAAGGCAGGACCACAGTATTGAACTTGATGGTCAGCCATGATCATAATGAATGGCGGAGTAGGCTCGAAGGGCCAAATGGCCTTCTATATGCCTTAAATGTATATGTGTGTCATATCACAACATGGTCAACTTTGTTAAAGGCTGCAGACAGGTCGAGAATAATGAGGAGGGAAGTTTTCCTTTGTTACAAAGCCTGTGAGTTTGGTAAGTGTCATTCTAGTCCAGTGTCAGGAGTGTGAACATGATCAGAGGTTTGAAAACTTCAGGTTTGGGAGATGACAACACATTCAGGGACTTTGGAGAGGAGAGGAAACTTAAAGATGGGATGGTGTTTACAACGTCTATGGGTCAAGCAATTTTTTTTAGGGGAGAATTAACGCTGGTATATTGAATGGATTGAGAGACAATAACTGATGTGATTGAACCATTTATAATACTGGCTAACATGGGGGACGAAGGGAATTGGGTGATCAGCAGTTCGGTGAAGGTAGTATCAAGGGAAAGGAGGTAGGTCTTATGGACAAGATGAGCTCAGGGAAGGCACGAGGGGAAATAAGAATCAAGGATATGGGGCTGACTTCTCCGCTTCCCTCTAATGGCAGTGAGAATTGCAATCGGGCGGCATAGTGCCCTAATGAAAAATAGTGATTTGCGGCTGGCATCGATTTGCTCCGGTTCCCCACTGGAGGCGTTAGCGAAGTTTGCGCCCCGTTCCGACGGGCCCATGCAAAACTGTCATTTGCATGGATTTAAATCTTATTAGTGGATTGGACACTTCATGCTTTGAGCTCTCTGGATGCATATTATAGTCTGTCTTCTGTGACCACATACCTTACTCGGATTGACCTAATTACTTTAAAGGCTGCATTTTGTTTTCATAACCACCAGAGACAACACTTTAAAGTAATTGCTCCTTCTTACTGTGCAAAAATAAAAAAATAAAAATTCTTCAACCATTTTTCAGTGGTCCCCCTAAGGAACTGTCGTTGAGGCAGCTCAATGCCTGGTATAAGTGAATGGGATTTGTGTAGTGCTTCCTCCATCTGTTTGTATGTGGAAATTGCAATTGTGATCCTGTAAAAGCCTTCATAAAATCCCTACAGTGCAGGACCATAAGACCATAAGACATAGGAGTGGAAGTAAGGCCATTCGGCCCATCGAGTCCACTCCGCCATTCAATCATGGCTGATGGGCATTTCAACTCCACCTACCAGCATTCTTCCCGTAGCCCTTAATTCCTCGCGACATCAAGAATTTATCTATCTCTGCCTTGAAGCCATTTAGCGTCCCGGCCTCCACTGCACTCCGCGGCAATGAATTCCACAGGCCCACCACTCTCTGGCTGAAGAAATGTCTCCGCATTTCTGTTCTGAATTTACCCCCTCTAATTCTAATGCTGTGCCCATGGGTCCTCGTCTCCTTGCCTAACGGAAACAGTTTCTTTGCGTCCACCCTTTCTAAGCCATGTATTATCTTGTAAGTTTCTACTAGATCTCCCCTTAACCTTCTAAACTCCAATGAATACAATCCCAGGATCCTCAGCCGTTCATCATATGTTAGACCTGCCATTCCAGGAATCATCCGTGTGAATCTCCGCTGGACACGCTCCAGTGCCAGTATGTCCTTCCTGAGATGTGGGGCCCAAAACTGGACACAGTACTCCAAATGGGGTCTAACCAGAGCCTTATAAAGGCTCAGTAGCACATCGCTGCTTTTATATTCCAACCCTCTTGAGATAAAGAGGAGGAGGCCATTTGGTCTGTTGAGGGAAAATTGTACAGCTATTTGACTGTAGTGTACTTCACCCTCACTCTCATGAGAGCCCAGACGAAGATTCTTGGAGTTACAAACCAGTCTTTATTTACAAGCTATAGTGAGGGCTCTTGGCATTTTAATTAGGACACCAAAAAGCCCAGATTCAAGAATGATATAGAAAGTTATTCTTTTACATTCGATTACAAGAAATTAGCTTACACCAATCATTTGATAGTAGTTATCTATATACAATCATGACTATCGATTAAGGTTACATCATGCATTGTATATGAGAATAATTAACCAAACCCATTAAAGATCCACACACTTAATTAAACTATCCAATCATTACAAAGGCACGTATGTTTGTGATATCGGTAGTCCGATATCTGGGGTGTAGCCATCAAATCATCTCCCTTTCGCTATCAGTAGACTTACTGGGGCTATCACAATGGTACCTTGTTACACATTGTACAATAGACCTTGAATTGTAACATATGCAGTTTTTCTGCCTGAAAACTGGCTTCTTAGAGACACATTGGGCTGGATTCTCCGATTTTGAGGTTATGTCCGGGGGAAGTGTCTAGTTTTACAATGAAAAAGTTGGTGCCACCCCTGCACCAATGTTCCACCCGGTGGGGAGCTAGTAAAACTCCCGGCGTTCCAGACATAAACAGCCAGAGTATTGCCGGCTCCGTGGCCACGCATGTGCATGGCGACGACCTGCAGCGGTCACGCCGTACAACATGGTGCTGGCTGCATGCGGACCAGGCAGGCCAAATAATGTCCCCCTGGAACCTCCATGGCCACCCCCGGACCACCCCCCCCACCAGTCTCCCCAGCCCTCTCAAAAGCCCCCCCTTCCAGCAGTATGGCAACCCCCCCCCCCCCCCCCCCCCCCCCCCCAGTGACCGTGGCAGTGCTGAACACATCTGCAGCTGCAAGCCAGGCTTGTGAAAACTGAGACCACATTAAAGTTGGAGCTTGGGCCATTGGGGGTGGTGCATCGGGGGAGGGCCTCAAAGCCATGAGCTGACGCCATCGCAACGGCTTGCAACGCGCTCCTAGATGACTCCGATTTGGAGGGGGTGGAGCATCTGAAAAACGGCGCCGGCCCCGATTTGGTTGCAAACGGGGATTCTCCGCCCTATCATAAAATACAATTTCAGCATCGGGCAACGGAAAATACCGCCGATTGTGTCCTTGTAATATCTGTTACACATAACAATTCCACAGTCTGAATTGAAGAATTCAACTTGTCCAGTAAAATGGTGGAACTGTAGGTGTTAAAATGGTTGCAGCATATTACCTAAGGATGCCTAAGTTGCCTTTTCACAATCTATCGAGTTCGCGCCGACCCTCCGAAAGAGCATCCCACTCATGTTCACTTCCCCATCCACCCCACCCTATCCTTGTAACCTAACCTGCACAACTTCGCACTGTGTGAGGAAACCGGAGCACCCGAAGGAAACCCATGCAGACACGGAGAGAAAGTACAAACTCCACACAGTCACCCTTGGCTGGAATTGACCCGGGTCCCTGGCGCTGTGAGGCAGCAGTTCAAACCACTGTCCCGCCTTATAATCTTAATATGCATATTTAATCAGCTTTTCGTGGGCTGCTCGTCAAACTCTGGACAGAAACAGGCCATTATCATTTGAAAATCATCCCACATCCCGCACATATCCCTTTAATCACAATATACCAGAATCAGCAGGAGTATTTAATACTTGAACAATGGACAGACAGACATCTGGCAAACCAAGTAATTAAGAGTACCAATTATTATTTACAATGAATGAGATTAAGATTTAAATTTAATCCTTATATAGGTTGCTGATAATTGGCAAACAATTAAATCGACCCTAAAGCCCTAACAAATGAATATAGTCATTCAATTATTCCTTATTTATTAGTCTTTTAACATGGTTCTGTGCAGCCAATGGGTGACAGCAGAGACATTACAATCTGAAACTTTCCTTAAACAGTGTCTAAAGATCGAACTGCAATTCAGATCATTCTTGTTGCAGCTTTCAACTTCAAATAATATTTCTGGAATGGAGGAATCAATGTTCACTGTCTCGCTAATAGGAATATTTTTAAAAGTTCAATCTGAATCTCAATGGAGATGGAACTTATTGGCGATGACAGTGCCAGTGATTTATTAACTTCAGTTCGGACGTATTAAACTAATAACAGTGAGAGTGAGCCATAAATTTCCTGTTTTGTCTTGACGCTGTCGGTTCACAGAAAAGCAAGAATGATTGCTTTACCATAACCTGCCAGTTATAATTACAAAGTGCCAAATTGCTTTCTGGTTTGTTTCTGTAATGAGGATCTCACTTGTACCCATATCGGACGAATGTTAGCAGAAAATTGCAAAGTCAGTTTCGGTGAGAATAATGGTGTGAAACTCTCGGCGGAATTTTAAGCCTCTTAAACAAAAGCTTTTTTCACCACGTGAATCACACAATGCGCTTAGTGGCCTCCCGCTGATTTGGCCACCCTGGGGAAACTTAATCATTGCACTCACTTGGGAGCTCCATCTAAGTGCCTCCCGAGTGCTCTGCAGCACATATTCCAGATCCATTGCAGGTGATGTGGCAGCCATGAATCATAGAATTTATAGTGCAGAAGGAGGCCATTCGGCCCATAAAGTCTTCACCATTAGGATTAGGAAGAGGAAGAAACTGTCGGCATCTGGCGTGCACGGGTGAGCAGGGGAACTAGTTAAGCTAGGTTTCCACGATAAAAAGCACATATACGTAAACATCAGTTCGTTCAGCAGCAGATCCTCCACTTTGTCATTTTATTGTGCCATGCTCTGCAAACCCCACACACACTCGGCTCTTCATCCCTGTGCTGTGTGAGAGTGGCAGTGCTATGACTCTGCCACCTCACACACTGATAACTCAGTAAAGACACAATGCAGCTGACAGGCATCCCCCACCCCACCTTTGATATCAATGCTCAGGCCTCTCATTGCAGCCAAGCGTCTTCTCCAGTGATGAGGGGCTGACAAACTGTAGGGGATGACCACCCTGGAGGTTAGTTGGAAAAACATAACAGAACTTGAAGGGGGTTGTTGCAGATGAGATTTCATCCCGCGATAAGCCTGTTCAATGGCAGGACACAGTCAGCTCTCAGGGAGAGACAGACATATCGCTCTGTCCTCAATGCAAGTCATCACCATTCTCCTGCAGAGTCTGGCCAATGGCTTTAGCGCTCTGGCTATGGAATTGGGCGCTATCACAAAAATCTACCTCTGGCATCACAGTAATGATGAGATAACAGTGCCCATAGTAGGGCATCTCCTCACCCCTAGTCTTGCTTGTCCCCAAACCTAGAGGCTTTGAGGGTGTCCCTGGCAAGAAGCACCAAGCGAGCCCTGGTCATGGCCTGAGGTCCTCCCTTCTCCTCCGCGGGTTGGCCTTGGGCACCCTCCTCCGCCTCCACCTCATCCAAGGAGATGTGGCTATCCTCCATCTCCTTTGGGTCCATGTGGTCTTGCCTCTGCAGTGCCAAGTTGTGGAAAGCACAGCAGACCACAATGATGGAGGACAGCCACTGGGAGCTGTATTGGAGGGCACCCCACTGTCTGAACCAGGCACCGGAACAGTATCTTCAGCTGTCTAATTGCCTCCTTGACCAGCACACACGTTAAAGCATGAGCCTCATTGTAGCGAGTCTCACCCTCAGTTTGTGACCTTCGTCGCTTCCTTATTGGGTACCCCTTGTCCCTGAGGAGCCATACCTCCAGACGCTGCTCGCCCTCAAAGGCGTCCAAAGATGTAACTACCATGGACACTCCCCAGGAAATGGGCACAAACCTACATGATTTGCATTTTGTGGTCACAGATGATCTGGATGTTGAAGGAATTGAAGCACTTGTGGTTCATGAATGGCACCAGATGATGCCATGGAGGATGTAGGACTATGTGGTTGCAGTCTATTGCACACTGCACCTGGGCCATTCCAACCAGGTGGGCGAAGCCCATGCCATCTTTGAAACATAGGGCGCAATTCTCCAGAAAATTTTCTGAGTGTGGTAGCGAGCTGGAATTCCCGCAAGCTTGCCAGCTCTCGGCCGCCATCGCAATTCAAAGTTAATTGGTCCACTTATCGAGGTCTCATGGGCTTCGTCTTGCAAATGAAGGCTCGCCAGCTCATTCACCAGGACCACGCTCGCCAGCCTCCTGCTAACAATTTCGAGCAGCACTTGCTCAGCCAACCCCAGCCAGGTCACAGCAATGGCGCCGAGGAGACCAACCCCAAGATTCGGAGATGCTGACCTGGGGAGGCTCCTAAATGCGATCAAAGCCAGGAGTGATGTCCTGTTCTCCTGAGGGTCCCGGAGAGTCAGCCACAAGGCAGCCATGCTGCCTTGAATGAGGTAGCGGCAGCTGTCAGCTCGGGCAGTATGACCAGGAGGACTGGCCTTCCCCTCCCCTGTGGGGCACTATTCCTGGCCGCGTGCTGTGGATGACCAGCGGCCTTCCCCTCCCCTGTGGGGCACTAATCCTCCGCCGCGTGCTGTGGATGACCAGCGGCCTTCCCCTCCCCTGTGGGGCACTAATCCTCCGCCGCGTGCTGTGGATGACCAGCGGCCTTCCCCTCCCCTGTGGGGCGCTATTCCTGGCCGCGTGCTGCTACTTTATTTTACGTAGTAGAGACGCCAACCCGACAGGCTCCATGATTCTCCAGAATCATGCACTGAAAAGAGAAGAAAACTAAAGTGAACAGTGAGGATTCCTGAGAAAGGCCCTGACCCTCAGCCCTCCACCCCTCTCGGACCGCTGCCCATGATCTTCCCCCATTAGTGAGGGTCCCTCCACTGAGCCTCACACCCTCCCCTCTCATATTGGGATATCCAAACAGCTGTCCCTCTCACGTCCACCAGGATTGGGCACCTGGGTACTCAAGAGTCTTACTGGCACAGTTCTCCAGCCATTCCCCAAACTGCCCACCCCCATCCTTGCGTTAGGTGACAGGGAAATTGGGTGGATGTATGGGACGCGCATCTGTATCCCCACAGTGAACCTGAAAGAAATCTCCTGTCATGACCTACAATGGGGTGAGTGATGACAGACTTCACCATGAAGCCTTGCATTGGGATTCACATCAGTATATCCTGTGTGACGTTAACTCTTATATGAGCATTGGGGTTCAATGCTTGGGGCTCCAATTATTTTGATTAAACCAAATAAACTAAATTAAATAAATTGGGGGCAAATTAAATGGGGCAGCCATTTAAGGGATTCTGCCTTAAACAAAAACAAATCACAAATGACACTTAAAACATCAAACTATTAGGGCAGCACGGCGGCGCAGTGGTTAGCACTGGGACTGCAGCGCTGAGGACCCGCGTTCGAATCCCGGTCCTAGTTCACTGTGGAGTTTGCATATTCTCCCTGTGTCTGCGTGGGTTTCACCCCACAACCCCAAAAATGTGCAAGGTAGGTGGTTTGGCCATGTTAAATTGCCCCTTAATTGGAAAAAAAAATGATTGTGTACTCTAAATTTATTTTAAAAAATGAAAACAAAATCAAACAAAAATGTGATTAAAAGAGTCAATGAGGCACACACGTCCATGCGAGGCCCATATCGCATGGAAGGTACCAGTGGACACCGCATGCTCCCTGTCCAGGGACACCCAGCTGTGATTGTGGCCACAGTAGAGGGGCAGACAGTCGGCTGTGCTGACTCCCTCAGTTGCCCACTGGCCTGGGACTCCAATCAGTGGAAGGGAGCAACATGTCTGCGTATTTCATGGGCACAACTGAATTGTCAATGAAGGGTGAAATAGCATATCAAGAAAATGATTGTCTCTTTTGACAGGCAAGGCATAGTTGATGAGAGTGAAGCCTGCAATTAGGATGACAAACACATATCTTGAGGGCATCCTCATTCTCCCATTTCACAACCCTACACACTAATTCCTGAGAAACAAACTTCTGAGTCAAGCGGAATTGAAAATCAATAGAGCTTCAACCTTGATCCTCGAGTGTTGCCTGAGTGTTGGTTCTACTCAGTTCAGTTGTGCGTCCCCTAGTGAGAGGGTCTTCATTCCTCAGGGATGCAGCCGATTCCTGAGAACCCTTTGAAGTCTGGTCTCTTATGGGACCCTACTCAGGAACCTCACAGTCACCCCTATTACTGACCTTCCAAATTCATCTCCTGCAACCCACCTTCCATCTCCCAGTAAGAACAAGCACTCCTTCAGCAGTGATTTGAGCACATGACCAGCAAGGTGGACATAAGAAGGAATGCCTGCATGCCAGACTCCAGGTTCCCTTAAAGCAAGGGGCTTTAAGTGAATGGAAGGTAAGGCCTGCTGACGGCCCCTCCCTCCCGAGAAGGAATGTCTGGACCCCAACTCTGGCCCCACGTTGAACATATCCCCCACATCCTCTCTGGTGTCCCCTGAGCAATGAAGAGCCGAAAGAATCATGGCTGCCTGAGCGTTCACTTCTGATATCTCCCCTGGAGGTGAGGTCACCAGGTTCCCTATTTTGTAGACCTGTTGTAAATGATACTGGCGTGACGTCACGCTGACGCACGGATAATATTCCATGAGGCGGGAGGTCTAGACAGACTGCTCGCTAATGACATGCTAATGTATTAAAATTAGGGCCATGATTCTCTGGTCCTGAGGCGAAGTGTTGACGCTGTCGTAAACACCGTTATGTTTTACGACGGTGTCAACAGGCTCCCAGGGGGGCCAGCATGGCACTGGAGTGACCCACGCCGCTCCAGCAGCCGATACCGCCATCAAATGGGTGCCGTGAGTCGTGCATGCGACCGGCGCGATTGCACGCATGCGTGCTAGTTTCCTTCTCCACACCGGCCCTGACGCACCCACCACGAGAGACCAGCCCGCTGATCGGTAGGCCCTAATCGCGAGCCAGCCACGGTGGAGATCCCCCCCGGGGTCAGAGCCCCCCCCCCCAACCTGGCCGCCTCCGAAAGGATGCATGCCGAGGTCCCGCCTGGTAAGGCCACATGTGGATGGCACCAGCGGGAGTCGGGTTTTTTTTGCGGCCAGTTGGCCCATCCAAGGTGGAGAATCGCCGGGGGGGCCCGCGACTGGCGCCGCGCCGACCGCACCGGCGCCAATGGTGCCAATTCTCCACTCGCCGGAAAATCGGTGGACCGGCATTGAGGCGGCGTCACATGATCCGCGCCCGGCCCGGTGATTCGCCGACCCGACGCGGGCTGAGAGAATCCCACCCGAGGTTTCTGGGCCTCCATGGAGTGATTCACTCTACTCCACCGGGAAGGGATAGGGGTGGAAATTGTGAAACTCAATCATGGCAGAGAGAATAGCATTTATGGATTCTCTCCGGATTTTGGACCCACGGAATGTTTCTCACGGCCTGAGAGTATGGGCTCAATGTCGCCCCCTTAGTCTTTCAGCTGGAGCTGGTGTTTCCAAAGTCGTGCAAAAGTACCGTAAAATGTTTTGAACCATATCAAAGTATAGTTGGAGTAATTTGGTAAGTGTGCTTGCTGGGGATATAGCTCTCTTATTCTCAGACACAGGTTCACTGGTAGCTGTATTTACTGTAGGAGGATGCTTTGACCTTACGAATATTTAACATATCAGGATCCCGGACCCTCCAATCAATGTTAAAATTTCCATTTGCCTAATTTTAAACAGCCCTAAATCTTTATTCAGTTGACTTGTTTTGCGCACACCCTCTCATGTAATTGATTAGCTAACTGTTTCACCTTTGGTTTGGACTTTGTTTTTTAATTATACATACATCTGTTTTGTTATGTAGCCTGAGAAAATATAACCAACCTCATTCAAAGACGCCTTGTGGTTAATCGAGCGATCTACATTGGGAAAGGAGGGGCCCAGTGAGAGACATCTCCCTTCCACTTAATCAGACACCTTCCCCACTGCCTCCTCTCCTCTCCCTCACCCCTCCCTGTAACCACATCCCACCCTCACTCACCTGTAGCCTGCCCCCTCAGCAGTCCTGAGTCTCTGCACTACCAGCAGCCATTACTCCCAGTGCCTCCAATGGGTAATGAAGAGGCCTTTGATTAGCAGAGTGCCCAACAGAAATAGACGTCAGATTTTTCACTCAGCATTTCCTGACTCCTTTACAGGGCAAAGAAGCTACACATTTTTAGCTGAGAGGCGGATGGGGTAAGGCTGATTCTGAGATGCGTATAGCTTTAGTTGTGTAGAGAACACGAAGAAGGACTGGGAGTTTAGGGGGAAGGGAACTGAGGAGGATACAGGAGGCAGTCTCCTTGTTATTCTTTCGTGAGACGTGAGTATCACTGCAATATCAGCATTTGGTGCATAAATGGGATGGTATTCCTGTCTCCCAGCGCCTCGATGCTAGGCAATGTGCAATTTACCTGACTTCAAACTGCTTCTATTTGCAGATTTATGAGCCTTGACTCGATGCAGCATTGGTCCAGGTTTTCCCTTCAGCAGGCCCTTGCTTCTGAAAAAGGGTATGGAATGCAGCCATTATTGTTAAGCCTGAAAGACCCTCAAAAATGCTAAGGCCACTAGCATCAGGGTCAGCAAGCAGGAAGCTTCCACCTGCAATCTTGGACTCAGGCCCCTTATTCTCTACTTATTCTTGGAAGTAAGAATTTCCAAGATAAATTGGACAAAACACTTGTCCCTGAAATTAATTACAATGGAGAGCAGGCAGATTATAAAGGGCGGGCAATCTGTTTTACCACATTTAGTCATTTGGGAACACCACTTGCTGACCCAGAAACACAATACAGATCATTTGCGTTCCTCAGTTTCACTATCAATGGTTAATAATCTTATGTTACAGACAAATCAGCACAGGACCCTTTAACAAGAATCTACCATGTGCCAACACCTGACCAGAAAATTCACTTCCTCATCCTTGATTGCTGACATCATTGCTCAGTATCTATCCACCAGGACTATCTGTACTTCCTTCAAGACCATAGCTATCAGCTGTCCTCAAAAATTACCTTAAATCCTTCAATCATTTTACGAGATGGTGGCTTAACTTCACTTTCTTTCCAAAGTTCTAAAATGTCTCTTGGATTAATGTGGGGAATTATGATATTGTTGCTATTACGGAGACGTGGTTAAAGGGGGGACAGGACTGACAGCTTAAGTTCCGGGATATCGATGTTTTAGTTGAGACAAAGGGGATAGCAGAAAGGGTGGGGGAGTTGCATTACTGGTGCAGGAACATATCACAGCTGTGATGAGGGAGTATATTTTGGATTGATCCTGCAGTGCAGCATTATGGGTAGAGCTCACGAATAGGAAGGGTGCCATCACAATGTTGGGGTTGTACTAGAGGCCTTCCAACAGCCAGTGGGTACAGAGGAACAGATATGTAGTCAGATTCTGGAAAGATGTGAAAATAGCAGGGTTGCTGTGGTGGGTGGTTTTAATTTCCCCAATATTGACTGGGATTCCCTTAGTGCCAAAGGTTTGAATCAAGATCAATTTGTTAGGTTTGTCCAAGAGGGTTTTTTGAAACAGTATGTTGATAGTCCAACCAGGGAGGGGGCCTCACTGGACCTAGTATTGGGGAATGAGCCTGGCCAGGTGATCAAATTTTCAGTCGGGGAAGATTTTGGGAATAGTGATCATAATTCCGTAGCCTTTTGAATACTCATGGATAAGGACAAGAGTGGTCCTCGAGTGAGGGTGCTGAATTGGAGGAAAGCTAACTACAACAGAATTTGGCAAGAGCTGGAGAATGTGGATTTGAGAGTAAATCCACATTTGATATGTGGGAGTCTCTGAAACACCAGTTGATTGGAGTGCAGGACAGGCATGTCCCTGTGAAAATGAAAGACAGAAACGGCGGTATTAGGGAACCATGGATGACAGGGGAAATTGTGAGATGAGTCAAAAAGAAAAAAGAAGCATACATAAGGGGCGGGATTCTCCGCCCCCCCCCGGTCGGAGAATCGCCGGGGGGGGGGGCGGCGTGAATCCCGCCCCCACCGGCTGCCGAATTCTCCAGTGCCGAGGTTTTGGCAGGGGTGGGAATCGTGCCGCACTGGTCGGGGCCGTTGGCAGCGGCCTCCCCCAGCAATTCTCCAGCCCGCGATGGGCTGAGTGGCTGCCGAGTGGCGAGTTTTTGACCGGTCACACCAGTGTAGATCACAACAGGTCCTTACCGACGGGTCCTGGCTCCACGAGGAGCCTGCAGAGTCCTCGGGGCGGCACAGGGGGATCTGGCCCACAGTGTGTACCCACGGTGGCCTGGCCCGCAATCGAGGCCCACCGATCCGCAGGCGGGCCTGTGCTGTGGCTCTGCACCTCTGCACCGGCTGCTGTGAACCTCCGTGATGGCCGGCGCAGAAATGAACCCCCCTGCACCTGCACTGGGATGACAGCAGCAAACGCTGGCGCTCCCGTGCATGCGCCAACTCGCGTCAGCCGGCTGAGGCCCTTCCGCGCCGGCTGTCGTGGTACCAAACACTCCAGCGCCAGCCTAGCCCCCGAAGGTGCAGAAGATTCCGCATCTTCGGGGCGGCCCGACGCCATAGTGGTTCACGCCACTCCTCGGCGCCGGAGTGGCCCGCCCTGCCGGTTCGCGGAGAATCCCGCCCAAGGTCTAGGAAAGTAAAAACAGACAAAGCTTTTGAAGAATATAGGGAAAGTAGGAACAAACTCAAATGGGGAGTTAGGAGGGCGAAAAGAGGTCAAGAAATGTCATTGGCAAGCAAGTTCAAGGAAAATCCCAAGGCCCTTTATACATATGTAAGGAGCAAGAGAGTAGCTTGGGGAAGAGTAGGCTTTCTCAAGGACAAAGGAGGGAAGTTATGTGTGGAGTCAGAGGAAGTGGGTGAGATCCTTAATGAGTATTTTGCATCGATATTCACCAAGGAGAGGTAGATGACCAATGTTGAGGTTAGGGATGGGTACGTGAATACTCTTGGACATGTCAGCATAATGAAGGAGGAAGTGTTGGATATTTTAAAATGCATTAAAGTAGAACATTCCCTTGGGCTGGATGGTACATACCCCAGGTTGCTGTGGGAGGCAAGAGAGGAAATAGCTGGGGCCTTAGCAGATACCGTAGATCATCTTTGACCACAGGCAAGGTTCCAGAGGACTGGAGAATAGCCAATGTTGTTCCTTTGTTTAAAAAGGGAAGCAGGGATAATCCAGGTAATTATAGGCCAGTGAGCCTGACATCAGAAGCTGTTGGAGAAGATACTGAGGGACAAGATTTATTCACATTTGGAACTGAATTAACTTGTTAGTGATAGGCAACATATTTTGTGTGGGGAAGGTCATGTCTTACCGACTTGATAACGTTTTTTGAAGAGGTGACAAAATTAATTGATGAGGGAGAGACTGTGGGATGTCGATTACATTGACTTTAGTAAGGCGTTTGACATTCCTCATAGCAGACTGGTGCAAAAGGTAAAATCACATGGGAATCGGGGTGTGCTAGTTAGATGGATAAAGAACTGGCTTGGCAACAGGAGACAAAGTAACAGTGAAAGGGAGTTTTTCAGAATGGAGATCTGTAACTAGTGGTGTTCCACAAGGATCAGTGCTGGGACCACTGTTGTTTGTAATATATATAAATGATCTGGAGGAAAATGTAGGTGGTCTGATTAACAAGTCTGCAGACGACACTAACATAGGTGGAGTTGCAAATAGTAAATAAATAAATAACCTTTATTGTCACAAATTGGCTTGCATTAACACTGCAATGAAGTTACTCTGAAAAGCCCCTTGTCGCCACATTCCAGCGCCTGTTCAGGTACACGGAGGGAGAATTCAGAATTTTCAGCTGGTACGGGAATTGAACCTGCACTGCTGGCCTTGTTCTGCATCACAAGCCAACTGTCTAGCCTACTGAGCTGAACCAGCCTTGATTTTGAAGGGGACTGTCAGAGCACACAGCAGCATATAGATAGATTGGAGAGTTGGGCAGAAAACAAGCAGATGGAGTTCAATCCTGACAAATGTGAGGTGATGCATTTAAAAGATTGAATTACAGGCATGAATTATACAGTAAATGGCAGAACCCTTAGGAGCATTGGCATACAGAGGGATCTGGGTTTTCAGGTCCATAGTTCTATGAAAGTTGCAATGCAGGTGGATAAGGTGGTCAAGAAGGCATACGGCATCCTTGCCTTCATCGGCCAGTACATTGAGTACAAGAGTTGCAGGTCATGTTACAGTTGTATAAAACTTTCGTTCGGCCACATTTGAAATTTTGCATGCAGTTCTGGTCACTACACTACCAGAAGGAAGTGGATGCTTTGGAGAAAGTGCAAAGAAGGTTCACCAGGATGTTGCCTGGTCTGGAGGGTGATAGTTATGAGAAGAGGTTGTTTTCGGTGGAAAGATGGAGGCTGAGGGGAGCCCTGTTTGAGGTCCACAAAATTACAAGAGGTTTAGACAGGGTGCATAATCAGAAGCTTTTTCCCGGGGCGGAAAACTCAATTACAAGGGGCACAGATTCAAGGCCAGAGGGGGAATGTTTAGGGGAGACGTACGGGAAAAGATTTTCACGCCGAGGGTGGTGGAACGCATTGCCAGTGGAAGTGGTGGAGGCAGGCACGATAGCAACGTTTAAGATGCACCTTGATAGACACATGAACGGGCAGGGAATGGAGGGATACAGATCATTTGGGTAATAAGTAGTAGTTCTAAATAAGGAATCTGGATAGGTGCAGGCTTGGTGGGCCGAAGTATCAGTTCCTGTGTTATAATGTTCTTTGTTCTTTGTATCTTTACTCGTAACGACATTCCACTTTGCATGAAACTGCTTGCCTGGGTCTGTTCACTGTGGTTTCCACTTTTCACATAACACTGAAACTTAAGAACAAAGAAGAACAAAGAAAAATTACAGCACAGGAACAGGCCCTTCGGCCCTCCAAGCCTGCGCCGATCCAGGACCTCTAACTAAAACTGTCGCCTATTTTCCAAAGATCTGTACCCGTCTGCTCCCTGCCCATTCATGTATCTGTCTAGATACATCTTGAATGACGCTATCGTGTCCGCCTCTACCACCTCCGCCGGCAATGCGTTCCAGGCACCCACCACCCTCTGCGTAAAGAACTTTCCATGCATATCTCCCTTAAACTTTTCCCCTCTCACCTTGAACTCATAACCCCCAGTAATTGAGTCCCTCACTCTGGGAAAAAGCTTCTTGCTATCTACCTTGTCTATAGGGCAGCACGGTAGCATTGTAGGGCAGCACGGTAGCATTGTAGGGCAGCATGGTAGCATTGTGGATAGCACAATGGCTTCACAGCTCCAGGGTCCCAGGTTCGATTCTGGCTTGGGTCACTGTCTGTGCGGAGTCTGCACATCCTCCCCGTGTGTGCGTGGGTTTCTCCGGGTGCTCCGGTTTCCTCCCACAGTCCAAAGATGTGCAGGTTAGGTGGATTGGCCATGATAAATTGCCCTTAGTGTCCAAAATTGCCCTTAGTGTTGGGTGGGGTTACTGGGTTATTGGGATAGGGGGAGGTGTTGACCTTGGGTAGTGTGCTCTTTCCAAGAGCCGGTGCAGACTCGATGGGCCGAATGGCCTCCTTTTGCACTGCAAATTCTATGATACCTCTCATGATTTTGTAGACCTCAATGAGATCCCCCCCGAACCTCTACTCAACCTCTCTTCATAGCTAGCGCCCTCCATGCCAGGCAACATCCTGGTGAACCTCCTCTGCACCTTCTCCAAAGTATCCACATCCTTTTGGTAATGTGGCAACCAGAACTGTACGTAGCATTCCAAATGTGGCGAAACCAAAGTCTTATACAACTGTAACATGACCTGCCAACTCTTGTACTCAATACCCCTTCCGATGAAGGAAAGCATGCCGTATGCCTTCTTGACCACTCTATCGACCTGCACAGCCACCTTCAGGGTACAATGGACCTGAACACCCAGATCTCTCTGTACATCAATTTTCTCCAGGACTTATTCATTTATCATATAGTTCGCTTTTGAATTGGATCTTCAAAAATGCATCACCTCGCATTTGCCCGGATTACATAGAACATAGAACACTACAGCGCAGTACGGGCCCTTCGGCCCTCGATGTTGCGCCGACCTGTGAAACCATCTGAAGCCTATCTGACCTACACTATTCCATTTTCATCCATATGTCGATCCAGTGACCACTTAAATGCCCTTAAAGTTGGCGAGTCTACTACTATTGCAGGCAGGGCGTTCCACACCCCTACTACTCTCTGAGTAAAGAAACTGCCTCTGACATCTGTCCTATATCTATCACCCCTCAATTTAAAGCTATGTCCCCTCGTGTTGGTCATCACCATCCGAGGAAAAAGACTCTCACTGTCCACCCTATCTAACCCTCTGACTATCTTATATGTCTCTATTAAGTCACCTCTCAGCCTTCTCCTCTCTAACGAAAACAACCTCAATTCCCTGAGCCTTTCCTCGTAAGACCTTCCCTCCATACCAGGCAACATCCTAGTAAATATCCTCTGAACCCTTTCCAAAGCTTCCACATCCTTCCTATAATGTGGTGACCAGAACTGCACGCAGTACTCCAGGCGTGGCCGCACCAGAGTTATGTACAGCTGCAGCATAACCTTGTGGTTCCGAAACTCAATCCCCCTGCTTATAAAGGCTAGCACACCATATGCCTTCTTAACAGCCCTATTAACCTGGGTGGCAACTTTCAGGGATTTATGTACCTGGATGCCGAGATCTCTCTGTTCATCTACACTACCAAGAATCTTGCCATTAGCCCAGTACTCTGCATTCCTGTTACTCCTTCCAAAGTGAACCACCTCACACTTTTCCGCATTAAACTCCATCTGCCACCTCTCAGCCCAGCTCTGCAGCTTAGCTATGTCCCTCTGTATCCTATAACATCCTTCAGCACTATCCACAACTCCACCGACCTTCGTGTCATCTGCAAATTTACTAACCCATCCTTCTACACCCTCTTCCAGGTCATTTATAAAAATGACAAACAGCAGTGGCCCCAAAACAGATCCTTGCGGTACACCACTAGTAACTGAACTCCAGGATGAACATTTGCCATCAACCACCACCCTCTGTCTTCTTTCAGCTAGCCAATTACTGATCCAAACCGCTAAATCACCTTCAATTCCATACTTCCTTATTTTCTGCAATAGCCTACCGTGGGGAACCTTATCAAACGCCTTACTGAAATCCATCTGCCATTTCTCCGCCCAACTCACCAATCTATCCATATTCTGCTGTATTCTCTGACAGTCCCCTTCATTATCTGCTACTCCACCAATCTTAGTGTCATCTGCAAACTTGCAAATCAGACCACCTATACCTTCCTACAGATCATTTATGTATATCACAAACAACAGTGGTCCCAGCATGGATCCCTGTGGAACACCACTGGTCACAGTTCTCCATTTTGAGAAACTCCCTTCCACTACTCTCTGTCTCCTGTTGCCCAGCCAGTTCTTTATCCATCTAGCTAGTACACCCTGGACCCCATTAGACTTCACTTTCTCCATCAGCCTACCATAGGGAACCTTATCGAATGCCTTACTGAAGTCCATGTATGTGACATCGACAGCCCTTCCCTCATCAATCAACTTTGTCACATAACTGGTCAATCATGATGAACATCCTATCTAACTACATCTCTGCTGCCTTCCAATTTCTAAACTGCTCTGTCCTCTTCTACTATCTCTCCTTTGCAGTCTTCTGTGGTATTGCTCCTGATTCTACTTTAACCTGTTGCAACACAGACTTCATTGTCAATGGATCCTCGTCCTCTGCCTATATCCTACAGCCCACATTCAATTCTTGATCTCATCCGCTTCACCATTTGTATGCTATATCCTGGTGATTTCACCAGGAAACAGGGTCAGTTCTCAAGTAAATAGCTTTGAGAATTAATCTTGGAAGTAAAGATAGTTATAGAAATTCAAGTTGTTGCTTCAATAATTCAGAAAAAATGAAAGGACAGAAAACTCCTTTATTAAAAAAAAATTATCGAAACACGACTGACAGTTTAAAAACATATTTGTTTTAGTTTAAATAGGAACCTTCATATTGGTTCATTAGGATTTTCATCCATAAATTCTTCTTTGCTATTGTGTGGTGGTATGACATTGTCCAAGGGTGTTGTATTAACACATATTTGATGTATTACCATCTGACACTTATGTGAACATGTGGGGCATGCACAAGCACAGACCATTAGGAGTTAGAACAATGTCTTTGACAAAGATTCAATAACAATATATCAATGAAATACTCAAGGATAAGACCAAATGTAGTATTATCCTAAAGCATTTCTGTAGCAGAGTTTAAATTCAGTTAAAAATTCAAATTCACATTTGTGAGTGATGTTATCATTTTGTATTAACTTCTATATACCAATTGTTACGGACTGTGATGGGAGGAGTGCACAGTTAATTCCAGCTCCACTTCTCCATTAGAACATAGAACATAGAACAGTACAGCACAGAACAGGCCCTTCGGCCCTCAATGTTTTGCCGAACCATGATCACCCTACTCAAACCCACGTATCCACCCTATACCCGTAACCCAACAATCCCCCCCCTTAACCTTACTTTTATTAGGACACTACGGGCAATTTAGCATGGCCAATCCACCTAACCCGCACATCTTTGGACTGTGGGAGGAAACCGGAGCACCCGGAGGAAACCCACGCACACAGGGGGAGGACGTGCAGACTCCACACAGACAGTGACCCAGCCGGGAATCGAACCTGGGACCCTGGAGCTGTGAAGCATTTATGCTAACCACCATGCTACCCTGCTGCCCCCCATTGGTAACAACAATAGTTTAAACATTTAATTTACTCACCAAAATGAGCAAATTGGTCATTTGACCTTTGATACTGTTATCCCCAACGTAAAAAGGCTTTATCAGGGCCTTCTTTCAATAACTGTTCAATAACAAAATAATTAAATTTTATAGAACAAACACTTTTTTTAAAACAAGTGGCAAAGTTGGTTGGCATGCAATTTGCAATTTGGAAGTGTAACAATTTCCCTTTTTGACAGCAGCGATACCAAACAGATTTACTGTGACTAGAATTCAGTAAGATCAGCAGTGTTGAGACCTTGTTGAACTTTATCCTTTTTAAATGCAAAACAACATGATCTCTGCAGAGGCTGGAGTATGGGAATGTTTTTAAAAAGGATAAAGTTCAATAAGGTCTCAACACTGCTGATCTTACAGAATTTTAGTCACAATAAATCTGATTGGGGCAACTCTGGGCAGGATTTACCACGGAACCCGCCGCATGTGTCGTGGCGACGGGAGGCAGTCCACCATTAGCCAGGCGGGATCTTCTGGTCTCGCTGTTGTCAATGAAGTTTCCCGTTAAATACACCCCTCACCGCCCAGAAACGTGCAGTGTGGGTGCGCCGTTGGTGGGACTGGAAGATCCAGGCGTGAACTGCCGGAAAGTTCCGGTCACTGTCTTTGCTAACTCTCAATGCCGCAACCTCACAGACTTTCAAAAATACAGCTGAGTTATTGTGAGGACAAATTTCTGATGGAAGGTTAACTCACTCTGGACTGCATGGTAACACAAACGGAGAGAGAGAGTCTTCCTTTCGAAGCCTGCTGTCAAGGTACACACACACTCCTGGGGGAACAGATCGAAGACGGGACATGGGCTGATGCCCTGGAGAGGGTTAATTCTTCTTCCTCGTGTGCGCGGCTTAGCCTCATCCAATTCAAGGTGCTGCACCGGGCCCACATGACTGGGACGAGGGTGAGTAGGTTCTTTGGGGGTGAAGACAGGTGTGTCAGGTGCTCGGGGAGTCCAGCGAACCATGCCCATATGTTCTGGGCATGCCCGGCACTGGAGGAGGTCTGGAAGGGGGTGGCGAGGACGGTGTTGAGGGTGGTGGGATCCAGGGTCAAGCCAGGATAGGGACTCGCGATTTTTGGGGTTGGGGTGGAGCCGGGAGTGCAGGAGGCGAAAGAGGCCGGTGTGCTGGCCTTTGCATCCCTAGTAGCCCGGCGAAGGATCTTGCTACAATGGAAGGATGCGAGGCCCCCAAGCGTGGAGGCCTGGATCAATGACATGGCGGGTTTCATTAAGCTAGAGAAGGTCAAATTCGTCCTGAGAGGGTCGGTACAAGGATTCTTTAGGCGGTGACAACCTTTTCTCGACTTTCTGGCTCAACGATAGGGTACGGGGACAGTAGCAGCAGCAACCCCGGGGGGGGGGGGGGGGGGAAGGGGGAGGGAAAAGGGTGGGGGGGGGCGGACGATGACTATGTTTGTTTATTTAATTTAAATTTATTTTTAAGTTCTTTTGTTGTTCATTGGGGTTGGGGGGGTTGGGGATGTGATACATGCGTCGATACGGTCTGGGGGTATTACAGTTATTATGGGTTATTTTGTTGCATTTCATGTTTTGTCGTTATGTTTTATATTTTCTGTAAAAAATTCCAATAAAATTATATTAAAAAAAAAGGTACACACACACTCTCTGAGTTCAAAAAGAATAAAATGTTCAGAAAATTCGTCTACTGGGCCAGGTGTTTTCAACCAATTAGTATGAGTCTCCAGCCTGGAAACAGCGGTTTTTCTTTAACTCAGATGAACAAAATAACTCTTTTCTCACCAGGTGTCCCTGCCTGACATCTGGCTGTTGATCTGTTGTTTCTTGAAAAACTGGCAGGTTCACAGTTACAGGATTAAACTGTTAGAACTCAGGAGGGAGTGTCTGAAATTCACCGTCCTTCCAATTTTTCAAAAAATGGGTTCCTCATGTAATCCTGTAACAAGGTATTATCCCATTTAAAATAAATAACAAAGTGCTCTCCAAGATAGAAGATTTTGTACAAATGCATAAGTGTTTCCATAATTACAACATTCACTGTAATATTATATTGCCCATGCAAAGAACAAAAATGCAGATGATCATGGATACTAGTCGTGCACAATATCTAAAAAGAAAAGGAAAACAATTGTAACGGAAAACAAATAGCCTAAGAATCAACATTAAACAAGGGTAAAAAGCGAAGATAGTTCTTGATGCTTGATCAATTACATAAAGACGAGAGTTGAATGCAATCGAGGCTTTATTACACTAAGTTGTGTGGCCTCCTACAGCAGCTGGCGAAATGGCTGCTGTACAGGGGGCACCTATATTTATACTCCGCCTACTGGGCGGAGCCAGCAGGCAGGGAACTACCCCCGTACCTGTAGTACAGGGCCTTATCACAAATCACCTAATATATGCATCAGTGGTGACTACCACAGTTCTTTAAACAGTGGTATACATGGGAAATGTAGCAAATTGCTGATCTATGAATATTTGGTTTGCTTTTGAGCGAAACTTGACTTATTTTCCATTTAATAAGTATGACTATGGTTACCATTGAACTTTTACAAATTAACACTTCTAGCCCTGAGCTTTGCTGTCAGACAATGCATTACTAATCTGCTTAAAACCCTTGAATGCATTCCCTCGCAAATTCACAGTGTGGAGTCATGCCAGGAATATGCTTTTTGAAATAAAATCTATCCTTATATTTTGAAATGTAACAATAAATGCAATTTGTTGTGTAACTACTGACAACAAGCAAACTGACGCATATGCAGGAATTCTGAAAACATCGCAGCAAATGCTGGATATGCTCAACAGCTCATGCAACATTCAGCAGATGCAGCAATTAGTGGCAATGCAGCATTTATTGTCCACCTCTAAATGTCCTTCAGAAGGTATTGGTGAGCTTCCTTTCCTGAACCAGTGCAGTCCCTGCAATGAAGCTACTCCCAGCATTTCATTAGGTCGCACGTTCCAGGACTTTGAGTGAGCAGTGAAGAAAGAACTGCGATATATTTCCCTGTCAGGATGAAGGGGCTGGTTTAGCTCACTGAGCTAAATTGCTGGCTTTTAAAGCAGACCAAGCAGGCCAGCAGCACGGTTCGATTCCCGTACCAGCCTCCCCGGACAGGCGCCGGAATGTGGCGACTAGGGGCTTTTCACAGTAACTTCATTGAAGCCTACTCGTGACAATAAGCGATTTTCATTTCATTTTCATATAACATTTGGAGGGAAGCTTGAAGGTGATGCTGTTCCCATGTATTTGCTGCCTTTGTCCTTCTCGTTGGTGAAGGTCATGGGTTTGGAAGGTGCTATTGAAGAAGCCTTGGCAGGCTGCTGCAGTGCATCTTTCAGATGATACATACTTCAGCCACGGCATGCTGATGGTGCGGTGAGTGTCAATCAAGTAGATTGGTTTGTCCTCGGTGGTGTTGAACGTCTTGAGTGCTGTTGGAGTTGCACTCATCAAGGCAAATGGAGGATATCTTCACTTGTATCTTGCAGATAGTGTGGGGAGTGAGGAGGTGAGTCACTCACCACAGAATACTCAGTCTTGGAACTGCTTTTGTAGCCACAATATTTGTGTTGCTGATCCAGTTCAGTTTCTGATCAATAATGACATTGATGTTGATGGTGGGGAGTGATTCTACAACCAACAGATCATATCTAAGTTCTGCAGCCCTGCACATCTATTCATTAATGGTGGTGGACAATTAAACAACTCACTGAAGGAGAAGGCTCCACAAATATCCCCATCCTCAAAGATGGAAGAGCCCAGAACACCTGTGCAAAAGACAAGGCTGGGGCATTCGCAACAATCTTCAGCCAAAAGTGTTGAGTGGATGATCGAGCTCGGTCTCCTTCCGAGGTCCTCAGTATCACAGATGCCAGTCTTCAGTCAATTCGATTCACCCCCACATGATATCAAGAAACGGCTGAAAGCACTGGATACTGCAAAGGCTATGGGTACTGATAATATTCCGGAAATAGTGCTGAAGACTTGTGCTCCACAACTTGCCGCACCCCCAGGCAAGCTGTTCCAGTACAGCTACAACACTGGCATCTACCCTGCAATGTGGAAAATTGCCCAGGTATGCCCTGTACACACAAAACAGGACAAATCCAAAATGGCCAATTACCACCCTATCAATCTACTCTCAATCATCAGCAAAATGAGGGAAGGGATTATCAAGCAACACTTACTTAGCAATAACTTGCTCACTGATGCTCAGTTTGGGTTACGCCAGGGTCATTCAGCTCCTGACCTTACTATGGCCTTGTTTCAAATATGGACAAATGAGCTGAATTCCAGAGGTGAGACGAGAGTGGCTGCCATTTACATCAAAGCAGCATTAGATTGAGTATGATATCAAGGAGCTCGAGCAAAACTGGAGTCAATGGGAATCAGGGGGGAAACTCTCCGCTGGTTGGAGTCATACTTAGCACAAAGAATTATGGTTATTGGAGGTAAGTCATCTCAGTCCCGGGAAATCACTCTTCAGGGTAGTGTCTGAGGCCCAACCATCTTCAGCTGCTTCATCAATGATCTTCCTTAACATAAGGTCAAATGAAGAAAGATCGTTGATGATTACATAATGTTCAGCACCATTCACGACTTCTCAGATAATGAAGCAGTCCATGTCCAAATACAGCAAGACCTGGACAATATCCAGGCTTGGGCTGACAAGTAGCAAGTAACATTTGCACCCCACAATTGCCAGGGATTGACCATCTCCAATAAGAGAGAATCAAACCATTGCCCCTTGACATTCAATGAAATTACCATCACTGAATCAATCCCCCAGTATCAACATTCTGGGGATTACCATTGACCAGAAATTGAATTGGACAATCCATATTAATACTGTGGCTACAAGAGCATACAGAGGCTGGGGGTGGGATTCTCCCCTACCCGGTGGGGCGGGGGGGTCCCGGTATGTTGGAGTGGCGTGAACCACTCCGGCGTTGGGCCGCCCCAAAGGTGGGGAATTCTCCACACCTTTAGGGGCCAAGCCCTCACATTGAGGGACTAGGCCCGCGTCGAAGTGGTTCACACCACTCCAACACGCCGGGACACCGGCCGGCATAAGTCCGCGCATGCGCCGGAGCATCAGCGGCTGCTGATGTCATACTGGCGAATGCGTAGGGGAGGGGGTCTCTTCCGCCTCCGCCAAGCCACCGTGGGGGTACTCCCCGGGGTCAGATCGCCCCACGCCCCCCCGCCCAGGAAAACGGCTCCCGCCCGCACCGCCAATCCCGCCAGTAAGAGAGGTGGGAGAGGCTAGTCAGCGGCGGGACTTCGGCCCATCGCAGGCCGGAGAATCGCTGTGGGGGACCAGCCGACTGGCGCAGCATGATTCCCGCCCCCGCCGAATCTCGGGGGGCGGAGAATTCGGGACACAGCGGGGGTGGGATTGACGCCGGCCCCGGGCGATTCTCCGACCCGGTGGGGGGGTCAGAGAATCCTGCCCTGGGAATCCTGTGGTGAGTAACTAATTTCCTGACTCCCTAAAGCTGGTCCACCACTTGTAAGGCACAAGTCAGGACTTTGATGCGATACTCCCCACATGCTGGATGAGTGCAACTCCAACAACACCCGAGAAGCTCAACACAATTCAGGAGGAAGCAGTCCACTAGTTTGGCACACCTTCCACAGACATTCACTCCCTTCAATACCGGAGCACAGCAGCAGCCATGTGTACCATTTACAAGATGAACTGCAGGACATTACCAAGGCTCCTTAGGTAGCACCTTCCAAACCCACAACCACTACCATCTCGAAGGACAAGAGCAGCACAACCTGGAGGTTCCCCTGCTAATCACTCACCATCCTGACTCGGAAATATATCGCCATTCCTTTGCTGTCGCTGGGGAAACATCCTGGAACTCTCTCCCTATTGCACAGTAGATGTGCCTACACCTCAGGGATTGCAGCACTTCAAGAAGGCAGCTCACCACCACCTTCTCAAGGGCAATTAGGGATGGGCAACAAATGCCGGCCTAGCTAGTGAAGCCCATTTTGCGTAAACATTTATTTCACAAACTTGCCACAATCCAAGCCTGAATATTTTCCAAATCTTTCTGCATGTTGCCTTGGCCTACAATGAAATGAAAATTGCTTATTGTCACAAGTAGGCTTCAAATGAAGTTACTGTTAAAAGCCCCTAGTCACATTCCAGCACCTGTTCGGGGAGGCTGTTATGGGAATTGAACCGTGCTGCTGGCCTCCTTTGGTTTGCTTTCAAAGCCAGCGATTTAGCCCTGTACTAAACAGCCCCTCAGTGAGAAATTACCTCTGAATGGAACTGAGCTATGTGATCATTAATGAACATTCCCACTTCTGATCTTAAGACGGAGGGAAAGCCACCGATGAAGCAGTTGAGGATGGTTGGATCTGGCACATTGCTCTGGACCTGGAGGTCTTGGGCAGTATTTGCCTTTAACAATCACAATGATGTTTCTTTGTGGTAGGTATGACTCCAGCTACTGTGGAGTTTTCCCTGATACCCATTGGTTTCAATTGTGCTCAAGGATCTTTTATGCCACACTCAGCCGCAGTCACTCTCATCTCTGGAAAGCAGCCCCTCTGTCCATGTTTGTCCCAAGATTGTAATGAGTCCTGGCAGAAACCAAGCTGATTAGTGCTGAGCAATTTCTTTGTGAGTAAGTGCAGTTTGAAAGCACTGCCGATGCCATCTTCCATTACTTTATTTGTGTTTTGGAAATTTGAGAGGGCTGCAATTGCAAGTATTGGATTTGTCCTGATTTATGTCAGGGCTCATAATTTTTGCTGTATGCAGTCAGTTCAACCATGTCTTGACAACATGTGGCTGAAATATGTCTATGTGATGGTGGAGTACTCAGGAGAAGGCCAAACTGGATCATCTACTCTGCGCCTCCACCTGAGGGTGTGTGCTTCAGCCTTGTCCTTTGCATTCTTATGCTGGGCTCTGCCAGCACTGAGAATGGGGATTTTCATGGCGCCTCCTGTGTGTACATTTCAGATCTCGTGGGCTGGATTTTCCGTTTTTGGGACTATGTCCCCACATTATCGGGAAAACTATTGGTCTTTTACGCTAGGAAAACTGGCATCAAAAGGCCACAGATTCCCCATTTTGCTGGGGGCTAGCAGGCAGCTGTCATAGAGCACGTAGCTCCAGCTACCGATACAGCTCCCCGCACTTCCAGGTCAAAGGCCTCTGGCAGCCGCACCGTGATCTATGGTGGACTCAGCCCGCAGACCTGGACTGCCGAAATAGTGCCCCACATCGTCCGCTTGCACCCCCCAAACCGCTCGTACACATTGCCCCCAGCCCCGAATGAAGCCCCCTCTCCCCGTCGATCCGCCCATCCCCAACTGAGTCCGCAGCCGCCACTCGAGGATCACGAATGGTGGGACCATGTTAGAACCATGCATTGGGAATTTGGCTGGTCGGGGACAGAGAATCGCGGGACGGGCCTCAGGCAATGGCCTGAGGCAGTGGATAATGGGCGCGGCGTACTCGTTCGGGGGGGCAGAGAATTATGAAACCAGCGCCGGTCCCGACTTCTTGCGCTTATACGGATTCTCTGCCCTGTCGCCGAACGTGATTTCGGCGTGGGGGTGGGGGGGTGGGTGGAGAATCTAGCCCTAGAGCTTTAGCACACAGCTAAATCGCTGGCTTTGAAAGCAGACCAAGGCAGGCCAGCAGCATGGTTCAATTCCTGTACCACCCACCCGAACAGGTGCCGGAATGTGGTGCCTCGGGGCTTTTCACAGTAACTTAATTGAAGCCTACTTGTGACAAGAAGCAATTTTCATTTCATTTTCCTCAGGACTTGAAGGTGTCATTATGAAAGTTATAATCAAGGATGAGAATATCTACTAGCATCCTTCATAGGTAAATGATGTTTAAAACTCTCATTATGTTCTTTGAAGTTTACCTCATCTGCATAGTATTTGAAAGCTTTGTTAAAATAATGAAACAAAACGGTCACAATAAATGAAGTTTGCTGAGTAACCGCGCAGATTTAACCTTGAGGATAAATACCTGATGCCATTATGTTACAGCTTCCATTGAGTGCCAGCTTGGTTAGTGGTGGTGGTCTCAACGCTAATTCAGAAGGTGTTAGTTCAAGGCTCACTTGAGCACATCATTTGCTTGTCATGAGACTTCGATGCAGTCCTGAGGGGGTGCCACATTGGTGAAGTGTTGTTTTCTTGGATGTGAATTTAAACCAACATTCTGCCTGCCTATTCAAGTGTTTGATAAAGAATCTCTAACCGTTTCCGAGGAAGAGCAGTAAGATCTCCAGCAGTACTGGACCCTTCAACCAGTAGCCTGACAAAAATGAAGTTTGTCATTTATCTCCTGTAACAAAACAACGATGAGGAGTGATTATTTAGCTGTGAAACATTTTAGAACATTTGCGTTGTCAGGGGGAGGGGGCCTTTCCCTGGATACTGAGATTGGGTGCACGTGCAAATTGTTGGCCCAACTCCGGTAACTGCGGGGAAACTGACATGTTCGGCGCTATGCATATTTTTGCATTATTACACCATAAAACTCCTCTCCCAGCACCAGCGAGGCACAGTGCCGATTCTGCGCTGGAGCGAATCCGGCCATAATCTCTGACACTCATTCAGTGATGTACTGGAGAGCCAGCTTTGATTTTTGAGCTCAGGTCTTGCAGTAGAACTTTAAACCAGGATCTACTGACACAGAGGCTAAGATGCTTCAATTGCAGGCAGGACTGAGAGCAATCAAGTTAATTTTCTATATTTTTACTCTTGAACCATTAACCATTATTTGTATATGAATAATTATATTGGAAAACAAAATGAACATAGTAGTATCCAATATTTTATGGTGACTCTAAGATTGAGTTTGTATTTCAAGTGAATGGCAGAAAATGTTTAATTTTCCCTCAGAGATTTCTGAAATCATCTAATAATAATGTGCTGTTGGAGAATAAGTAACTTCACACAGATGGAAGCATATTTGTGAGAAAACTGTGTATGGTTTCAAGGTGCCACACAAAAGGTTGCTGCATAAGATAAAGATGCATGGCATTAAGGGTAAAGTAGTAGCATGGATAGAGGATTGGTTAATGAATAGAAAGCAAAGAGTGGGGATTAATGGGTGTTTCTCTGGTTGGCATTCAGTGGCTAGTGGTGTTCCTCAGGAATCAGTGTTGGGCCTACAATTGTTCACAATTTACATAGATGATTTGGAGTTGGGGACCAAGGGAAATGGGCGGAATTCTCCGCTCCTCACGCCGGGTGGGAGAATCGCGGGAGGTCCGCTCTCGCACCTCCCGTGATTCTCCCAGCCCCCCCAAAATGGCATGTCGCGTTTTGCGACACGCCGCTCGGAGAATCGCGGGCCGCCGTTTTTCACGGCGGCCAGCGATTCTCCGACCCAGATGGGCCGAGCGGTCTGCCGTTCGCAACCGTTTTACGACGGCGGCAACCACACCTGGTCGCTGCCGTCGTGAACACGGCGTGAGATGCCCGTTTGGGGCTTGTGAGGGGCCTAGAGGGGACTGAGCACCACGACTGTGCTCGGGAGGGGACAGGCCCGCAACCGGTGCCCACCGATCGTCGGGCCGGCATCTCAATGGGTCGCACTCTTCCCCCTCCGTCGCCCCAGAAGATCAAGCCGCCACGTCTTGCGGGGCGGTGGAGGGGAAGATGGCAACAGCGCATGCGCGGGTTGGAGCCAGCCAACCTGCGCATGCGCGGCTGACGTCATTAGGCGTGTCGGCCGCGTCATTCTCGGCACGCCGGGCCTTGACGCCAGCAACAAGGCCCCACGGCCGAGCTTCCCGACATGGCCCTCCTACCCCCCCCGGCGGGGAGAGAATAGGGGGCCAGGAGAGGCCTCCGACGCCGTTGTGAACCTTTCTGGGTTTCACGGCGGCGTCGTGCCTTTGGGACAATTCCGCCCAATGTGTCCAAGTTTGCAGACGACACTAAAATGAATGGTAAAGCAAAAAGAGCAGAGGATACCAGAAATCTGCAGAGGGATTTGGATAGGTTAAGTGAATGGGCTAGGGTCTGGCAGATGGAATGCAATGTTGACAAATGTGAGGTTATCCATTTTGGTAGGAATAACAGCAAAAAGGATTATTATTTAAATGATAAAATATTAAAACATGCTGCTGTGCAGAGAGACCAGGGTGTGCTAGTGGATGAGTCGTAAGAAGTTGGTTTACAGGTGCAACAGGTGATTAAGAAGCCAAATAGAATTTTGTCCTTCATTGCTAGAGGGATGGAGTGTAAGACTAGGGAGGTTATGCTGCAATTGTATAAGGTGTTATTGAGGCCACACCTGGAGTATTGTGTTCAGTTTTGGTCTCCTTACCCGAGAAAGGACGTACTGGCGCTCGAGGGTGTGCAGAGGAGATTCAGTAGGTTAATCCCAGAGCTGAAGGGGTTGGATTACGAGGAGAGGTTGAGTAGACTGGGACTGTACTCGTTGGAATTTAGAAGGATGAGGGGGGGCGATCTTATAGAAACATATAAAATTATGAAGGGAGTAGATAGGATAGATGCGGGCAGGTTGTTGCCACTGGTGGGTGAAAGCAGAACTAGTGGGCATAGCCTCAAAATAAGGGGAAGTAGATTTAGGACTGAGTTTAGGAGGAACTTCTTCACCCAAAGTGAAGCAGGTTGTGAATCTATGGAATTCCTTGCACAGTGAAGCAGTTGAGGCTCCTTCATTAAATGTTTTTAAGGTAGAGATAGATAGTTTTTTGAAGAATAAAGGGATTGAGGGTTATGGTGTTCAGGCTGGAAAGTGGAGCTGAGTCCACAAAAGATCAGCCACGATCTAATTGAATGGCGGAACAGGCACGATGGGCCAGATGGCCTAATACTGCTCCTAGTTCTTATGTTCTTATGTTCTAATTTTTAATCTAGTGTCTGGGAATATATTACCAAAAACTAGCCAAAACATTCAGTTTTGAAAATTGATCCACATGGTGTCCTTTATTCAGTTATTACTTAGATTACGACCCAGTACAGTGAGCAGACCTTTCTGATGAGGAGTACACCATGGACCTGATTCATCAGACAGATCAAAGCCCGCTTTCAGGCATGTTTCGCAGGGTGTTTCTTGATGGCTGCAGCGCAAAGATTCACCCCGCTATTCACCGGCGCTTTGCAGGTTTTGTGGGCCTGGAGGAGTTTCTTCTTGTCAAAGCCACATAACCATCTCGCCCTGCATATGGATCTGCCCTTCACCCCCCAAACTTTTTGTGGCTTCTAGAACCGAGCCCCCACACCCTCTCGAATGGGCGAGCCTCTCTTCCTCCAGGCTGATCTTCTGGCAGTGCCAATCTGGCACACAGGCACCTTGGCACTGCTAGTTTGGGACCCTGGCATTGATATAGATAGGTTGAGTGAGTGGGCAAAACTAGAAATAGGAGGCACTGTTAAAATATTAAGAGTCATCCTTATAGGACAGAGATGAGGGGAATTTGTATCTCTCAGAGGGTTGTGCAACTTTGGAATTCTCTGCCTCGCAAGGCAGTGGAAGCGAGGTCACTAAATATTTTAAGGCAGAGGTAGATAGATTCTTGTTGGGCAAGGGTGTCCAGGGTTATTGCGGGTAGATACAAATGTGGAACTGAATGAAAACAGATCAGTCATGATCTTATTGAATGCCAGAGCAGGTTTGAAGACTGAATGGCCTACTTCTCCTCATTTCATCTGTTCATATGTAAAATGATAGATGCTTTATTTATCACTTGCCATCTGAAATCAGTTTCTCACTAAAATCAGCTCATTAGATGATAAAACCTTCCACTTCTATATTATTTATTTGTTTATTTTTAAATTCATTATTAGGGTTTGGGCATCGCTGGCTGGACCAGCATTTGTTGCCCATCTCTAATTGCCTTTAAACTGAGTGGCTTGCGAGGCCCGTTCAGAGGGCAGTTAAGTGTGAACTGCATCACTGTGTGGGTCTGGTGTCACATATGGGCCAGACCGGGTAAGGATGGCAAATTTTCTTCCCTGAAGGACATTAGTGAACTAGATGGGTTTTTGATGACAATCGGCATTGGTTCCATCATTGGTAATTCCAGATTTTTAAAATTGAATTCAAATTTCACCATCCGTCGTGATGGGATTCGAACCTAGGACCCCGGAACATTACCCTGGGTCTCTGGATTACTAGTTTAGTGACAATATCACTACCTACCTTATAATGTGACAGATTATCCAAGTGTTAAGCATTGCAAATGTTTTGCATTTAACTTCACGATCGCTGATCCTATTTATATCCCGCTCATGAAAATAGTTAGCTTTTATTAAATGAGTTGGTATAGGATATAACATCCAAATGCCTGCTCCCTGGTCGAATTCATGATTTCCTTAATTTTATGTGAAAGGCAAGGGGGATTGGATAAACTTGGTGTGTATCCATTGAGTTTAGAAGGATTTTGTAATGAACTCCAATTGGCTTTATTGGTTGGCCAATTGGAGTATAAGCTCCCTCAATGATAGCTCATTGAGGGGGCCCATATAATCACCTGTGAAGGCTTTGTGAAGAGTCTTAAGTTGACTGGACTGCTAGCAGCACTGTTTGTAGCTGCTCCTGTAATATCGTTATTGTAAATAAATATTGGTGTGGTGACGGAACTCCTGCCTCCCGTGGATTACTACAGATTTTCTGCAGATGTTAATTTTTTAAAAATTCATTCATGGGATGTGGGCATTGCTGGCTGGGCCGGCATTTGTTGCCCATCCATGAGGGCTTTTAAGAGTCAACCATATTGCTGGAGTCACATGTAGGACAGGCCAGGTAAGGATGACAAATTTCCTTCTCTTAAGGACATTAGTGAACCAGATGGGTTTATTTTTCCGACAATCGACAATGGTTTCATGGTCATCATTAGACTTTTAATTCCAGACTTTTATTGCATTCAATTTCCACCAACTATCATGGTGGGATTCAAACCCGGGTCCCCAAAGTATTATCCTGGGTCTCTGGATTACTGGTCCACTACGTCACTGTCTCCCCTTACATGTCAGCAAATGCTGCAGATTTGCAATACGGAGCAGGATGCCTGGCTGATTTTCTCCTCGCATTATCAAGGATTCTGGTTCAGATTAGCTAACTACAAATAGACTGGGAATCAATCCTGGATTTTCTGGCCTGTGTGATGCAGTTGCAACCTCCATAAACAAGCGGGTCAGGACCAGAATCAAGAAATCAGTCAATTATAATAATGGGCAAATATTTAATCATTCACCTGACATTCCTTGGCCTGTTATCGGTAAACCCAATGAGGAATTTATCAACAACAGAAAATATGGTCTCAGATAAATGTTTTGATGTTTTAGTTAAGGTAGATCTCCAGCTTCGGCATTCCTGCAAATTTCCCTTCATAACACCTCCACCTGCAGTAGCAAATTAAAGGAAACAAATTCTCTGTTTCTTGCCTTAAACGAGAGATAACAGGCCTTATAAGGTCAGTTTTACTGGAGACATATGTGCCTGTCTTAATTCCAATTACAAATCTGAAAGACATTATCAAAGGCAAATATTTCATTTCCCGGGGACGTGTACTAGAGTTTCACACAAGCAAAATGACAGTTGAATTTTACTATTTCAAACTAAAACAGAAAATACTGGACAACCACAGCAGGTCTGGCAGCAAGTGTGGAGGGAGGAGAGTGCGAATGTTTCGATCTGGGTGACTCTTTGTCAAAGCTTGGCAAAGAGTCATCCAGGCTCGAAACGTTAGCTCCCTTTTCTCTCCGCAGATGCCGTGAGACCTGCTGAAATTGTCCAGTATTTTTGCTCTGTTTCAGATTCCATCATCCGCAGTAATTTGCTTTCGTCTTCGAATTTTACTGTTTGATGTGCGGTCCGCTATTTATTTGGTAGTTGGGAAACGTAAAATCAATATGCTCTTTAAAAAGAAAAGAAAGCACTTTGCATTTGGCAACTCAAAGAGACACACAAAACTTGTCTAGTTTTTATGGAGTCTGCAATAGAAATTTTAAAGGCTCTAATCTTCATTATGACCACTCTGAACAGCACAGCTCCAACTGTGAAGGTCATAGCTTAATTAAGAAAAAGGGGCTTTGAGAAGCTCACTTAATATTTTTAAATTTACTTTGGAAGCTTATCTTAACTCTTGCTTCAGCTAACATATTAACCTAAGAATGAATGAGAACATCTGCTAGAATTATTCATAAAATCTTGTCTGTATGCTTTTCATTTATCTTGAATGGCTCTGCAATGGAAATGCTAAAAGAAGAAAATTCTGTGACAGAAGTTAAGACTGAGGGGAGGGAAGTTTGATCATTCTCTGCTGATGGATGGTACTGTCTATACTGATCAGTGCTGCTTCATTTAAAATGAGGAGCAGTGAAATCAGTGCAGGCCCAACAGAGCCAGACCTGTTAGTGGAACAAGCTTTTCACTTGTCAGATTCTTACATTTAACTTGATTGTCTTCCAGTTGGTAGTACGTGCACAGGCTTTGTGACAGGTGATCGAGACCCCATTTAGGAAAGAAGGCAGGAATGATTCAGAAGTAACAGAAGATAACCATTATGGCTACATTCTTGAAAGATTATGGGAATTTATTAAAAAATCGTTCATGGGTTGTGGCAACTTGCAAGTGATGGCATTTTCATTCACCAGCTGGCCTTGTTAGGGCAGTGCATCTTGTACTGTTAGTACACACTAATATTTCAACTGGTGATGGAAGGAGTGACTGTTTAAGATGGTAGATGGGTACCGATTGAGTGTTGCTGGAACTTTGTCAGCGATGTCCTGAGGCAAAGATGATTGCCTTTAATCACCATAACCATCATCCTTTGTGCTAGTTATGACCCCAATTTGTGGAGAGTTTACCTCCTTCTTTCCCATTGGCTTCAATTTTGCTCGGGCTACTTGATGCCACGTGCGGTCAGATGCTGTCAAGGGCAGTTACTGTCACCTTTTAAATTTAGATAATTTTACATGGCACAGCACAGGAATGAGAACTTGTGTAATGAACTCCAATTGGCTTTATTGGTTGGCCAATTGGAGTATGAGCTCCCTCAATGATAGCTCATTGAGGGGGCCCATATAATCACCTGTGTAGGCTTTGTGAGCCAGTCTTAAGTTGACTGGACTGCTAGCAGCACTGTTTGTAGCTGCTCCTGTAATATCGTTATTGTAAATAAATATTGGTGTGGTGATGGAACTCCTGCCTCCCGTGGATTACTACAGTGGCGACGAGGTAAACTAAGAATTTTGCGGAGACCAGCTGCCGCACTCGAAGGGTAAGCCTTGCTATTTTAAAAATGCCGTTTTTTGGGAGGTTAGAAGCATTCGACCCGGCTATTGAGGACTGGTCCCAGTATGTGGAGAGAATGTGTTAATTCTTCTGGGCAAATTATATACTGATGTACGAAAGGAGACGGCTTATCCTGCTGTCGGCGTGCGGACCCTCCGCTTTCGCCATTATACATAGTCTGACTTATCCCGATGCGCCGGACACAAAAACTTTCCAAGAATTAACGGAATTGGTGAAAGAGCACTACGACCCAAAACCACCCCTCATTTTGCGTAGGTACAGATTCTACACAGCAAAGTGGGAAGTCAGAGAATCAGTCACAAATTTCTTGACCCGCCTGAGAAGGCTGGCGGAAAAATGTGAGTTCGGCCCGACACTAAATGAAATGCTTCGGGACCGGTTAGTGTGTGTGGTATAAACGACCTCACAATACAGAAACGCCTGTTGGCGGAAATGGAGCTAGACTGCAGGCAGGCGTTACAGCTCGCACTGTCCCTAGAAAAGGCAGCAAGTGGGGCGCAGGAACTGCAGGGCACGCCAATGGAGGTAGATACCTGTGAGAGGGACTACCACAACGGGTCCTGCTACCAGATAGCCACTCTCAGGAAAAACCTGAGGAATAGAGGGAAAATGGAAAACCCCAGAACTGCCCCCAAGTCTGCCAGGACTAACTGGAGACAGAGGGAAGTACCGAATGAGGCTCCCCCAACAGAGAAGGACCGTTTTTGGCACCAGACAGAGTGGGGTAACAGCGACAGAAACCCTAGAAATAGGTGGCAAAAGAGGAATAGCAGGTGGGGACGCAGGGAAGTGCACAACCTAGACGCCCCATCCTCCTCCGAAGGGGAACAATTATATAATATTACAACGAAGAAAGCAGAACCCATTAGGATTACCCCACGGGTGAACAGGCGGCCGACAATAATGGAAATAGACACGGGTGTGGCCGTATCAGTAATGGGAGTGGCAGCATTTAGAAAAATCAAAGATGGACTCCAGCCACTAACCCTAACAAAAACATCGACGAAGCTTAAAACCTACACGGGGGAACCCCTGGAAGTTCTAGGCACGACTCATGTACCTGTGGAATATGAGAAACAATTGCTCAGATTACCGTTGATGATACTAGAAGGCTCCGGACCAAGCTTAATTGGACGGAGCTGGCTGAAAGACCTAAAATTAGATTGGATGAAAATTTTCCAGAGTGGAAGTGGGCAGTTGAGTGGAGTACTCCAAAAATACCCAGAGGTCTTCCAGGAAGGTTTGGGGGAAATCATAGGTGCCAAAGCAACTTTGCACGTGGACCCAGAAGCCCTTCCGAAATTTTGTAAGGCCAGGCCGGTACCTTTTGCATTAAGGAAGAAAGTAGATGACGAAATAGAAAGGTTACGGCGCGACGGCATTATCAGACGAGTACAGTTCTCGGAATGGGCAGCGCTGGTGGTACCAATTTTGAAGCCAGATGGCTCGATATGTCTCTGTGGAGATTTCAAACAGACAGTAAACAAATACGCACTGCTGGACAAATACCCAATCCCGAAAATAGACGACCTATATGCCAAATTGGCAGGTGGGCTTTTGTTCACGAAACTAGACATGAGCCACGCCTACCTGCAGTTAAAACTGGACAAGGGCTCCCAGAAGTTCGCTACGATCAACACCCTGAAGGGCCTTTTTCGTTATACTCGGCTACCTTTTGGAGTGTCATCAGCCTGCGCTATATTCCAGCGTACGATGGAAAATATTCTGCAGGGTCTACCGCAGGTGGCGATTTATTTGGACGATGTCTTAATCACGGGTAGGACAAACAGGGAACACTTAAGGAACCTGGAGGAAGTGCTCAGGCATTTCGCAAAGGCAGGCGTACGGCTAAAAAGGGAAAAATGTGTTTTTCTGGCCCCACAAGTGACGTACCTGGGATATAAAGTAGACGAGTCAGGCTTACATCCATTAGAAGACAGAGTAAGGGCAATGAAAGAAGCCCCAGCTCCCACCACGGTCCAGGAGTTACGATCATTTCTAGAGTTGGTAACCTATTATGGAAAATTTGTTGAAAATAGGGCGTCCATCCTAGAACCCCTCCACCAGCTACTAAAAAAGGGGCAAGAATGGAAATGGTCCGCCCGCCAAAACCGAGCATTTAGGGACATTAAGGAACAGCTGTCATCCGAAAATGTCCTAGAGCATTATGACCCAAGGAAGGAGTTAGTGGTCACTTGTCATGCATCCCCCTATGGGGTAGGAGCCGTCTTAGCCCATAGAGGAAGGAATGGGGAAGAACGGCCAATAGCCTATGCTTCGAGGACCTTGGCGATGGCTGAGAGGAAGTACGCCCAAATCAAGAAGGAAGGACTGGCGGTGATATTCGCAGTAAAAAAATTTCACCAGTATCTGTACGGGCGGAAATTCACCATAGTGACGGACCATAAGCCGTTATTAGGGTTATTAAAAGAAGCCAAGTCAATACCCCCGATTGCATCAGCTAGAATCCAACGCTGGGCGTTGCTACTGGCGGCATATAGATACGTTCTGGAGCACAGACCGGAAACGCGAGTAGCACATGCAAATGCTTTGAGCAGACTTCCCCTCCCGGACACTCCGCCGCAAATTCCAAAAGTAGAGGAGACAGTAATGACTCTAAAGTTTTTGGACACCCTACCAGTAGACGCACAACATATTCGGTTGTGGAAGCAAAAAGACCCAGTTTTAGCCAAGATGAAGCATTTACTGCTAACAGGGGAACTGGAAAGATCAGTGGAGCCCCAGATGCACCCATACTGGAGCAGAAGGGACCAAATAACCGTAGAAGACGGTATCCTATTATGGGGAGTCCGGGTAATCGTCCCAGCTCAGGTCCGTCAGGCAATCTTAACTGAGTTACATCACGGACACCCAGGGGTGTCTAAAATGAAGATGCTAGCTTGAAGCTACATTTGGTGGCCAGGTTTGGACACAGATATAGCAGCCTTGGTACGTCGGTGCCAGGAGTGCCAACAGGGGCAAAGAGTGCCACCAGCGGCGCCATTGCACCCGTGGGAATGGCCAGGCAGACCGTGAACCCGCCTGCATATTGACCACGCCGGCCCTTTCATGGGCTCAATGTTTTTGGTGATAGTGGACGCCCACTCCAAATGGTTGGACGTCCACCAACGTAAACACGGCAAGCACAGCATCGACAATTGAAAAGCTCAGGGCCTCGTTTGCAACACATGGACTTCCGGAGGTATTAGTGTCGGACAACGGAACGGCATTCACAAGTGGGGAATTTGGAAAATTCCTGAAGGAAAACGGAGTCCGTCACATCAAAACGGCCCCTTACCATCCAGCGACCAACGGCCTGGCAGAGAGAGCGGTCCAGACACTTAAAGCGGGACTGAAAAAGCAGCCGGCAGCGTCAATAGACACAAAGCTCTCCCGCTGGCTGTTTGATTACAGGACCACACCGCATTCCACAACGGGCATACCGCCAGCTGAACTCTTAATGGGAAGGCGGCTGCGAACGAGGCTGAGTCTCCTTTTCCCCAATTTAACGGGGAAAGTGGAGAAACATCAGGAGGCCCAACGCAGGGGGCATGATAATAGTCGGCAGCAGAGACATTTCCAGGTGGGGGCACCGGTTTGGGTCAAGAATTATGGGAATGGACCAACGTGGGTCAAAGGCACGGTAGAGTCCCAAACAGGGCCCATATCCTGTGAGGTTTCAATAGGAGGTAAGGTGCTGAAGAAACACCTAGACCAAATAAGGGCAGCGGAACCACACCTGGAGGCAGGCGAAGCAGGACCGCCTCAAGCTGGGATAGCCCAGACGGAAAGGATACCCACACCCTAGCCCCGAGCAATTTCTCCAGACCCCGTCATCTAGTCATCAGAGTCGGAGATGGACACACTCGACGAGGCCGCCGCGACACCTCTCCCCGGGGAGGAGGAAGAACAACTTCCAAGGAGGTCGTCAAGGAAAAGACGGGCACCTATAAGGTACACCCCACCCACTTCGGAGAACGACCCGGCGGACGACACAGAGGTGACAGACCCAGACATGAGGAGCAGGAAGAAGCTCAGAGGAATGCCAGCTGGCAGGAATTCCTGGACCTTGGGGGGGGAGGGGTGTAATGAACTCCAATTGGCTTTATTGGTTGGCCAATTGGAGTATGAGCTCCCTCAATGATAGCTCATTGAGGGGGCCCATATAATCACCTGTGAAGGCTTTGTGAGCCAGTCTTACATTGACTGGACTGCTAGCAGCACTGTTTGTAGCTGCTCCTATAATATCGTTATTGTAAATAAATATTGGTGTGGTGACGGAACTCCTGCTTCCTGTGGATTACTACAGCTTGGATACCAATATTTTCAGAATTCACTGGAGGCCTTGGCAGTGGAGATGAAAAGAAGGAAATTGTCTTACATACCTGTGGAGCCATGACACTCACTCAGGAAGCAGTGGATACAGATAGCAGTGGAGGTCAATGCGAGGAGTCAAACCCAAATGACCTGGAAGCAGTTCTGTGTGAAGTTCAATAATCTCATATGAGTAGTCGAGGTCAGTGAATGCATTTTCAAAGGCTAGAGGTGGGATTTACCATGAAACATACGGTTGCTGGAGACAGCCTGCTCTTGGTTGACAGCGAGATTTCCTGATCCCACCGTTGTCAACGGGGACTCCCAGTGAATGTACTCCTCGCCACTGGAAAGCTATGGTGGAAGTGTGCCATTGGTCGGACCAGAAGATCAAGCCAGTATGAACAGTCGCAAAGTTCCGGCGTACGTCTGACCAACTGCATCACTAGCCTCAGACACTCTTCAATTCACCAAATGCCTACTACTCACCGACCAAATAGGCCTCATGTTTGATATTCAAATGTGCCACCACACTCTCTTATAGTTGCATTGCTTCAAGCTTAATATTCACACATCCCAGCTGTGCACATTGTCAACTATTCAACCATGACAGCCATGTGACAGAAACACTTTGTAACACTTGACTGATACACTTCCCTCTGTCTTGCAGAACAAGGTGGTGCACAACTCGAGGCAGCAGGAACTACCTGGAGCGACAAGTCATGCGTGTCCTAATCCCATTGATTAGATGGTTCTGACTAGATTTGGGGTGCCCATTGCTGAGACCTTATCCAGAAATGAGACTGAAACGCACAAAGGTCAGTTTATCCGAGAATCAACGTTTCTTTTCACATCCCACTTCCCCCTCACTCTTCTGATTTACGAGTTGCAGACATTGGAAGCATGCACTAAATTCCGTTTGCTGTGCATTCCATCGTGTAGCTCTGTACCGTTGTGGAAGCGGCTCCACAATCTCTGCATCTTTAGGAACAACAGTGTGCTAAAGGTTGTAGTACTGAGGAACAATGCCATGTTAGATGAGGTCAGAAGTACAGGAATAGCTTTGTTATTGTGATGTTTAAGTTTTAGTCAAGCTGCACTCACTCTGTAACCCTGAAAGTCTGATCTAGTCTATTGTCGCTACCTATGATATATACTGCATGGACACCAGAAAGCAGACATCTTGAAGTTACAATCAAGTATTTATTAACGTTCCTGAACTATGTACATATTTACATTAGGGGGTAAAGATATGTTGCATATTCAGTCCTTACATGTTGGACATGTCCTTACATGCCCTGGATTACTCTGAGCCTCGAGGTCATGCCTCTTCTTAAATCACCGGGAGGGCAGTACTGTACTGAGTTCCATGTTAATCCATTAGGGACCAGATTCTTCAACAATACTTCTCACAAGTCTTTATCCCTTGAGTATAGACTGACATTAGCTTACTTAGTATTTGTTTCAAGTCTTACATCATAAGACTGGTATACTTAACTTTAGTGCTGCTCTGGATGTTCCTGATCTTGAACTTGTCATGATTTGGAGGCTGCATCTGGATGTAGGCATGGCTTCACGTTCAGCTTCAACCAATGGATGTTAAATATCATAGCATTTGCAGTGCAGAAGGAGGCCATTCGGCCCATTGAGTCTGCACCGGCTCTTGGAAAGAGCACCCTACCCAAGGTCAACACCTCCACCTTATCCCCATAACCCAGTATCCCCACCCAACACTAAGGGCAATTTATCATGGCCAATCCACCTAACCTGCACATCTTTGGACTGTGGGGGGAAACCGGAGCACCGGAGGAAACCCACGCACACACGGGGAGGATGTGCAGACTCCACACAGACAGTGACCCAAGCCGGAATCGAACCTGGGACCCTGGAGTTGTGAAGCAATTGTGCTATCCACAAGGCTATCGTGCTGCCATGATGTTGCACCATGTCTGGTCTGTCTGGATGATGTGGCAGCAATTTATTGTAGTGAATGGTGCTTGTTCTTTTCTGAGTGGACACACGCAATGTTCATCACGTTTTCGAGTGGAATTTCTTCTACCTCCGTCTTTTCTGGCACCTGGAAGCTCCCTGCAGTTGAACGAGTCCTATATATGGAAGACGAGTAGGGAGGTAAGCCACCATTGTGTAGTTGTGTTTGTGTGGGGCTGCCACCTGGTTCCAACTGATGCTGTGGTTTCAACGCACTGGTTGGTAGCTGTTGGAGCTGTACGTTTGTTGGCATCTCTACCATCTGCACTTCGGTGACTGGTGGAGGCAGAGGCTTCTCTGGAGGTCATTCAGTCTCTGGTGTTACCTCCACTGGGGGGTCGTGTGGTAACCTCTTGCACGGTTAGTTGGTCTGGCCATTGGCTAGGTTCTGGAACTTGAAATGAAGAACAAACATTCTCCACAAACTGAGAAGAGATGTTACAAATAAAGTCAACATTGGAATGGTTAGCAGTGATTGAGCCTTTGGGAGTATGTCTTTCAGACTTGGTAGGAACCATAGTTATCTTCACATCTTCTGCCATTTGAAAGTGATTGTGAGCTATGCAGATATCTCTGCTGAGGAGTGAAAGGGCCTGATACCATGCCATGTACATCAGCTTCATAATCTGTTTATTGCTGTGCCTCAATGGCTCCTGAATCATACCAATGACTGGGAGTTGGACTCTTTCTGCACCATAGAGTGGGTGTCCATCAATCTTACCTAGCAGCTTTGGAGCTATGGTTTCTTGTCTGATAGAACTGTCATTCCAGCACCCGAATCTAACAGGCAGCTGGTTAGATGGCCATTCACTGAGCTGTCTGCATTCCAGAAGGAGAGGCACTGTCTGATGTCATCCAGGAAGAAACACTGTGTGTCTTCTGAGTCGGTGGCCTTGAATTTAGGGTGCCTCTTGGGTTGTCTGTGTGGTGCTGAGGTCCCAGTGTGCTGAAGCGTCCCTGTCTGTGGCAGTGGAAGCATTTGGCAGAACTCACAGGACATTAATACTTCCTGCAATTACACTTCACACCACAGTGGTTGGCATTGGCTTCCCCTGGCTCGGACTGTCCCTGAACTTGTATGGTTTAATGTGGTGGACCGGGATGTGGCTTCTGCCCCATGAAATGCCATTCTCTCCAAGAATGGCCCTATATTGATCTTGCAGCATGACAGCCTAACTAGCTGGACAGACTTGTCGAGAGTTCGATATTCTTTGGCTTGGGGAAGGTCGGAGAACGAATCGTCATGGCACCCACCATGATTCTGTCTGAGATGAATTTGTATTTCAGATGACCGTATTGTATCCTTCGGCCATGCAATAAAAATCATTGATACAGGAATCGACAGGCGCCCCAAGCTGGTGGGCTCCCCTGCTAAATTTGGCATCTCCCAAGATCTTGTTCGTTTGCAGGTTGAAGAAAAAGTTTAAAACATCGTCAAATTCAGCAGATGATTCATCTGTGATTATGTCTGGTGATGATATCATCTGGGGCTGTTTAGCTCACAGGGCTAATCGCTGGCTTTGAAAGCAGACCAAGGCAAGCCAGCAGCACGGTTAGATTCCCGTAACAGCCTCCCCGAACAGGCGCCGGAATGTGGCGACTAGGGGCTTTTCACAGTAACTTCATTTGAAGCCTACTCGTGACAATAAGCGATTTTCATTTTTCATCTGCAATTGGCCCAATGGAATAATGTGCTAACTGGTACTATCTCGGACTTTTTAATTTTTATTTAATCCTGTAGCTGTCCTGAACCTCAGGAACCTACTCCTCCACTAACTCAAACCATGAGCATGTTCAAGGCCATAGGTGAGGCCTATTGGTGGTGGTCATGAAGAATTGTGTTCCATTTTAAAATATGTTAATGTGTGAATGTCCCTTTAAGATTGAAGAGGTTTTCAAGATGGCATCGCTGGTATTGATGAAGACGGGATTTCGTGCACTTCGCCAATTCGGTGCAACATTCTTTCTCCCACCGGCAGTGCATCCCCACCCACGGGTTTCCCAGTGGCGTGGGGTGGTTTCAATGGGAAATACCATTGACAAGTGGTGGAAGGATAGAATTTCCAACAAGAGAGGATGTAACCATCGCTCCCTGAGATTCAATGACAATGCCTTCACTGAATTCCCCACTATCAACTTCCTGGGGTTACCATTGACTATAAATTGTACTGGACCAGCCATATATATATATATATATACGTATACTGTGGCTGCCAGAGCAGGTCAAAGACCAGGAATCCTGCGGCAGGTAACTCACCTCCTAACTTCCCAAAGCCTGTCCACAATCTTCAAGACACAAGTGGAAAGAAATACTCTTGGTTTGCCTGGATGAGTGCAGCTCCAACAACACTCAAGGAGCTCAACACCACCCATGACAAAGCAGCCCACTTGATTGGGTCCCTTCCACAAAAATTCCCTCCCTCCACCACTGAGGCACAGTGGCAGCCATGTGTACCATCCACAAGATGCACTGCAGGAACTCACCAAGACTCCTTCGGCAGCACCTTCCAAACACTTGACCACCACCATCTAAAAGCACAAGAGCAGCAGATACCTGGGAACACCACCATCTGGAAGTTCCCATCCAAGTCACTCACCATCCTGACTTCAAAATATATCGCTGTTCCTTCACTGTTGCTGGGCCAAAATCCTGGAAGTCCCTCCCTCACAGCACTATGAGTGTACTAACAGTTCAGGGACTGCAGCGTTTCGAGAAGGCATCTCACCATCACCTTCCTAAGGGCAACTTGGGATGGGCAATAAATTTATGAGATGTGGGTATCACTGGTCTAGCCAATGATGCCTACATCTTGTAAATTAATTTAAAAAACTCTGAGTCTGAGTGTGCATTGCTATGTAACGTTTTTGAATCAAAGATGGCAAATTCCATTTGGACTGCCAAGGTCGTGGCATTTCTCAAGGTTAAATAATTATCCTACAGGAGGAGATGATCCCTAATTCATAGAATTGAAGTACTTTAAATTAATTGGTCATGAATTAGTTTATTGATTTACATTTCTACATTTACACTTAGAAGCCAATACACAGGGCTAAATCGCTGGCTTTTGAAGGCAGGCCAGCAGCACGGTACAATTCCCGTACCAGCCTCCCCGAACAGGCGACGGAATGTGGCGACTAGGGGCTTTTCACAGTAACTTCATTTGAAGCCTACTCGTGACAAGAAGCAATTTTCATTTCATTTCATTTCATTTAGAACCCTGCCCTGTATTGTTTAACATGCTCATCATTCCTTTGACATCACTGGCAGAATGTATCCTGTTCATTTATCGCACATTTCTTTAGCCCAAAGTATTTTTCAAGAGCATATATTAACATTTGAAATGTGAACATGTCACCTGTGAGCTGCTAAAGTATTTGCTGGTCTTCTGCTCTGAGACAATGTACAAGTATTGCCTTCTTGTGGATCACTGCAACTTCCAGACTATCCATCCCTGTTGTGGGCCAGTTGGCCTTTAACCCCAAAACCCATCAGTCCAAAGACATAGGTGGATCCCCTGGTGAAGAAAGAAAAGGTGCTGGGTCTGCTAAAGTCACATTTTTCTCAGCCATTCTCACTGCCAATTTGCTGTATATGTTAATACCTCAGGTCAATGCAGAGGTGATATTAGTTTCTATGGGCTGAATTTTTCCGCCCCTCCCCATCGGCGTTTTTGAAGGCAGAGGCATGTAAAATGCAGTGCGTGGCTTGTCTGTCAGATTTCTGTCCACCCACAACCTGTCTCACATTTCACTCCTCATCCCATCTCCACCTCAACTATACCCATGGCAAGGATACGCCCATATGAAATGGGTTAAAAATCTGTAGGGGTTAATGTCAGGCAAAAAGGGGAACGATCCTCCTTTGGGAGAGATCCTGTGTGTCATGACTCCCAAAGTCATACCTACACTTTAACCTCCCCCCCAACCTCTCAAACCAGCACCCATTCCCCCAACTCCTCGCTAGTGTCTGCCAGCCAAGTCCCGCCAATCACCAGACTTACCTTGAATATGACCTCATAACCATCGACTGTTCAGAGACTATCTGTAGTTCCAGCAGTGGCCACCACTCAAACTTGGCACAGCTGGGGCCACAGAACTGCTGGCCAATCAGATTGGCCCACAGTCTCCAAGGTGGAAATTCCTCCCAAGCTGGGAAAGGAGTCTCACCCTGAGCCAACTAACACCACTCTGAGCATAACATGACTGTGGGGCAACCAGCCTTTGGATGGGCAGGCTCCCAACCAACATTTTAGTTAGGGACAGGGAATACAGCACCCTATAAAATCCAAGCCCAATGTACCTAACACTTTTTATTTAAAGTGCTTTAAAATGTCCACACCATGCTTCAGCTCTGGCTTCCAGCTTTTTCCGCAGTTTGTTGACATTCATTCGTGAGTCCACATCTAGGGTTGACCAATCAGACACAGTGAACATAGATCAGTTACCAGACTCAAAATCAAAAACAGAAAAGTTGAACAACACGATGATGAATTTTACTATCAATATGTTCAGTAGTTGATCCTATCTTGTTAGATTTAAAGAGTGAATATCATTTTTGTCATGTGCCTACACCTTCTGTTATACATTCTGTAATACTGGTACTGTTTTACAAATGCCAGCACACAAGTGGACCGACTCCGGACCCTGCACGACGATCTCTGTCACCCAGGGGTCACCCGTTATTTTCACTTCGTAAAGGCCCGCAATCTGCCCTACTCCATCGAGGAGGTCAGGGCTATCACCAGAGACTGCCAGGTCTGTGCGGAGTGTAAACTGCACTTCTACCGGCCAGACCGAGCGCACCTGGTGAAGGCCCCATTTGAACGCCTCAGCGTGGATTTCAAGGGGCCCCTCCCCTCCACGGACCGAAACACATACTTTCTTATCGTGGTCGACAAATACTCCAGATTCCCCTTCGTCGTCCCATGCCCCGACATAATGTATTGATGCACTATCAATTACGACAAGACGAGAGTAGAGTGTAATCGAGGCTTTATTACGCAGAGATGTGTAGCCTCCCGCAGCTGCTGCCGAAATGGCTGCAGCTCGGAGAGCCCATGCATTTATACTCCACCTACTGGGCGGAGCAGGCAGGCAGGGATCTACCCCTGTACCTGTAGTACAGGAGCCTTACCGTAATACACCTCATATGCGATATATACAATACAACAGTGGTGACTACCACATTCACCCCCTGTTAAAAAAAGAGTCCAGCAGGGGAGGTGGAAGACTATTTACATGCAGATGTTTAACCTGTTAGGAAAAGTTTACAAATTCAGATGATCGGGCGCTTTGATTCTTCATTGCGAGTGCCGCAGTCCCGGTGGCGATGCAGGTGTCGGTTCGGTCGCCGGTGACTCTGGGAGCGTGTCGACCTCATCTTCATCCTCGGGTGGGACCAAGGGGAGGACAGATCGTCCTGGAGCGGGGGCTGTGGTGAGATGCACTGGAGGGAAGGAGGGTGGCACTGGGGCAGAGGGTGTGGGGACCCAGCTGGTACCAGGTCCCTGAGGGAGACTGTGTCTTGGCGGCCGTCGGGGTACGCCACGTAGGCGTACTGCGGGTTCGCGTGAAGTAGCTGTACCCTCTCGACCAACGGTTCCGCCTTGTGGAGCCACACGTGCTTGCAGAGGAGAAGAGGTCCTGGAGCTGCCAGCCATGTTGGGAGCGAAACCCCAGAGGTGGACTTTCTGGGGAGGGCAAAGAGACATTCACGGGGGGTTTCGTTAGTCGCAGTGCAAAGGAGCGACCGAATGGAGTGAAGGGCGTCGGGGAGAACCTCCAGCCAGCAGGAGGCAGGGAGATTCCTGGACCATAGGGCCAGCTGGACGGCCTTCCAGACCGTCCCATTCTCCCACTCCACCTGCCCATTTTCCCGGGGATTGTAGCCGGTCGTCCTGCTCGAGGCGATGCACTTGCTGAGCAGGTACTGGCGCAGCTCATCGCTCATAAATAAGGATCCCCAGTCATAGTGGACGTAGGTGGGGAAACTGAACAGAGCGAAGATGGTGTTGAGGGCTTTGATGACGGTGGCAGACGTCATATCGGGGCGTGGGACGACAAATGTGAATCTGAAGTATTCGTCGACCACGTTAAGAAAGTACGTGTTTCGGTCGGTGGAGGGGAGGGGCTCCTTGAAATCCATGCTGAGGCGTTCAAAGGGACAGGAGGCCTTTACCAGGTGCACTCGATCTGGCCGGTAGAAGTGCGGTTTACACTCCGCGCAGACCTGGCAGTCTCTGGTGATAGCCCTGATCTCCTCGGTGGAATAGGGCAGATTGCGGGTCTTTACGAAGTGAAAAACACGGTTGACCCCTGGGTGGCAGAGATCGTCGTGCAGGGTCCGGAGTCAGTCCACTTGTGCGCTGGCACATGTACCTCGGGATAGGGCATCGGGGGGCTCGTTGAGCTTACCGGGGTTACACAAAATCTCGTAATTGTAGGTGGAGATCTCGATCCTCCACCTCAAGTTCGTATCATTTTTGATCTTGCCCCGCTGTGTGTTATTGAACATGAAGGCAACCGACCATTGGTCAGTGAGGAAAGTGAATCTCCTGCCGGCCAAGTAATGCGTCCAATGCCGCACAGCTTCTACAATGGCTTGGGCCTCCTTCTCGACGGAGGGATGCTGAATTTCGGAGGCATGGTGGGTGCGTGAAAAGAATGCCGCGGGCCTGCCTGCCTGGTTGGGGGTGGAGGCCAGAGCGACATCTGATGCATCGCTTTCGACTTGGAAGGGGAGCGTCTCGTCGACCGCGTGCATCGCAGCTTGGCGATGTTTGCCTTAATACGGTTGAAGGCCTGGTGAGCCTCGACCATCAGTGGGAAAATGGTGGAGTGAATGAGTGGGCGGGCCTTGTCCGCATAGTTAGGGACCGACTGGGCGCAGTACGAGAGGAACCTCAGGCATTGTTTGAGGGCCTTGGGGCAGTGGGGAAAGGGGAGTTCCATGAGGGGGGGCATGCGATCAGGGTCAGGCCCTAGAACTCCATTTTGAACCACATAGCCGAGGATGGCTAATCGGTTAGTGCTGAGCACGCACTTCTCCTTGTTGTAGGTTAAGTTGAGGAGTTTGGCAGTGTGGAGGAATTTGAAAATGTTAGCGTCGTGGTCCTGCTGGTTGTGGCCGCAGATTGTGACGTTATCCAGGTACGGGAAGGTGGCTAGCAGTCCGTACCAGTCAACCATATGGTCCATCTCCCGTTGGAAGACTGAGACCCCATTAGTGACGCCGAATGGAACCCGAAGCAAGTGGTAAAGGTGGCCATCTGCTTCAAACGCAGTGTACGGGCGGTCCACCTTGCAAATAGGGAGCTGGTGGTAGGCAGATTTCAGGTCCACTGTCGAGTAGACCCTGTACTGTGCAATCTGATTGACCATATCAGATATGCGTGGGAGGGGGTACGCGTCGAGCTGCGTGTACCGATTGATGGTCTGACTGTAGTCAATGACCATCCTGTTTTTCTCCCCATTTTTCACTACTACCACTTGAGCTCTCCAAGGGCTGTTGCTGGCCTCGATAATACCTTCCCGCAGCAGGCGCTGGACCTCAGACCTGATGGTGGTCCTGTCCTGGGCACTATACCACCTGCTCCTGGTGGCGATGGGTTTGCAATCCAGGGTGAGGTTCGCAAACAGAGAAGGCAGTTCGACCTTGAGGGTCGTGAGACAGCATACAGTAAGGGGTGGTAGGGGCCCGCCAAATTTCAGGGTTAGGCTCTGAAGGTTGCACTGGAAGTCAGGCCGAGTAGCAAGGCAGCGCAGAGGTTGAGTAGGATGTAGAGCCGGAAGCCGCTGAACCCTACGCCCTGGATGGTGAGGGTGGCGGTGCAGTACCGCTGCATCACCACGGAGGCCAGGCAGATTTTCTGGTTAATGGGGTGTACCGTGAGGGAGCAGCGCCTTACCGTATCGGGGTGGATGAAGCTCTCAGTGCTCCCGAAGTCCAGAAGGCAGGATGTCTTGTGCCCATTGACCTTCACTGTCGTCGACACGGTCGCGTGATTGTGCGGTCGGGACTGGTTGATCGTGATGGAGGGGAGACGCGGCTGGTGTTGAAAGGCCCCTGGCTGGTTCGCAGTGGTTTCAGGCGATGAGCGGCCCGATGAGGTGCCCGACGAGCGGGGTCCTGGGGTGTGGAAGATGGCGGCGCCCACGGAGCGCACATGATGGGCGGCGTTAAAGATTGTGGAGCCCACGGGCCGAACGTGTCCTGAGGCAAGCAAGATGGCGGTGCCCATGGGCTGCACGTGTTGTGAGGCGAGCAAGATGGCGGCGCCCACGGGCCGTACGTGGTCTGAGGCGAAGAAGATGGTGGCGCTCACGGGTCGCACGGGGGTGTGCAGAGACAATAGCGGTGAACGAGCGGGCCTGGCACACAGCAGCGAAATGTCCTTTCTTCCCGCAGGGCTTGCAGAGCGCGCATTTATTAATTACGACGAGAGGAGAGTAGAGTGTAATCGAGGCTTTATTACGCAGAGATATGGAGCCTCCCGCAGCTGTTGCTGAAATGGCTGCAGCAGGAGAGCCCACGCATTTATACTCCGCCCAGCAGGCAGGGATTTACCCCCGTACCTGTAGTACAGGAGCCTGACCATAATACACCTCATAAGCGATATATACAATACAACAGTGGTGACTACCACAGGAAGGGAATACAGCACCCTGTAAAATCCAAGCCCAATGTAACTAACACTTTTTATTTACAGAGCTTTATTGTCCACACCATGCTTCAGCTCTGGCTTCCAGCTTTTTCCGTAGTTTGTTGACATTCATTCGTGAGTCCACATCAGGGCTTGGCCAATCAGACACAGTGAACATAGATCAGTGACCAGACTCACAAAATCCAAAACAGAAAGGTTGAACAACACAATGATGAATTTTAAGATCAATATGTTTCGTAGTTGATCCTATCTTGTTAGATTTAAAGCGTGAATATAATTTTTGTCAGGTGGCTACACCTTGTGCTATACATTCTGTAATGCTGTACCTGTTTTTCTAGTTCTGCATGATCCGCTAGTGGAATGGGTAGATTTGATGAGATTTGATGGATTCTCGAGAAGTCACTTGAAGATTTGTGATGAGCCATCAATTGCACGAGAGACGAGTTGCTTTACAAAAGTTAGGCATTAATAAACTAGAACTTAGCCCTGCGGTTGTCGACAATAAAATGGACGACCGCTGGGCGTTTGACTATTTATACCTCGGCAAGAAGGCGTGGTTAACTCAGCCTCTCGACCAATCGATCGAGAGGCACATGACCGACCAAGGACAATGGTAAGCCGGTGTTCTGCCCCAATGGCAGACAGCTATGCAAATCATATCACCACATTCACCCCTTGCGGAGAAAGAAGCCGGGGGGTGGGGGGGGGGGGGGGGGGGTGGGGGGGTAGGGGGGGGGGGAGGAGCGAACTGGTGATATGAGTAGCAGCCGGGAGGACAAACATTTTCTCTCCTGTCTTTTATCAAATTTGGGGTCTTCCCACTGGCCCAGACAATAAGCAATATTAGACAAAGTCCCAATAAAGTCCATGGAGCTGTTGAAATTTAGATCGATTCGATCAGTCTTTTCGTGGCCCGTGACGTTCTGGCAGACCGCCGCAGTGGAGGAGGTGACGTCAGGTCGGCCGATGGTGGTGGTTCCGCTGACGTCCTGGAGTCCGGGAGCGATGGTCCTTGAATAGTCTCCGTCACCCGAGCTGGCTGTGGAGACGCCATGGATGGGGAAGGGGGAAGCTAAGTGGGGCGCTGAGGGGAAAAAAACAGGGGGGGGGGGGTCTGTGGTGGAGGGGGGAAAGGCCGCACGCCGGCGGGTGCCAGGTCCCGGAGGGAGACCATGTCCTGCCGACCGTCGGGGTACTCCACATACGCATACATAAGAACATAAGAACATAAGAACTAGGAGCAGGAGTAGGCCATCTGGCCCCTCGGGCCTGCTCCACCATTCAATTAGATCATGGCTGATCTTTTGTGGACTCAGCTCCACTTTCCGGCCCGAACACCATAACCCTTAATCCCTTTATTCTTCAAAAAACTATCTATCTTTACCTTAAAAACATGTAATGAAAGAGCCTCAACTGCTTCACTGGGCAAGGAATTCCATAGATTCACAACCCTTTGGGTGAAGAAGTTCCTCCTAAACTCAGTCCTAAATCTACTTCCCCTTATTTTGAGGCTATGTCCCCTAGTTCTGCTGTCACCCGTCAGTGGAAACAACCTGCCCGCATCTATCCTATCTATTCCCTTCATAATTTTAAATGTTTCTATAAGATCCCCCCTCATCCTTCTAAATTCCAACGAGTACAGTCCCAGTCTACTCAACCTCTCCTCATAATCCAACCCCTTCAGCTCTGGGATTAACCTAGTGAATCTCCTCTGCACACCCTCCAGCGCCAGTACGTCCTTTCTCAAGTCAGGAGACCAAAACTAAACACAATACTCCAGGTGTGGCCGCACTAACACCTTATACAATTGCAACATAACCTCCCTAGTCTTAAACTCCATCCCTCTAGCAATGAAGGACAAAATTCCATTTGCCTTCTTAATCACCTGTTGCACTTGTAAACCAACCTTCTGTGACTCATGCACTAGCACACCCAAGTCTCTCTGAACAGCGGCATGCTTTAATATTTTATCGTTTAAATAATAATCCCGTTTGCTGTTATTCCTACCAAAATGGATAATCTAACATTTGTCAACATTGTATTCCATCTGCCAGACCCTAGCCCATTCACTTAACCTATCCAAATCCCTCTGCAGACTTCCAGTATCCTCTGCACTTTTCGCTTTACCACTCATACTGTGGGTTAGCGTGGAGTAACTGGACTTGTTCCACCAACGGGTCGGACTTGTGCACTCGCACATGCTTCCGGAGCAAGATGGGTCCGGGGGTGACCAGCCACGTCGGGAGAGGGGATCCGGAGGACGACTTCCTTGGGAAGACAAGAAGACGTTCATGAGGTGTCTGATTTGTTGTGGTACAGAGGAGTGAGCGGATAGAATGTAGGGCATCGGGATAACTTCTTGCCATCGGGAAATAGGGAGATCTCTGGACCGGAGGGCTAGTAGTATGGTCTTCCAGATGGTGCCATCCTCCCGCCCGACCTGTCCGTTACCCCGGGGGTTATAGCTGGTCGTCCTGCTAGAGGCAATGCCCCTGTTGAGCAGGAATTGACGCAGCTCGTCGCTCATAAAGAAGGACCCCCGATCGCTATGTATGTACGTGGGGTAGCCGAACAGGGAGAAGATGGAGAGGAGGGCCTTAATGACGGTCGATGTGGTCATGTCGGGGCAGGGAATGGCGAAGGGGAAGCGGGAGAATTTGTCAATTACCGCCAGGAAGTAAATGTTGCGGTTGTTAGAGGGAAGGGGCCCCTTGAAGTCAATGCTGAGACGTTCGAAGGGGCGGGATGCTTTGATCAGGTGTGCGCGCTCGGGGCGGTAGAAGTGCGGTTTGCACTCGGCGCAGATGTGGCAGTCACGGGTTACTGACCTGACTTCCGCGATGGAGAAAGGCAGGTTGCAGGCCTTAATGAAATGATAGAGGCGGGTCACCCCTGGATGGCAGAGGTCCGCGTGGAGGGAGCGGAGGCGGTCTATCTGCGCGCTGGCGCAGGTACCGCGGGACAGGGCATCAGGAGGCTCATTGAGCTTCCCAGGACGAAACAAGATATCATAGTTGTACGTGGACAACTCGATCCGCCACCGTAAGATCTTGTCATTCTTGATCTTGCCCCTTTGTGCATTATCAAACATGAAGGCCACTGACCGTTGGTCTGTGAGGAGGGTAAACCTCCTGCCGGCCAAATAGTGCCTCCAATGTCACACTGCTTCGACTATGGCCTGGGCTTCCTTTTCCACAGAGGGGTGGTGGAGTTCGGAAGCCTGGAGAGTTCTGCAGAAGAAGGCCACGGGTCTGCCCGCTTGGTTCAGGGTGGCCGCCAGAGCAACTTCTGATGCGTCGCTCTCGACCTGGAAGGGGAGGGACTCGTCGATGGCGCGCATCGTGGCCTTTGCGATGTCCGCTTTGATGCGGCTAAAGGCCTGGCAGGCCTCTGTCGACGGCGGGAAGGTCGTGGTTTGAATGAGGGGACGGGCCTTGTCAGCGTAGTTGGGAACCCATTGGGCGTAGTAAGCGAAGAAAACCAGGCAGCGTTTGAGGGATTTGAGGGTATTGGGGAGAGGGAGTTCCATCAGGGGGCGCATGCGTTCGGGGTCGGGGCCTATCACTCCTTTAAGCACTACGTAGCCGAGGATGGCTAGACGGTCGGTGCTAAACACGCACTTATCCTTATTGTAAGTTAGGTTAAGGAGTTTTGCGGTTTGGAGGAATTGCTGGAGGCTGGCATCATGGTCCTGCTGGTCGTGGCCGCAGATGGTGACATTATCAAGATACGGGAAGGTAGCCCGTAATCCGTACTTGTCGACCATTCAGTCCATCTCCCATTGGAAGACCGACACCCCATTTGTGACACCAAATGGAGCCCTAAGGAAGTGGTAGAGGTGCCCATCTGCCTCAAACGCGGTGTATTTGCGGTCACTCGCGCGGAGGGGGAGCTGGTGGTAAGTGGACTTAAGGTCCACAGTGGAGAAGACCTTGTATTTCGCGATATCGTTTACCATGGCGGAAATAAGGGGGGGAGGATACGTGTCCAGTTGCATAAACCGGTTGATGGTCTGGCTATAGTCGATGACCATCCGGTGTTTCTCCCCAGTCCGGACCACCAGCACTTGGGCTCGCCAGGGACTGTTGCTGGACTCGATGACCCCTTCCGTCAGCAACCTCTGGACCTCGGACCTGATGAAGGACCGGTCCTGGGCGCTGTATCGTCTGCTCCGTGTCGCGACGGGTTTGCAATCGGGGGTGAGATTAGCAAACAAGGAGGGGGGTTCCACTTTGTGGGACGCGAGGCTGCAGACAGTGAGGGGGGTATAGGGCCGCCGAATTGGAAGGTCAAGCTCTGCAGGTTGCATTGGAAGTCCAGTCCTAGGAGTGCCGGTGCGCAAAGGTCAGGGAGGACAAGGAGTTTATAATTTTTAAAAACCTTCCCTTGGACCGTGAGGTCTGCGTTGCAGCACCCGGTGATGTGGACGGAGTGCGAACCTGAGGCTAACCCGATTTTGTGTTTTACCGGATGGACAGGGAGCGCGCAGCGTCTTACCGTGGCAGGGTGAACGAAGTTTTCCGTGCTCCCGGAGTCCAGCAGACAGCCCGTCTCGTGGCCGTTGAGGTAGATGAACGTCGTCGTTTTGGCGAGCGTGCGTAGACGTGACTGGTCGACCTGAATGGCCGCGAGCCGTGGAGAAAATCCGTATTCGTCGTCGTCGTCCGAGTAGATGCTGGAAGGACCTTGCGTGCCAGTCCCGGAAGGCAGTGGCCAGGATCCGCACGTGGAGTCGGGATCCAAAGATGGCGGCACCCAGGACCTGCACGTGGAGTCGGGGCCCCAAGATGGTGGCGCCCAGGACCCGCACGTGGAGTCGGCGCCCCAAGATGGCAGCGCCCAGGACCCGCACGTGGAGTCGGGGCCCCAAGATGGCGGCGCCCAGGGCCCGCACGTGGGGTCGGCGCCCCAAGATGGCGGCACCCAGGACCCGCACATGGGGTTGGCGCCCCAAGATGGCGGCACCCAGGACCCGCACGTGGAGTCGGCGCCCCAAGATGGCGGCGCCCGTGGGGCCCTCGTGGTTGCTGGGGGTGGGGCTAGCGATGCCAGCGGGCCGATTGGAGCGGCTGCGAGCGGGGGCAGCGAGGCGCGCAGGCAGGCCCGGGGGCGGCGAGCTGAGAGGAGCGCGGTGCGCTGGAGGAGCCCCGGAGGAGAGAGAGAGGGGCGAGCAGGCCAGGCGCGGGGGCCCGGGATCGGGGGGGGGGGGAGATTTGCGCGGCTTCTAGGAGGGGACCGGGAGGGCCCGGAGGAGCGGGAGAGGCGCGCAGGTCGGGCGCCGTGGCCCGGGGGGGAAAGAGAGGCGCGGCGAGCAGGAGGGGACCGGGAGGAGAGAGAGAGGCGCACAGGCCATGCGCGGGGGCCCGGGGGCGGGGGGGGGGAGAGAGTTGTGCGGCGACCAGGAGGGGACTGGGAGGCCCCGGAGGAGAGAGAGAGGTGCGCAACCGAGGCGCGCAGGCCAGGCGCAGGGGCCCGGGGGCGGGGGGAGAGTGTTGCGCGGCGGCTAGGAGGGGACCGGGAGGGCCCAGAAGAGCGAGGGAGGCGCGCAGGCCGGGCGCAGGGGCCCGGGGGCGGGGGGCAGAGTTGTGCGGCGCTCAGGAGGGGACCGAGAGGGCCCGGAGGAGAGAGAAAGGCGCACAGGCCGGGCGCATGGGCCCGGTGGCGGGGGGGGGGGGGGGGGGGGGAGTGTTGCGTGGCGTGTAGAGGAACCGCAGCGGCCGTTTTGGTCTGGCAGACCCTGGAGAAGTGGCCCTTCTTCCCGCAGCTCTTACAGAGGGCGGAGCGGGCTGGGCAGCGCGGGCGAGGGTGTTTCGCAAACCCGCAAAAGTAGCAGCGGGGTCCCGTGGACTTGTCAGGGCGTCCCGCGGCACAGGCCTGAGGGAGGTCGGGAGCGGCGGATGGTGGTGGGGAAGCGTGCCAGGAGGCCCGGCTGGGGATGTAGGCGTGGGCGTTTTGATCGGTGACCTCCAGGGAGGAGGAGAGTGTCCGTGCCTCAGTTAATCTGAGGTCGTCTCTCTCCAGCATCCGCTGGCGGATAGCGGGGGACTGCATCCCAGCCACGTAAGCGTCTCTGATCAGTAGTTCCATGTGCTCCGTAGCTGAGACTGCGAGGCAGGAGCAATTCCTCCCCAGGATAGCGAGGGCCTGGTAAAATTGGTTTAGTGACTCACCGGGGAGCTGCCGTCTGGTGGCCAGCAGATGTCGGGCGAATACCCTGTTGACTGGTTTAATGAATTGTCTATTCAGCTTTAGTATTGCTGCATCGTAATCCTTTTCCTCCTTGATTATCGCGTAGGCGTCGATACCCACGCTGGAGTGGAGGATGTGAAGCTTCTGTGCCATGGTTGGGGGGCTGGTTGCAGACTCCAGGTATCCTTCGAGGCATGTCAGCCAGAGTTGGAAAAGTTCTGCAGAGTTCGGAGTTGGCGGGCTGATGCGGAGGCATTCGGGCTTGATCCGGAACTCCATCTTCAAAAATCTAGTTTATTAAATTGATAAGCCATCAACTGCACGAGAGACAAGTTGCTTTACAAAAGTTAGGCTTTAATAAACTAGAACTTAGCCCTGCGGTTGTCTACAATAAAATGGACGACCGCCGGGCGTTTGACTATTTATACCTCGGCAAGGAGGCGTGGTTAACTCAGCCTCTCGACCAATCGGTCGAGAGGCACATGACCGACCAAGGCCAATGGTAAGCCGGTGTTCTGCCCCAATGGCAGACAGCTATGCAAATCATATCACCACAATCTGCTTGCAAATTCCTTGCCTGTAAACTTTAATCTGATGCGAGCACAGCTGGTCTTATCTATAAACTACAAGTCACCTATTCTATTCTGGCAAGGGGGCCTACGTTCTCCATTAAACCTCTGATGTTTGCCCCAAGGCAGCTGCTGGCAAGAGACTGTTGATATTTCTTAATCTTGGCCTTGTGTACCAGCAGGAAAGTGGAGTGAAGGTCAAAGATCAGCCATGGTTTTATTGAATAGCGGAGCAGGCTTGAGAGGCCATGTTACCTGCTGCTGCTTCTATTTAATTATGGGTGGGTCTGTGAAGATAGGATCACAATGTGAACAGCTTTGAAACACTCTTAACCTCAGCTCAACAAACGTTTTGCCCTTTGTCATTCACCAAGCTACCCCATCCATTTCACTGCTTACCATAACATCAATAAACTCAATATCACACTCTGAAATGGGGCATATTGGCCTGGTGTCTGCTTTGAGTATTCAGTACTGTGCAGTAGTAAAGGTTATAGTTTTTACAAACCAAGTAGACCATGTTTTCTGTGAAGAGAAAACAAATATGCTTCATGCTTTAGCACAGTCATTTTCAAAGTCGGGATCGCTAGCCGCAGGTGGGTGTCGGGAGTGTCGCAGAGCCATCAAACACGGCATTCCCGATCGCAGGAATAAATGTGCAATAGCCGCAGCAGCCGGCTTTTAAAAATGATGGCCGCCACCGACTTTCAGAATGCCGGCCTTGCTGCACATGTGTGCCCACTCATCAGTACGAAGGCCCGGAGCCCAGCGAGAAACACCGCCTCCTCCTAATGTCAGCGTGCTGACCCAGGAGAAGATTTAAAAAAAAAAATTCAATGCAGTCTCGTTGCCTGAAGCGATAGAGAGCGAGTTACGTGGCCCGAACACTGACATCAGGTGCTCCGGGCGCAATTGTGATTCCTCCATTTTGTCAGCAGTAAACAAGCAACAAGGGAGTGAAATTAAAATGGATCATTTTGTAATAAAGAATAGAGGGCAAGAGACACAAACAGGCCAGGATCTCACAAGTAAACCTGCTGGAGAGAGTGGCTCAGGACAATCCACAGCAGGACAAAGCAGTGCTGGTGTGATCTCCAGGACCTCTGATGAACAACATACAGAAATGTAACATTGAATGACCATGCAAGTGAGATTATGAAGACCAAGCAGGTTCACCTATCGCATTAAAGGTAAGTGAAAATGGTGGGTCACAAAGTTTGGGCGGCATGGGATGCGAATGTAGGCTGGCATGGGCCGCAAAGGTTATCCGGCATGGGTCGTTATGGTCGGCCGGCATGGGTCGCTATGGTCGGCCGGCATGGGTCGCTATGGTTGGCCGGCATGGGTCGCGAAGGTTGACCGGTGTGAGTCCCGAAGGTTGGCCAGTTGGTAAAAATGGGTCCCGGAACAAAAGTTTGTAAAACCCCACTTTAACAGCTTAAAACATTGTATTATCATAACAGCCCGTTATTTGTCTGTACGGCTGCCAGTTCAAATACAATCATTAGCACAATGAACTTAATTAACATATTAAGAACATATTGTATTAATTGACACATGTGATTAACATATCTTCCTGGCACTATGGTTTGCATCATCCAGACCATGGGCGAAATTCTCCAACCCCCCCCCCGCAGAGTCGGAGAATCGCCTGGAGATGCCGAAAATCCCGCCCCTGCCGTGGCAGAAATTCTCCGCCACCCAGGAATTGGGTGAGGATCCACTGGGCCCCAACAAAGGACCTGTCACACATGAGTTGTTATTGCCATACTGACTGACCCTTCCTCCCACTGGCCACATGTACTTTCTCCCGCAGGTCTTCCAGCCGACTGTGCCGGCACATCCCCAATGGACCCCGCCTCTGCCTCCCTGGATAGCACCTCGGAGGAGTGCACTGAGGATCGTATGATTGACATGTCACAGCTGTCATCTCCACCCTCCACCAGCGCAGACACACACCTCGGTGGGAAGCATCAGTGGTCAGGCTTCTGGGGCACAATCTGGTGAGCACCACACTGCTGCTGATGTACATCTGGTGGTGGCAGGAATGTCCAGGTGAGACATCAGGCAGAGGTCTGCTGGATCACAGGTCCCAACTGGGTCCCAGTCAGATGCTGAGTCCCTGGAACAGCGTTACCTGGCGCTGATGGAAATATTAGGGAGTGGTTGGGACATCCAGAGGCAGTCAGCAACACCCCAGCAGGTCCATAGCCGATTGGAGGAGTCACAGAGGCTACGGGTGCAGGAAACTTTGCCAGCAATGCGTGGCACCGAGGCCACCACTACTAGGTGGCAACCACACTGGAGAGCCTGGTGGCAGAGACAGATGATGCCAGAGCAGTCGGGGCTCGAACTAGCTCTGTACCGAGGTGAACCCTGGGACCCTGTGGGCACCGAGAAAGAGAAAAGGTCGCTGGATGCCAACCTGGACACGTCCCATGGAATGGAGATGATGGGCACCATCTCTCCAAAGTTACACCCCTCTGATGAGGCCAAAGTCAGCACAGGGGACAGGGCGGCACGGCAGCGCATGTGCAGCCGAAAAATGCGTCAGGGTCATCTGACCCCAGAGCCCCCAGAGGACACCCATCTGGGGCATCGAAGGCCATGGAACGTGGCAAGCAGTTGGCTGCCTCCACCTTAGATGTGCATCCTGGGGACACACCTCGGCCTAGCGGTAGAGCAACAAAGGTGAAGCACGTTGAGGATCACTGAGGGCACCGGGGGAGAGGGGAGACGGTGGCTGGGGGAGGTAGGTAGGGGTGAGGGAGTGGTAGGGAGAGTAGGGTGGCACCATCGGAAGAGTGGGGCATTGTTGGATACCTGTGACACATTAAAACCCCGTGGCCACTACCAGTATGACACCTCTGCCACTTTCTTCCACAACGCGGCCTGACGTCCGATCACTTGGCCCATCTCTCCGGGTATTTCCCCCTCCCTGTCGCACTAATCCATCCTCTGGCCATGGACATGTCCCTGGGGCTGTGTCCCATCCCCTGGATGTTCAGATGTTGGCAGCTGAGTGTGTGGTGTTGACTCCCGCAGTGTTCAAACACTCAAACACAGTGTCCATGTATCAAGATGTGATTGAGATGCTAGGCAATGACTCCCACATGGTACATGGCCTGCCCACCCACAGGAATCAACTTAGTTTATGCGAAGTGTTCATTTAACCATGATTGCCAATTCCCTATTAGCAATAGCTTTTAGGGCAGCAAGGTAGCGCAGTGGTTAGCACTGCTGCCTCAGGGCGCCAAGGACCCGAGTTCGATCCCGGGTCACTGTCCATGTGGAGTTTGTACATTCTCCTCATGTCTGCGTGGGCCTCATCCCCACAACCCAAAAAGACGTGCAGTGTAGGTGAATTGGCCACGCTAAATTGCTCCTTAATTGGAAAAAAGAATTGGGTGCTCTAAATTTATATTTTAAAAAACAATATCCTTCAGCCGCACAGCCAGAGGCCTCGGCAGTCAGTGGGGGTTATGGGTGGTCGGTGGGGCAGATGGGCAGAGGCTACGATTGCTCCTGGAATGGGTAGACATGATCCAGGAGTTGGCATAGCGTTGCCATGCATGATTGCCCCCCGCTGCGCTCCCCCATACCCATGCGGAGGGTGCATCTTCCAGCCAAGGGTCCCCAACCCCCTGGAGCACTGGGGTGGCAAGCCCAGTACCCCCGGGCTTGTTGTCTGTGAGCAAAGATGGCTACTCACCTTCTCGGCTCCCCGCAGAAGCCCTTCCTCCAGGTTCATGTTTTTAAAAAGGAGTACTAATTGGGGCCAACTTGACCACTTGCTGGGGAGGCCACAGAATCACGGGAGGCCATTGGATATGTGGTGGCTCTCGTTAATTGTATGTAAATTGGGCTTAAGTGATGACAATTGGTTTCACGCCACACTACAGCGGTATCCTGATTTTGTCTACGGGAGTGAGCTGGTTGCATCGCAAACTTTTTGGCGCCTGGCCCGGTTCTCGATTTTGGCCTCGTTGTGCTCGAGCGAGAGCATAAAGTGACTGGACAATGATGTCCATCGTCTTAGTCAAGTGTACTTCTAGCGTACATGATTTTTGTTTCTTTTACTTCTTAATAAACATTTACTTTAGGAAAATTATCACAACGTGTTGGGGCCATCATTTGCTGGATTTCAAACCCCTCCTCATCTTATACAAATTGTAAAACACAGTGAGGTAGTTGTTTCAAGTTTTCCTTCTGGGATTTGAATAACTTGGCATTTACCATCAGTCATATCCTTAACAATTGTGGGATCTCAAAGAAAAAGGGCACATAATAAATATTTGCATTTCCATAGATCAGAGCAGACATTCAATGTTTTGCCTCTCTGCAATATTTGGTGTACATTAGTACCTACCCTTTTGATAAAGAAAATAACACATCATATTGAATGAGGTTTCTCTGTGAATGGGAACAAGGAAAGAGGTGGGGAACCAATCTTTGTTCTATTCCAGAAAATCAGGCGATAAAGGATAGAACTGAAACATTCTTTTATTTACAGAGATATACATTATTAACATGCACCTCCTCACCTACCCACCACAGTTTCTGTTGTTTTATTGGAGAAAAAGTGAACCCCCAGTTAAAGCCCAAGGCCTGCATACAATTAAACACAATTCATTTACAATTAGCATTTTGCTGGCTTCCCAGCCCTTACCGCTGTTTCTGTTTTTCTGCAGCAGTATGAAAATAATGTTTTCATAATTAAGGGCTACTTGGGGAAATGCTTAGGAAATCAGAAGCACAAAGGGACTTGGGAGTCCTTGTTCACGATTCTCTTAAGGTTGACATGCAGGTTCAGTCGGCAGTTAGGAAGGTAAATGCAATATTAGCATTCATGTCAAGTGGGCGAGAACACAAGAGCAGGGATGTAGTTCTGAGGCTATATATGGCTCTGGTCAGAACCCATTTGGAGTATTATGAGCAGTTTTGGGCCCCGTATATAAGGAAGGATGTGCTGGCCTTGGAAAGGGTCCAGAGGAGGCTCACAAGAATGATCCCTGGAATGAAGGCCTTGTATGTGGAACGGTTGAGGACTCTGGGTCTGTACTTGTTGGCGTTTAGAAGGATCAGAGGGGACCTTATTGAAACTTACAGGATACTGCTTGGCCTGGATAGAGTGGACGTGGAGAGGATGTTTCCACTTGTAGAAAAAACTGGAACTAGAGGACACAATCTCAGGGGTTATCGGAAGAAGACGGGAGAATGGGGATGAGAAAAATATCAGCCATGATTGAATGGTGGAGCAGACTCGATTCAGCCGAGTGGCCTAATTCTGCTCCTAAGTCTCATGGTCTTAACTCTTTTTAATATAATTATTTAAAAATAGTGAAATCTTGTGGCATAATCTTATTGGTTAAAACAAGGTAGTCAAAATGCTAATGGTCCATAATTGGCACATAACAATATAAACTGTTTTAAGATTCCTGTGGATCTCTTCAGTGTCTTCTGATTTAGTGATAGATAAATGGATTATTCCCCATGGCTTACGATGTATATTTGTGCACAGTAATTCCTCATCTATATAATTTTCAGTACTACAAAGAAAACCAAAAGTGCAACAACTTCTCAACCAACATTAACATTGTGTTCAATATAATCAGTAATTTTGTCACTGAAGGTGATGTTCCTCTGCTGTTAAATGGGAGAGGAAAAAATCCTATTAGCCCCTCTCATGTTAAGGCAGAGTGAAGTAAGGAACTGATGACCCTCAACAAAGCATGAGAGATTTAAAAGCATATTTTCCATTGATAAAACATTTTGTGATTGTCTTTGCAAAACTCACTTACCAAGGCATTTGTTAATGGCTGAGATTCAAGCGTCCTCAGGGATGGTTACATATCACAAATGATGAATTTTCAACATCCAATAAAGAAAGGGTTTGCACTGCGACACTATCACCAGGAGTTATTCACAAAGAATAGCAATGTGGAGAACTTGCTTGGGCACAAATAATAGGCTTTGTTTTAGGTAGCTAGATTTGGATCAAAACAAGAAACCTTAAAGCACATGTTTACCATGGATTAAAAACCCATTACAGTACTGTATGAAGGATAATGATATTTAAACTATCTTCTGTACTATGTCTGTAGGACTCACACTGATGTTGGGCGGAATCTTGTTGAGGCCCTGGGGTTTCACCAGCGAGAGATCTCTGGCACCTCTTCTCAGGAAGGCATACCCAAGCACAAGGTCATCTAGAAATTGTAAGGCCACCAACAGGACTCCAGCGGTGGAACCCTATCCAGCGAGAGCTGCTGGTCAAACAGCTCTTACCTTCAGCAGCGCCACTGAGGAAGCTTAGAAGAAAAAATTTTGACAAGGCCATACATAGACCATCAGTGGGAACTATTTAAAAAGATGTCCAGAGAGTTAATGAGAAACAGTGGGTGGAATCTGACTGCCTTTAAAAGTATTCTTCCATCAGGAACAAATGTGAGTCCTGACCCCAAAGTGTCCCACCCACCTACACACAATTTCCCCGATGGAGGCTGCTCCATCTGGGTGCTCCACCCAAGTGAAGGACTGCCGGACTGCTTTGTGTTGGCTGAAAGACTGGGGAGGGGCAAATGGGTTTAGCATACGGTTGTCAGATATAGTCTAACTGAACCTCACCATTCGGGGCATCTGGCAGCAATATGTGCCGCTCCTAATGGACTGGCTATATGATGTTCCTGCTCCTCCTCTGTGCTCTGAGATTGCTTCTCCTGAAGGTCCACACCTCACCACTGTGCAATATTGTGCAGAGTGCAGCACACCTTGACCATTTTGGAGATCCTAGCTGATGTATTTTGAAAAGTGCCTCCAGATCTTTCGAGGCAACTGAAGTACATTGTCAGCATGCTGATTGATTTCACAATGACACATCTTTTTGGTATATGGCTTTCAGCATATCACTCCTAGGTCTCATGGGCTGCATTCCTCGCCAATCACATTTTAAGTGGACATCCATTGTCTCCAAGCAGCCAATTGGTATGTCTGTATAAAGCTGTGAAGAAATCAGAGAGTGTGGATTACCTCAGGATGAAAGGATCATGAGAACTGCCCAAGTACCTAGTGGATGCCTGGTTCAAACATGGACAAAAGAGCTGAATTCCGGAGGTGAGGTGAGAGTGACTGCCCTTGGCATCAAGGCAGCATTTGACCGAATATGGCTTCAAGGAGCCCTAGCTAAACTGGAGTCAATGATATTATGGTCCAGGGTTTAGAGAACCCCAAAGTGTATCATGGCATTCACCTGACCCACAACTTTTAATAGATTGTGGTTCTGGGGAGCACGCCAGCCTACCTTATAGGTGTGATGTAAAAGAGAGTTGCAATACTTTAAAATTAAAATAATGTTTATTTGTGAAACCAGTTAACACTTTATAAACCCACAGTAAACATCTTAAAAACTATCAACACCAATAAATCCCCGAAAGAATACAGCACTCTATAAGAAACTCTTAATTTTTCCTTGCAACATCCATAGGACAACAAAAAGAACCCTTTTTACAGAAAGACATCAGGTTTAACTTCACTACTGAGACATGTACCACTTTGAAATCTCCAAATGAGCTGAAGTCAGTCTGCAGCCTGCAGAGATAGATCCTTACAGCTGCTTGCTTTGCCTGCAGCTATCCATCTCTCAAAACAAAACTAAAACACACCCTGTAGCTGCAAGTCCAAAGTGAAAGTAAAAGCAGGCAGACAGCCCAGCTCCACCCACTCTTTGACATCACTGCAGCAATAACACTCAATTCTTCAATGTTCAAGAATAAACATTCTCCTTCACTCAATGGCAATCAGGGGGAAAACTATCCGCTGGTAGGAGACATATCTGGCTCAAAAGAAAATGGCTGTGGTGGATGGAGGGCAATCACCTCAGCTCTAGGACAGCACTGGTGAAGTTCCTCAGGGAAGTGCCGTTAGCCCAATCATCTTCAGCTGCTTCATCAATGAGCTCCCTTCCATCGTAAGGTCAAAAGTCGGAATGTTTGCAGATGACTGCCCAATGTTTAGCACCATTTGCGACTCTTCAGATAATGAAACAGTCCATGACCAAATGCAACAAGACCTGGACAATATCCAGGCTTGGGCTGACAAGTGGCAGGTTACATTCGCACCACACAAGTGCCAGGCAATGATCATGTCCTACCAGAGAGGATCTAACCATTGCCCCTTGACATTCTGTGTCATTACCATCGCTGAAACACCCACAATCAACATCTTGAGGCTTACCGTTGATCAGAAACTGAACTGGACTAGCCACATTAATACTGTGGCTACCCGGGCAGGTCAAAGGCTAGGAATCCTACAGAGAATAACTCACCTCTTGACTCCCCATAGCCTGTCCACCATCTATAAGGCGCAAGTCAGGAGTGTGATGGAATACTCACCACTTGCCTGGTTGAGTGCCACTCCAACACTCAAGAAGCTCAACACCATCCAGGACAAAACTTGATTGCTCCCCCTTCCACAAACGTTCAAACCCTCCACCATCGATAAACAGTGGCTGCCTTCTGTACCATCAATAAAATGCACTGCAGTAACTCACCAAGGTTCCTTCAACTGCTCCTTCAAAATCCATAACCACTACCATCTAGAAAGACAAGAACATCAGATACCTGGGAACCCCACCACCTGGACGTTCCTCTCCAACTCATTCAACACCCTGACCTGGAAATATATCGCCGTTCCTTCACTGTCGCTGGGGCAAAATCCTGGAAATCCCTCCCTAATAACATAGTGCGCATTCCCACAACACAATGACGGTGGTTAAGTGAGTTCAAGAAGGCAACTCATCACCACCTTCTGAAAGGCAACCAGGAATGCGCAATAAATGCAATGACGCCCAAATCCCATAAACAAATTTTTTAAAAGTAACAATCTTTTTATGGTGGCACAGGTTAATGCAGTGGAAACCCTTGCAATTCATAACCACTCCTTGGTGATCTGGAATGCCACAATGACGCCGTTTTGGAGGGGGCAGAACACGCAAAACCTGCGTAAAACAGGCGGCGTCCCTGATTCCTTTGTAAAAATGGATTCTCCGCCCAAACGCCGATTACAAAATCGGCGTTGGAAAATGGAGAATCCAGCCCAGGGTGTCTACGAGCAGTGAATGCAGTAACTGGAATCTTTAACCAAATCAGATTGATAAATCCTCACAGATATGCAGGAGTAAAAAGCAGGCAATAAAAATTAGGTTTAAATTATGTGCAGAATGTACATAAAAGATTGGGAAAGAATTGGGTGGAATTAAGAGAAAGATAGATGGTGGAATTTTGTTTGAAAATTGCAAAGTCTCAGGATCTAACTGAAAGCCAATGTGTTTCTTCACAGAACCAGAGCCAGGTTATCCCCCCAGATATTCTGACACATAGTCAAAAAAAAACAGGGGGCGTGTTTTGTGCCGTGGCTCTGAGGGACCGAGGCCTCACAGAGTCAGCAAGCTCGACTCCACATAGATAGGGCGCCCATTGTGGTGACATGCATCACTGTAGATACACAAGGGGTTAATGTAAATACACATAGACTAGATAGACACTAGACGGAGCACCAGAGACATGACACACAGACACTCAACCAATAGGTCAGTAAGATAGGACACGACCAATGGCCATTCACGATACACACAGAGGTGACACTACCACATTACACCAACCCATATATAAAGGACACAGCACACATTATCTTCCTCTTTCCAGTGGAGACAATCAGTGAGTACAGACACAGGGTTGATTGAACATCACACCCACCACACGGATTGTAGCAGACTGGTTCGTCAGTCTGAGTAGCTATAGAAGGATTAACAGTAGAGGCGAATCCGAGTAGGAGAATTGTAAATAGTTTAATAAACGTGTTAAAGTTATCTCTATGTCTGAACCTTTCTTTGTCAGAGTGAACATCAAGGAAGCAGTTTATGCTACGCCAAGAGCATAACAAGACATGGTACCAGCAAGTGACTGTTTCAATCCATATAGTTACAACTCAGCAAACAGTGACAACCAGCAACAACACCCAGGCAAGATGATCGAGAATCCAGTTCCACAGCAGCTCAAGTGCCACGGCAATCTCCGCGAAAACTGGCGTGCATTCAGGCAAAGGTTTGAGATCTTTCTGGTAGCAGCCGACCTACAAGACGTGACCGATGCCGAAAAGACAGCGCTTCTGCTCACCATTGCCGGTGCCAGAGCAGAAGAAATCATCAAAACTTTCAAGTTCTCCAAAGGGCAAAACAGGAGCGACTTCCAGGCAGTCCTGGAGAAATTCGAACAATACTGCGAGGAAAACACAAACAAACCAACAGAAAACGGTAAGAGAGGCACCAGTACTTACCATAAGGCCGAGATCCCGGAGCAGAGAACGACAATTTTGATCGGCTGCCATCTTGGTAAAGGTGCTGCACGTGCGCAGTTGAGAAAAAGGCCCCAAGTAAAGGAACAGCGGTCTGAGCATGCCCAATCGCTTCCTATGACCTACGTCACACGCGTGATGATGTCAGAGGCCCCAGGCCACACCCACTTAAAGGGGAAATGTCCCAAAACATGAAAAAAAAATTTTAAGCCGTAAAACCTGATTCTTTCACCTGGAACGACAGCACAATGCCTGAAATTCGACCAGTAGCAGAAAGTAAGCTCCGCAGAAACCAACAACAAGCAGTTAGTACCGCCCAAGGAGATGATACAGTCCTTGAATACGACGACTCCAACCTTTATTTCTTCTTTGGACGTCACAAGCCCAATGCCAGCTCCGACACAAAAAGTAATGATATGGTCCTAGAAGACTACGACTCAGACGAAGGTTTCATCATGCAAGATAGCGACCCCAGTACCAAATCCGAACCTCAACGAGATGTGTTCTATAGTGAAGAATCCGACACAGACGCGGATGTGTTCTTCGGATTTAAGGATCTTCAGCCCAGCATATATGACTCGTGAGTGCAGGATTATGCTGCGGCCTGACACCAAGAGACAGAGAGCGGTACAAGCCCTCAGAGAGCGGCCTGCTGACACACAGAGAGTGGTCCACGCATCACAAAGGGTCCCAGCCTCTACACAGGAAGCGATGAAAGATTCAAAAGCGAGACAACTGCACGTCTCCACACCGAGCTCGTGGTCAGCCTCCACAATATAAGAAACGCAAAACTCCACACCGCAGTCCTTGCATGAACAAGAAGTGACTCGAGTGACACAAGCCTCCACAGCGAGCTCGTGGACAGCCTCCATGATAGAAGCAACGCAAGACTCCAAAGTGCAGTCCTTGCATGAACAAGACCATGAGGGTCTTGCAACCTCCCCTGAGCAACCAGCAGCAGACGATGCAGGTCTGCCACGCTCAAGTGAACAACAGAAAGACTACGACAGTCTGCCATGCTCAAGTGCACAGCAAGACGACTATGACAGTCTACCATGCTCCAGTGAACAGCAAGACGACTATGACAGTTTACCATGCTCCAGTCCACCCACATTGTTTGAGCCACAAGAAGAAGACTCTGACAGTCTACCCAGCTCAAGTGAACAACAAGAAGCTACTGAGGCTCTATCCACTGTATGTGAGACAAGAATTGTAAATAGTTTAATAAACGTGTTAAAGCTATCTCCACGTCTGAACCTTCCTTTGTCAGAGTGAACATCAAGGAAGCAGCTTATGCTACGCCAAGAGCATAACAAGACACCCATATCTCAAAGTACAGTTGAAGCCCCCTTCCCCCCCCCCCCCCCCCCCCCATCCTGGATATTGGTATCCTCGGCACACAACGGAAATATTCCCAACCCTCCAACACAGAGGGCAAACCTCCCGCCTGCCATTCAATGGTTGGCTCACCTCCTCCCCCCGCCCACCATGCAGGCATCAGGGTGACCCTGATATAACCCCCACATCCTCGCCAAAATCAGGACATCCCTATTCTAAATCTGCGCCATCACCATCAGGGTGTCAGGGCATGACCGGCCATGTCTCTCACCACCCGGGAACTATCGTCACGACTGGTTACTGTTTGGAAAACAAGTGGTCAGCAGCATTACATCATGTCAGTGGGGGGGAATCATCTGACAAACCCAGAAGCTATTATAATGCACACCCTCGCTGGGTGTGAAACTGATTACATCACTAGTGGGGACATGGAGAAGATCTCAAATTAGAGTTAGTGGCCATAATAGGATTTGCTGCTGCGGTGAACAGGCCCAGAAAAATGTGCCGAGAAGAAACAGAGAGAATAATTAAAAAGCAAAATAATTTTTAATATACTCCAACACTAATTAACATCTTAATAAGTGGGATTCCCGTCCAGTGACACCGGAATTGCGGAATGCAATTGGGCGGAGAATCACGCGTGAGCCAAAAATCGTGCTAGTGCCGGGTGCCTAACGGAATGCCATGGCTCCTGTGCCTCGACAGCGGGTCACTACATTCTACTCCGCATATACAGTAACTACCATTGGCTTAGTAATAACTGGCCCGACCCGGTATTCTCTGGGGTCGCCATGATCCTCCTCCTCTGCCAGGAGGAATTACTGGCGGTGAATTTCACTTGGGAAAATTGGGAAACAGGCACCGAGGCTGTTGAGGGAGAGAGGAGGAATAACCGTAGGTTGGCGGTCCTGCCACTGGCATGGCTGGCTGAGGACTGAGCCGGTGTTTGCCAGGGCCAGGGGGTGTATCGAGGGATGACCAGAGGATGGGCCATGGCTTCGGGGTGATCCCTGGGACCGGGGTGGTGTCCAGACACGGACCGCCATTGCTGTTGCCTGCAAACCAGTCATCTTGCTGCATAGTCCATCCTTCACACCCCTCTGACAGAGCACCGAGGCAGATTGAAATGTTTGCGCACAAGTGTTTTTTGTGGAACGATGAGCATTTATGTACAAGTCTGTGTCTTAGCATCTAAAGCTGTCCTATACACTGCACCCGTGCCAACTTAACTGGTGTCTAACTTTCTGGCTTTGCTGGCCCGAATGTTATATCTAGGTGAATTCCCAGGCAGTACATCAGGGGTGGAGGTGGCCTACTGTGATGCCCGTCCTGTGACCTGGGACCCCTTTGGCGGCCGTCCATTGGACCGACCGGGTCTGGACGGCCCGGCAACCTCTTGGGTGTCCCAAGTGGCGTGTTGCTGCTATGTTCTGCCTGCTGCCCCATTGGATGTGCCAGGAACAGGAGGGGTGGAGGATACAACACCTGCGTCAGACCGGCGCCGCCCCCGATTTCGGCATCAGAAGGGATTCTCTGTCTGATCGCCGATTATGAAATCGACATCGGTGAACGGTGAATCCCGCCCACTGTTTTTCAATATTGTGTAACATAACGTCAAACAGTTCTGTGAAAACGATACTCGATATGGTTCTTATTCTGCTTATTAATTTTAATGCAGTTACAGCAGTAAGTTAACTCCCAGAATGTGGTTATTTGATGCTCTTCTGCTGATAACTTGATAATTTGGGGTATAAATTTGTCTTCGTGCTCAATGCTGCTGAGAGATTGACAGCCCAATTTGCACTCTGCCTAATTTCCTTTTCCAATGGAATATCTGTGTGTATGCAAATAAACAGTGTCATCAGGCGTCACCATGATTTCCAGTTGTAATACTTCAAAGGGTCGATTCATTCATTAGCCATAATCTCAAAGGACCATCGCCATCTCTCGTGGAGCTTGAGGGACACCACTCCGCAAGCTCCACTCCGCAAGCTCAGGACAAGGCAAAGATGCAGAGCCTCCATGAAATACCAGAGCTGGTACAGAGATTGAGCCCATAGCATTGGAGTCATCCTGCATCACTTTCGAACCATCAAGCCAACATGGCTGAGAAATCCCTTAACCAAAGGGTATAGGATCCAGCTATGCTGCTATTTGTCACCTATATGAGATAATAAACAGTTAAATATGATCTAACAAGATACTTTGTGCATTTGATGAGTAACATTCTCATTCATTGGTTCAACCCAGGAATTAGAACAAAGAACAAACAAAGAACAAAGAAAATTACAGCACAGGAACAGGCCCTTCGGCCCTTCCAGCCTGCGCCGATCCAGATCCTTTATCTAAACCTGTTGTCTATTTTCCAAGGATCTACTTCCCTCTGTTCCCCGCCCATTTGTATATCTGTCTAGATGCATCTTAAATGGTGCTATCGTACTCACCTCTACCACCTCCGCTGGCAAAGCGTTCCAGGCACCCACCACCCTCTGCATAAAAAACTTTCCACGCACATCTCCCTTAAACTTTCGCCCTCTCACCTTGAAAATGTGACCCCTTGTAATTGACACCCCCACTCTGGGAGAAAGTTTATTGCTATTCACCCTGTCCATACCTCTCATAATTTTGTAGACCTCAATCAGGTCCCCTCTCAACCTCCGTCTTTCCAACGAAAACAATCCTAATCTACTCAACCTTTCTTCATAGCTAGCACCCTCCACACCAGGCAACATCCTGGTGAACCTCCTCTGCACCCTCTCTAAAGCATCCACATCCTTCTGGTAATGTGGCGACCAGAACTGCACGCAGTATTCCAAATGTGGCGAAACCAAAGTCCTATACAACTGTAACATGACCTGCCGACTCTTGTACTCAATACTCCGTCTGATGAAGGCAAGCATGCTGTATGCCTTCTTGACCACTCTATCGACCTGCGTTGCCACCTTCAGGGTACAATGGACTTGAACTCCCAGATCGCTCTGTACATCAATTTTCCCCAGGACTCTTCCATTGACCATATAGTCTGCTCTTGAATTGGATCTTCCAAAATGCATCACCTCACATTTGCCTGGATTGAACTCCATCTGCCATTTCTCTGCCCAACTCTCCAATCTATCTATATTTTGCTGTATTCCCTGACAGTCCCCCTCGCTATCTGCAACTCCACCAATCTTAGCATCATCTGCAAACTTGCTAATCAGACCACCTATAACTTCATCCAGATCATTTATGTATATCACAAACAACAGTGGTCCGAGCACGGATCCCTGTGGAACACCACTAGTCACCTTTCTCATTTTGAGACACTCCCTTCCACCACTATTCTCTGTCTCCTGTTGCCCAGCCAGTTCTTTATCCATCTAGCTAGTACACCCTGAACCCCATGTGACTTCACTTTTTCCATCAACCTGCCATGGAAAACTTTATCAAACGCCTTCCTGAAGTCCATGTATATGACATCTACAGCCCTTCCCTCATCAATTAACTTTGTCACTTCCTCAAATAATTCTATTAGGTTTGTAAGACATGACCTTCCCTGCACAAAACAATGCTGCCTATCACTGATAAGTCTATTTTCTTCCAAATGTGAAATCCCTCAGTATCTTCTCCAACAGTTCACCTAACACTGACGTCAAGCTCACAGGTCTATAATTTCCTGGATTAGACCTGCTACACTTCTTAAACAAAGGGACAACATTAGCAATTCTCCAGTCTTCCGGGACCTCACCCATGCTCAAGGATGCTGCAAAGATATCTGTTAAGGCCCCAGCTATTTTGTTCCTCGCTTCCCTCAGGAACCTGGGATAGATCCCATCCGGACCTGGGAACTTGTCCACCTTAATGCCTTTTAGAATACCCAAAACGTCCCCCTTCCTTATGCCGACTTGACCAAGAGTATTTAAACATCCATCCCTAACATCCCTCAACATCCGTCATGTCCCTCTCCTCGATGAATACCGATGCAAAGTACTCATTAAGAATCCCACCCATTTCCTCTGACTCCACGCATAAATTCCCTCTTTTGTCTTTGAGTGGGCCGATCCTTTCTCTAGTTACCCTCTTGCTCCTTATATACGAATAAAAGGCTTTGGGATTTTCCTTAACCCTGTTAGCCAAAGATATTTCATGACCCCTTTTAGCCCTCTTTATTGCGCGTTTGAGATTTGACCTACTTTCCCGATTTTCCTCCAAAGCTTTATCAGTTTTAAGTCGCCTAGATCCTATGTATGCTTCCTTTGTCATCTTCGCTAGTCTCACAATTCCACCCGTCATCCATGGTTCCCTAATCTTGCTATTTCTATCCCTCATTTTCACAGGGACATGTCTGTCCTGCACTCTAATCAACCTTTGCTTAAAAGACTCCCACATTTCAAATGTGGATTTACCCTGTAATGGACAATTTTAATACTTAATATTGAATAACTGCTTAATAGTGTGATTAACTAAAGCTGCAGGCATTTGTGTGTGTGCAAGGTTAGAGAGAGAGAGAGAGAGAGAGAGAGACTGATATGCCAGCTGTATGAAGGACGAGATAGTAAAGCCAGGAGAAAAACAACTCCTTATATGGAATGGAGAAATACTAGTAAGAAGAGAAAGCCAGAAATTGTCTACATGAATGCCTGTGTTTAACCTGCTTATCTTTTGAATGTATAAAGACTGAAGGCTGCGGCGCTCGGCGCGCCTTCCTCTTTCTCCTGTGGTTAGAGGAACGTGTCCTCTGCAGAGTGAGATATAAACAAACTTGCTCGTATCCATGACTGATTGTTTCTGAGTATTCCTTTTTCCCACCACAACCCTTAAACAACTGCTCCCAATCCACATTCCCTAGCTCCGGCCGAATTTTGTTATACTTGGCCTTTCCCCAATTTAGCTCTCTTCCTTTAGGACCACTCTCGTCTTTCTCAATTAGTATTCTAAAACTTACGTAATTCTGATCGCTAGTCCCAAAGTAATAACCGACTGAAATTTCAACCACCTGGCCGGTATCATTCCCCAATACCAGGTCCAGTATGGCCCCTTCCCGAGTTGGACTATTTACATACTGCTCTAAAAATCTCTCCTGGATGCTCTTTACAAATTCTGCTCCATTTGCGCCTCCATCAATACATGAGTCCCATTCAATGTTGGGGAAGTTAAAATCTCCCACCTCCTACATTTTTCTATAATCTGTCTACATATTTGAACCCCTACTTCACGCTTGCTTTTGGGAGGCCTGTAATAAAGTCCAAACAATGTTATTGCACCCTTCCTATTTCTTAGCTCTACCCATATTGCCTTAGTGCTCGAATCCTCTATAATGCCCTCCTTAATCACAGCTGTGATATCATCTCTGACCAGTAATGCAACTCCTCCACCCCTTTTACCTCCCTCTCTATCTCTCCTGAAGCATCTATACCCAGGGATATTTAGTTGCCAATCTTGCCATTCCCTCAACCGAGTCTCAGTAATACCAATAACATCATATTCCCAGGTACTAATCCAAGCCCTTTCATCTGCCTTACCTGCTAAACTTCTCGCATTAAAACACCTCAGACCACCTGTCCCTTTGCGTTCATCATCTTTTCCCCGTCTACTCTTCCCCTTAGTCACAATGAGTTTATTATCTAGTACCTTACTGGCTTTCGTTGCTGCCTCTTTACTGACCTCTAACTTCCTAATCTGGTTCCCATCCCCCTGCCACATTAGTTTAAAACCTCCCCAACAGTGTTAGCCAAAGCACCCCCGAGGACATTGGTTCCAGTCCTGCCCAGGTGTAGACCATCCGATTTGTAATGGTCCCACCGCCCCCAGAACCGGTTCCAATGTTCCAAAAATCTGAACCCTTCCCTCCTACACCATCTCTCAAGCCACGTATTCATTCTGACTATTCTTAAATTTCTACTCTGACTGTCTCGTGGCACTGGTAGCAATCCTGAGATTACTACCTTTGAGGTCCTACTTTTTAACTTATCTCTGAACTCCCTAAATTCTGTCTGTAGGACCTCATCCTATTTTATATCCACATCATTGGTGCCTATATTCACCACGACAACTGGCTGTTCATTAAAGATCATATGATATGAATTCTTGCCTGCAAAGTAGAGCCTGCTGTGCAATTTATTTGGATCAGAAATAGTTTGAGTTAATTATTTTCCAAAGATGGCTCAACAAATAGTTTCATTATGTGTTGATTACAGTGAAGCTGCATGAAGAATTTATGTAATATTAGCTTCTTTCAAATTGCAGTAGAAATAAGGCTTCCTCTGAGCAAGAGTCAGTGATGATTAATCTAATTTAACTTCAGAAAAAATATCATGGATTATTTGAACAGATGACAAGCTTCAGATTCAATGCCGATATGATTGACTTCCTTGTGTGTGTTGATTATTGTTTCCTGCAGATCATTTAGGCCAATCACAGAAAGTTGGAGGGCAGCTGTGAGTTAAATTTCCTTGGTGTTGCCAATGCATTAGTGACATTGGACAGGTATTCCAATTTTTCCAACTTGTATATAGTGCCTTTAGTGCAATATTACATCATAAGGTGCTTTACAGGAACAAAAGTGACACCAAGCTACAACACCAAGCTACCTAAAATGATATTTGGTAGATGGCCAAAATATGAAGGGGTGGGATTTAAAGAGTATCATCAAGGTGTTACAATCCAAACAGCGACAAGTAACCTTTTGTTTGAAGTAAACAAAGGTTAAAATGCCAGGAAACTGCCATAAAAATGGATGAACGTTGGGATTAAGAAAGGGTCAGAAAGTTGTGGTGGTGTGCTGCTTCACAGATGTTCCAGGATTTTTGAGAAAAAGTGAAGCCGATTCACCGACCAGCAGGGGCGTAGCAGGGACCCAGAGAAGTTCAGACAGCTTTAGCTGCGGATACGGGCCCCCGCACTTCCGGTTTTGAGTCTGTGAATGCGCATGGCGGCGGACTCCAACGGCCATGCCGAGCGCCATGGCGGGCTCGGACCACGGAGGTAGATGAAGAATGTAGATCCCTCGATCAGCCGCATGCATGAAGATCCGACCGCGCCGACCTGTCCCCCGGCCACCTATAAGGGCCCCCGCACTCCCCCCCCCCTCCTCCCCCTCCCCCCACTCCCCCCCCACCCCCGGTGTCCAGTCCCCCAGCCCTCCGCAGCCGCCACGCGAGCATCCAGACCTGCAATAGGTGGTTAGACCCACGCCATCGGGAACTTGGCCGGTCGGGGGCGGAGGATCGCTGGGCGGGCCACCGGCAATGGCCCCCCAGCCGCATGGAGTACTTCGGGAACACGCTGATTCTCAGGTCCTGGAGAATCGGCGAACCGGCGCTGGTCCCGATTTCGGCGTGAAATTGGATTCTCCGCCCCGTTCCGAACACAATTCTGGCACGCGCCTGCGGAAAATCCAGCCCTGAATGTTTCCCCATGATCTGTATGGCCTTTTCCTCAAAGTGAGTGTTATATGGAAGATTGGCTAGGTGACCTCTAGTGATAGGCTGTTGGCAGGAATTGTATTGGCAATTTGTGCTGCGATACAAATAGACTAAATGAGGTTAACATTTGTGGTTAAGTATGTGGCAAGTAGAATGGGAGAAATAAAGCGCGAAATGTTGGAAAACGCGACTGTTAAACCATAAGAACGGGGGCGGGATTCACCGTCCAGTGATACCGGAATCGCAAAATGTGATTGGGGGGAGAATCACGCAAGTTGAAAATCAAGGCCAGCACCGCGCTCCCGACGGAATGCCATGCTCTGCTGCATCGACAGTGGCGTCAATGCAGTGGCGGCCGCCCGTACAGTAATTGCCATCGGCATATTATAAATGGGTGTGACTCGGGATTCTCCGGGGCACTCACGATGCTCGACCGTGGGCTGCCGGTACTGCCGCTGGCAGGGCTGGCTGGAGGGGGGGAGGACATCTGCCAGGGCCGGGAGAGGGGGGTGCGGGTAGCCGGAAGCGACCAGGGGATGGTCCATGGGGTCAGGGTGACCCCTCCAGGGACCAGGGTGTGCAAGCGCAGGACTGCCATTGTTGCAGCCTGCAAGGCAGCAATCTTACTGCGCACCCCACTGACCACCCACCATGGCCCTTGATTTCAAAGAGTGGCACCGGTGGTATGTGTATGCCCACCCCCGCACTTCACCCCCACTCTAACCCACCAACTACCCTCCCCCCCAACCAGGCACTACCCGCCGGCGGGGCATCATGTGGCCCACCGAGGGGGGAAGCCCACAATAGCCCCTCCAGGAGGGCGCAGATGGGGGCCGCTGAGCGTACCTCTGGCAAGGGTAGGGCCAACCATCGGTTCTACTGGCAGCAGGGATGGGTGTAGAGCACCAACAGGGCCAGGGGTGCAAAGGGCAGAGTACCGGGGAACGGCTGGGGGTGGGTGTGGGGATTGGGGTGGGGGTGGGGGGGGAAACAGGGGCTGCAGTAGCCCATTGGACATGGTGGGCATCGGGGTGCGAAACCTGCAAACATTCACCCCTGCAGACAATGGACTTCCGAATCCAACCAGGAATGGTTGCCCTCAGACTCGCACCGCCGCTGGGGGATGCACTGAGTTGTACGAGCAGGAGCTGCTTGGGCAGGACCATGTAGCAGCAGAACCTGCCTCAGTGGAACAGGAACCAGCTGGTGAGGATGGAGAGCTGGCCACCCAACAGGCCGTGGGGGAGGTGGGAAGGAGGCACCGCATGAGGCCTCATGTGTACCGGCACCGCCTGTCATTTGAGGACCTGCAGGACCGGGCATGTTGTCGAAGACTCTGGCTGTGCAGGGGGACTGTGCGACATATCTGCCAGATAATGATGCACCTGGCACTGCAGGAGTGTGGCGAAGGCACCCATTGTGGCCGTAAAGGTGACGGTCACCCTTAACCTATTCACCAAGGGGTCCTTCTGCTGAGTGGGGACCTGTCTGGGATCTCGTAGGCCTTGGTGCACAGGTGCATCCGCACCGTCACGGAGGCCCTGTATGCATGGTCGGCACAATATATCAGCTTCAGTGTGGACTGAGCCCACAAGATGCCCAGGCAATGGGATTTGCTGCCGTTATCGACGGGATACATGTCATCCTACAAGCACCGGCCCATGAAAGGGGGTGTTAAGGGGATGGTATGGGGGTGGTGTGGGGGTCGTGCCAAATGAGCCATCGGGACACATAGATCTGCCTTCTCTATGGGCCTATTGACTAGTGCCAGCTGCTCCACAATGGTGAGGGGCTGTAGGGTTGGTGGCACCCCTCCACTCTTCTCTCTCTCTCTGGTTATCTGCTGCTTTCTCCTGGTGGGAAGGAGAAGACATAAAGCATACATTATAAGTCAGTCGGATGCGTGCAGCACAGGGAGTGGGCAGCTGCTGCCCTTTGTGAACAGGACACCCAAACTTCTTGGCGGGTGGTATGACTTCTGGCATGTGGCGCTAGATGGGAAGCGGCACACATCCAGTGTGTGGTGTTCGGACACGCTCCGAGTTGGGGGGGGGGGGGAGGGGATCGTGGGTATGTGGGACAGGGTTTGGTGCCAGGGGCATAGTACTGCCTTCTCACCCCGGCTGCACTGAGGAGGTTGTGTAGCTTCTTCCTGCACTGCTAGTGACGGGTGCAGGTATGGTAGTGGGTGGTCGCCTCCTTCCCACCCCGGGGAACAGGGTGGCCCACCTCTCCTCCACGGCATCCAGCAGGGTTTCGGGCTTTGCGTCTAGTAAACGGGGCGCCACTCTTCGGGCTGCCAGCTTGTTAGCTGGGATGTGTGTGTGTGGGGAGAGGAGTGTTAATATGCGGCTGCAGCTTGTCAGCCTCTCAAGTGGTAATCCCCATCCCTGTGAATTGGACACCATTTTGCATTGGAATCTGTCAAGTTCCATGTGGAGACAGTGCTTGCCCAGTAATGGATCATGAATTGTTCCGGGACCAGCGCCAATTTAGTTGTTGTAGAGTACCGATTCAGCCCTAGCATCAACACTTAGAGCTGGATCCTCCATCGGTGGGATCCTTCGTTTTGCTGGCAGTGCACTCACGCTCACAGATTTCCTGACAGCGGAGGGTGCCCACAATGGGAAATCCCATAGGCCGGCTGCCAGGAAGGAGGATTCCGCCCTTAGTCTCTTAAATGGAGAATCCCACCTGGGGTTTTTAGTCTTCAGTGGTTTTTTAACACTGTGTCTGATTCACCACATTCTTTACCTCTTTACCTGGGTACTCACAGGTTTCCTCTTTCTCTGGTAAAACTCTTTTTAGTGTCTCTACATCTAAAACCGCAAGAACTACCAGGGTTAAAAACCGACATAATTTATAAAGGAAAAATATTAAAAAGGCACAGAAAAGGGCAAGGGATGGAATTAAAGATCTAACAATGATATAGACATAAAGATAAAATACCTTCTGTACTTCATTATCACAATTTACACTGGCTGCCATTCCATAGATTCAAGCAGCTGTCCACTCACAAACTCAAGTGGTCATTCTTTATGTGGGATGTCAGAATGTCAGTGGATAGTCGGAAACAAACCTAATCCTCTCTGAACGAAGGACTCTGCTTTCCTTCAGGAACTATTAACTAATAATCAGTAGCAAACACAATCTGGAATTTTCCTTTCAAAAAATGCTTAGACCAATTGTAGTTTCCTTATCGTCATGATGTCTTTGACCGGTTAGTTTGATGTGGACTGGATTTTGATATTGAGTCTTCCTGATTTGTATGACTGAATATTATGTCAACATTTTCTGTAACTCTTTATTGCAAATAAAAAATTCTCACATTAAGCTTTTAAGTGCTCCCTTTGAACTGAGTAAGGTAATATGTATGAAAAAACTACAGTGCAGAGGATAGGCCAAATTGATAGGTGGAAAACCCTTACAGATTATAAGATAGCTGTCAATAGTTTTGCTTCATTAAAGTAGTTTCCTTTGGGCTCAGGACTTGTTATCACCTGCAAAGGGTGCAGAGAGGCAAGCACGTTATCTGCCCAATTCCATTAGGAAACTTTGGAAATTGTGTGCGCTTGCTCATGCATTCATTTTCATTACATCGATGAGAGGATTCACTTTGTGAATCTTTTTCTCATTATGTACAACACAGCATAATTTTAGCAAGCAGTAGATTGAACAAGGTTTGAATTGAGGTTTAGGGTGTTAAATACTCAAGTTTTGCTCTGATTTTGCCCAATGATTAGTGCGTGAATGGGAATGATTGCTAAGTATGGCTCATTTAGGGTCATTTTCGCCATCACTGCTTGGGCACTAAACTGGAAATTAATAGTCATGAAAATTGAATGGTTTCTGTAAAGACTATTTGATCCACTCTGCCATTTTACCATTCAAATGGTGAATGTGAAAATGATGCCCATCAACTCAGGAATATAGGAGTTTTTTTAAATAACAGTGAATTGGTCAGTCACAAAGTGTTAATTGCTAATGAGTTTTGTCTGTTACAGGAGATCTTCATGGCAGTGTGGCGATGGACTAATTAACGTGTTACTAAAAGCCATCAGCTGTCTAAATTTAACAAAGTTCCTAAGAAAGCTGCATAACACAAAAGGAGACATTCTGATTGTACAGCAACAGCAATGGTAGGTAGTGTGTAATTGTTATGTCACATTGTTAGTCTCAGAAATTCATTCTCCCAGTGTTATAACCTTCACAAGACCCATGGAAATGACTCGGTTGATCTCCCCATGGGGTTCGTGGAATACGGGCTCCCCCGCTGAGGGGCGGAGGCTCAACAGTGGGGCTCGTTAAAATCCACAGGTTACAGCTGGCCAAGTAGGGAACCAGCATCTTCGGAGGGTCCCGGCTGGGACTAATTGTACTCCCCCTGTTTTGCAGCTTGCATTCATGTTTGCAATAAACCAATCTGCTTTAAATCTTTTTGGGACTCCTGTGATTGTAATACTGGTGACGAGGAATAAAATGGAATTACAGGTGGCAGTGCTGGATGTCCAGATCATGATTGAATCTCACTACAAAGGAACAAGGTTAGAACAGATTTTAAAATGCTGCCCTTCAGGAGGTTCAATGCTTTTGACACGGGCATAGAAGACTGGGCCCAGTAAGCTGAGCAAATGCGTTACTATTTTAGGGCAAACACCATTATAGGAGATGACCACCAGAAGGTGATACTCCTGACTGCTTGTGGGGCCCCTACCTTTAGCATCACCAAAGGCCTGGCCTATCCTGCGGTCCCAGATTCCAAAACATTTCCTGAACTGGTGACACTCATGGCAGATCACTATGACCAAAAACCATTGGTTGTTGTTCAAAGGTACCAGTTCGATACGGCCAGAAGAACCCCAGGGCATCAGTAACAGCGTTTTTGGCACCCCTATGCAAGCTGGCTGAGCATTGTAATGATGGGCCAGTCCTGCTGGAGATGTTGAGGGAACGCCTTGTGTGTGGAATCAACAACATGATGCCCCAACGAAAGTTGCTGGCTGAACTATCTTTGGACCTGAAAAGAGATCTCCCTCTTCCCTAAAAATGCGGAGAAGGGAGACCAGGAGCTCAAGGTCTTGCTGGAGACGGAGGTAAATAGCGTTGGATGGCCCTCATTCAGGTGAACGGCCTAAGAATAGAGCCACTGGGACCCAGCTATGACCTGAGCAACATCGGGGCCAGACCCCTTGGCCGAGGGCCTCA